>NC_136501.1:32355607-32568107 GCF_053919585.1 Euprymna scolopes
CACTAACATTCGTTAAGTAATACATTGGAGAAAAAAAACAAAAAAACTTGAATTACAAAAAGATAGCGCGGTATAATAAGGCCATAAGTACCGAAAAATATATATATATATATATGCTAGTAGTTCTGGAAAATATTTGGGCATTTTTACAACAGCCAACAAAACAACAACGAAAAAAATGAAAAATATATACATCAAATAAATGTTACTAAAGGCAAGATAAATTACTATTCGACCTAGCTGAATAAGTTAATTGTTGTGTTTCAACTTTTTTACAGCGTTTACTTACTTTGAAACAAAATAGTGCCAAGTTTGTTCAGTTCAAGCAAAAACGTTGCTGTTTCGTTACAGCCATTTGGACTCCCGGTAATCGCTCCAAAAATTTATTGAAACTTAAATAAAATACTGGTAGAAACACATCCAAAAAATGTCACAAATCGTGCAAAAATGTTATACTCTACCAGTGTTTTGCTTATTTTTCGATTTTTGAGCGATTACCGAGGATCCAAATCACTATAACTAAACCGCCATTTTTTTTTGTTCTAATTCAAAAACTTGAAAGCACTTTTGGTTTTCAAGTAAAAAAGATGCTTTAAAATAAGTTGCTCCCTCGACGTAAATACCCCCCCCCGATAAACCTGACAAGCAGCTAACTCCCACCCCATACACAGTAGAGATCCCTAGATGTAAGAGAGCTTTCTACTCCAGTAGTTTCTTCCCCAGAACCACTAGACTTTAGAATTTCCTTCCGGGTCCCTGCTTCCCCAACTGTACTGACATGCAGAAGTTCAATTGTAACGTGAACCAACATCTTGCTGCTCAACTCCCTACATAGTACCCCAGTAGCTTATGTCCCTGATAGTAACCCCCTATACCAAGGTGGCAATGTGTCTTGTTTGGGGTGAAAATGTAAAATGTAATAAAAGTTAAAAAAACAAAAAAAAAAAACAATCCTGGTAAGTAAAAGAGTAATCTACTTTTCCTTTGATAACATTTATTTGTTGTATATTTTTTCTTATCCATTTTTATTTTATTGCTTATTGTGGAAAATACCTACGATTTTTTAATTTAATAATCAAACAAAATACTCGTTCTATGTGATCAAGAACCAAATGATCATTTTAAGTTAAATTTATATCCTAAAGTGAACCTCCACTCTGACGTCTAACATATTTTAATTATCTTCTTCTATAATCTTCTTCTTCTTCCTCTTCTTCTTCTTCTTCTTCTTCTATCAATTTTCTATATATATAAAAGCCAAACGTCTGTGTGTATGTATGTATGTTTGTTTGTAACGCTAAAACTTTTGAAAGACGGAACCAAACTTGACAAATTTGGTATCATATCGAAGCCCCATCACCCGGATGACAAATATCGAAATTTCACGTCAAACGGACCACTAGAAGTTGGTCAACTGATCAGTTATCTTCTAGGGGGGCCCCAAAAAAAACTGTCATTATCTATATATATAAAAGACAAATGTTTGTTTGTAACGCTAAAACTTGAGATGAAAGATTCCTCCCCCCTAAGAATAAAACATATGTTCAATATCTGCTTTTGTTTTTTCATTGTTTATACGGTCCCGAGCAACGCCGGGTAGCCCTGCTAGTCTATATATATAAAAGGCAAAATGTGTATGACCATTTCGTGTATGTCTTCAAAAGGCTTTTCGAGCACACGCTCCCGGGTTCGTTACTATCGCTTACAACTGTTTATATGGGTCCTATATCATAATATGTAGGATTTGGGAACGCGGGTCGTCTCTAGATTTATTTACGTCGACTTTTATGGGATTTGCGCTGTTTCGCTTTGTCCCCGGTTCGTCCTGCATTTGAGTATAAATACAGTGAAAAACGTTGTGTTCTCGGCTTTTGCTCTGCTTTCCCCCCTTCCCACCATCATCTGGGGTGAAGTGAAAACTAAAAATTACGATCACGCGATGACTTCATTTAGCGTCGTCCTGTCAATCAAACCTCTTTTAACTTTATAAGCTTTAACTTAACACGTTAATCAATTACTCTCACTCGTGGTCGAGACCGTTAAGTATTGGCATTGGTTTCCACCTCCGCGTCAAAGCTTCCGGGTTCAATCCCTCCTCCTGATCAAACGTTTTTTTTTATTACTTCGCTTATTCTTTAGTTTACACCCCCCCTCTCATACACAGGTTTATTTATGCCATTTTTTTCCGTTTTGGTTTTGGATTTTTTTTTTTTTTTTACATCGTCTTTTTTATAATATTTAAGCAGGATTATTAATGACCCCCCCCCCTCATACACACACCTACAAATACCCGGGCAACGCCGGGTACCCCCCCCCGCTAGTCTATAATATAAATCCTACCTGTCTGTTTAAATGTATGCATATATGTACGTATGTCTGCTTAAAACTTTTGACAGAGGCGACAGATTTTCATGAGATCAGTACCGTTTTGAAATCGACCCTTTGGATGACAAATATCGAAAAATTGGCTGAAAACATTAATTCTTTCATCCTCAAGTGGGCACTTTTCTACAGGGAGAGGTCGTTTTTTTTTCAGCGATATTTTCGAAAGTTATCCCCTCTTTTCGATTGATTAGCTTTAATTTAAACCTTCGTCACTTCTGGTTTGGTGATGGGCGCAACAGCAAAGAGTTCTTTTTTGGGGGTTTTTTTTTCACATTCTTTTCCTCCTTTGTGGTACGGGTTCGAACCTGCCTGCCTACTACCACTATATTTTTTGCTCAACACGCACCTCCAAACACTCGGGCAATGTTGGGCACTTAGGCTAGTCTATAATATAATTTTCACCTGTCTGTTTAAATGTATGCATGTATGTATGTATGTATGTATGTAGGTTTGTATGTCCGCCTAAAACTTTCGACAGAGGTGACGGATTTTCACGAGATTGGTATCGTTTTGAAGCTCAGTCCTTCGGACGATAAATATCGAAAAATTGGCTGAAAACATTAATTCCTTCACCCTCAACTGGGCACTTTTCTACAAGGAGGGGTCGCTTTTTTGCCAATATTTTCAAAAGTCATCACCTCTTTTTGATTGACTAGCCCTAATTTAAATATTTGGTTTGGCGATGAGTGCAACAGCAAATACGTCACTGTTTTTTTCATATTCTTTTCCTCCTTCGTAGTATGGGTTTGAGTCGTCCTGCCTACTACCACTTTTTTTTTTTTTTTGCTCAACACACACCTCCAAAACTCTGGACAATGCCGGGTACCCAGGCTAGTTTATTATTAAAGGATGGAACGATAAAATTGTGGCCCTAGAAAAGACGACATGATTCCATTTCCATTTGATGAAAATCGGTTTTCTTTTTTTGTTGCAGACTATCTACTCGTTAGCCAGTTGTGTACAAATCCCAAGAGCAATAGGAGCCTTCTATCATGCCTGAAAGTGACACAATGTTCAACGGACGAAATCGGAGATGCATCGCTGTACAACTCATGCTTTCTACCGATCCAAGTTATGATAATAGAGCCATTGCCAGCACCCTGGATTGCCACTACTAACAGGGACGTGCCCAGGATGATGAAAACAAAGTTTCCAGCCACAGTTATGGTCTTTGGTGTGGTTTCAAGTCAGAGCTATATCTTTGAAGTCAGCTTGACAGTCAAAACCAAGGTGTTAAAGAGTGTGGTGATCCCCTCGAGCAATTAGGTGGGCGCTGACAGACCCTGGGTGTGGCAGCAGGGTCGGCCCACAAGTCCAAAGAAACCCAGGCTTGGCTTCAATAGGAGTTCTACAACTTTGTACCCTTCTCTGACTGCCCCCCCCCCACTCCTCTCCCGACCTGAATATGCTGGACTATTTCGTTTGGTCATACGCCTGGAATATCAACAACATCACATCTCGCAACACTAAAGCTAGCCTGATCGCCACCATCTGCCGCGTATTCGCAGAGCAGCTACATTGAATAGATGTCAGCTCTACCACATAATCAAGTTACCTGAATTGATTTTTTCAACGAAAGTTTTAAAATAAAGCTGTAGTTTTGTTTTCTTTAGGACGACAATTTTATCGTTCCATTTTGTATGTTCTCAACTTCTTAACTAACTCAGTGTTTGAGATGTAAAGGAACTTCAATGGATTATTCGAATATCCATGTATCTCATATAGAAATCAAGTGTTAGCCCCGGGAAGGGAGCCCTTTGATTTCTGAGAATTTTGACTGAAGTAAAATTCAACTGTATCTAGTCTTTTTCTCTGCCTACCATCAGAATCGGTCACATCCCCCTCTTTCTCAGCTCACTCTCTCCATTGTTTTTTAGTCATCCAAAATCCAACACCTAATTGTTATGAGAGTCATTCAGTTTAGGTTCAATAGATTAGGCAGTTTGTTTTTTTTTATTGTTGCCTACTTATGTAGAGGACTAGGATATATATATCCTAATCTTGTTACAAAAGAAAATAATGAAACGAATCGAATGAAGGAAACAAAAACTCAATTGCTGGATAAAATAAACATGTCGTTTATTTTCTGTTGAAGAATGAATGTTTTAGGTGTAACACGTATTCATATCCATGCGGGTGTCACCATCGTTTGTTCGCGCGTGGAAAGAGACGTGAGTAATGTAGTGGAAATGGGAATGATAGTCCCGCGTGTAGACAAAGAAAAAGGTAGAGGGTTGATATCAGTAGAGCTGTGCGCCATGTTAGCAGTCAGCTACGCGGAGGTGTTCTCTGGCACAAGTTGTAGATAGAGAGAGAGAAAGAAAGTCAGTCCAGATTATGGAGATAGAAAGCGTATAAAGTATATGTACTGTTTTTTAGCTCTTTGCCCCACATAGTAGCAAGTAGCGTGAGGCGTGCAGGCCTGCCGAAACGGAGGCGGCTGGTCCGTAGACCACTCAGTTCGAAAGGCGAGTTGGAAAAGAGGAAGCAGCTTATTGCTCTTGCTTTTATAGTTGTTTCCTGTGGTCTTTTGCGCATGTGTGGATTTCCTTCAAAGGGGAAGTGACGTTGCCCATGTGTGCATACGTGTGTGCGTATCTGTGCGTACAAGTATGTACGTTAGTGTGTGTGTGTGTGTGTATACACGGGAATGTGAGTGTATATACGTGAATGTGAAAATATGTACGTGTGTGGACGGGCGCACGTATGCTTGTGTGCGCGTATGTATATGACAAGTAATATAGCTTGAGATGTGAACGCGTGTTTTTGTGTGAGACTAGAAAAGGCTCACGCACTTATCTAATTTCTTATCAGTTTGCATATTGTGAACTATTTTGTAGCTAACATTTTCCTGTGAATGAGAGGAGGGGGGGGCGATGGTACTTAGAAGTTAATTTGTTGGTAAGGTAGAAGTTTGGAACAAATGTTGCATCCACAGACAGATAATATTTGGCGACCAGTTTCCTGATAGGGTCTAACCTTCTCGTAATCTGAATTTCATTTGCTCTCTTGATGTGATATCTTGGGTTTGCCAGCCAAATTGTCTGAGGCTCGGTTGGTTGTTTTTGTTTTATGGCATGTGAAACCTTTTCAGGTTCTTTAATGCCAAATCCAGAGATTTTGAAAAAAACTTTTTTAATAGATTGGTTGGTTGTTTTTGTTTTATGGCATATCAACCCTTTTCAGGTTCTTTAATGCCAAATCCAGTGATTTTGAAGAAAACTTTTTTAATAGATTGGTTGGTTTTTGTTTTATGGCATATCAACCCTTTTCATGTTCTTTAATGCCAAATCCAGTGATTTTGAAGAAAACTTTTTTAATAGATTGGTTGGTTGTTTTTGTTTTACGGCATATCAACCATTTTCAGGTTATTTAATGCCGAATCCAAAGATTTTGAAGAAAATTTTTTTTAATAGAATATATTTGTTGTTTTCACGTCGGTTTCTATTCAACCCATAGTTGGGACCCTAACAGGTACTACCACTCCGGGTCAGAGTGGACCTGGGAGCAATGGCAATTAAAGGGTGGCTCCACACTCCCCAAAGCCCACAAGCTGGGGCCTCACCACTAGATATAGTTTAAGGTCATATCCAGGACCCCCATTGAGGGACTTTTATCCTCTGCAGGGGGGGCAGTCGGCGTATTCTAATGCCCCAACGACAGGGCCACTTTTTTAATAGAATGTATTTGTTTTTTTCAAGTTAGTTTCTATTTAATCCATAGTTGGGACCCTAACAGGTACTACCACTCCGGGTCAGAGTGGACCTGGGAGCAATGGAAATTAAAGGGTGGCTCCACACTCCCCAAAGCCATCAAGCTGGGGCCTCACCATCGGATATAGCTTAAGGTCATTTCCAGGACCAAATTGTCTGAGATTCAGTGGTATACACGTAAGCTGTCAGTCTATATATGCAACGTTTTTGCTTTTTACTGGAGTACCAAGTTAACACAGAGCTGGATAAAGTATCATCCACACAAAGAACTAAGAGAAATGCGATAACAGCATTCATTTGTTCAGCTTTGAGGCTTGTATTAAAGTCTCTATTGCCTCTCTACGAGCACAGAGTCGCGCACAAGGTCGGCTTTCAATGTGGGGGGAAAATCCAGTTATATTAAGAGAGTCACTCTGAATTAGGACCAAAATAAAAATTGCCTCAGTCTAGAAAGATTTCTTCTTCATCAGCAGAGAACATAAAAAAATGAAGTGTAGTATCGGAACTGATATTTCATTTTGCTCCTAAGGCCAAAAAAGTCTAGTATCTATTCTCTCCTCGCTCAGAGGAGCAAGATCTTATCAGACTAAGGCATTTAAAAAAGAAAATCCAGAGTGCCACTTTTGGGTAGACTTGATTTTCTCTCACATTAAAAACTGATCTTCAGTTCAACTCCACCCTCGTGGGAAGGCAAATAAACTGTGTATCAATGAGTCTTAATTGTGAACACATTTCTATTAAGTGCTGTTGTTTGGTTCTTGGTTCGCTTGACGAGTTATCAAACTTTTTTAAGTCAGCTAACGGAAAAACACAATGCCTACTTTATACAATTATTTAAACAGATTACTATTCCAAAAAATTTATTCTTATTTATTTTTTGTTCACCTCAAACAAGGCACGTCTTAGTCTACCTCCACTGATGACGAACGTGGCCAGAACGAACAAGGAAAACGAAACCAACAGTAGCTGAAAAAGCGATGGTGGTGGTGGTGGTAGTACTTGTAACTTTCGACAGAGGCGACGGATTTTCACGAGATCGGTATCATTTTGAAGCTCGACCCTTCAGGCGACAATTACCGAAAAATTGGCCAAAAAACATTAATTCCTTCACCTTCAACTGGACACTTTTCTACAGGGAAGAGTCGCTTTTTTTTGCCGATATTTTTGAAAGTCAACGCCTCTTTTCGACTGTCTAGTCTAAATTTAAACCCATGTCACTTCCGGTTTGGCGATAGGCGCAACAGCTAACGCGTCACATTTTTTTTTCACTCTCTTTTCCTCCTTCGAGCCTGCCTGCCTATTACCACTTTTTTTTTTTTTTTTTGCACTCATCACCATTTTCTTTTTTTTTTTTTTGCTCAACCAGCACCTTTACACACACCTCCATTTTCGTTTCCGCCTTCACGTCATAGGTTCGAGCCTGCCTACTCAATTTTTTTTTTTTTTTTTTTTTTTGCTCAACACACACCTCCAAACACCTGAGCTATGCTGGGCACCCAGGCTAGTCTATCATATAAATATCACCTGTCTGTTTAAATGTATGTATGTATGTTTGTATATCTTGCATAAACTTTCGACAGAGGCGATGGATTTTCATGAGATTGGTATCGTTTTGAAGCCGACGCTTCGAACGACAAATATCGAAAAATTGGCCCAAAACATTAATTCCTTCACCCTCAACTAGGCACTTTTCTACAGGGAGGGCTCACTTTTTTTGCCAATTCTTTTGGAAGTTTCTCCCCTCTTTCCGATTGACTAGCTTTAATTTAAACCTACATCACTTCCGGTTTGGTGACGGGCGCAACAGCAAAGACGGCACATTTTTTTTTCACTTTCTTTTCCTCCTTTGCGGTATAGGTTCAAGCCTGCCTGCCTACTACCCCCCTTTTTTTTTTTTGTTTTTTGCTCAACACACACCTACAAACACCCGGGCAACGCCGGGCTAATCTATAATATAAATCTCACCTGTCTGTTTAAATGTATGTATGTATGTATGTATGCCTACTTTAAGCTTTCGACAGAGGCGACAGATGTTCACGAGATCAGTATCGTTTTGAAGCTTGGCGCTTTGGACAACAAATATTGAAAGATTGACTAAAAACATTAATTCTTTCACTCTAAACTGGGCACTTTTCCACAGGAAGGGGTCGCTTTTTTCACCGATATTTTCGAAAGTCATCCTCTATTTTCGATTGACTAGCTTTAATTTAAACCTTTGCCATTTCCGGTTTGGT
Source organism: Euprymna scolopes (assembly GCF_053919585.1). NCBI lineage: Eukaryota > Metazoa > Mollusca > Cephalopoda > Sepiida > Sepiolidae > Euprymna > Euprymna scolopes. The sequence continues at coordinate 32,363,940 of NC_136501.1, forward strand.
GATGGACGCAATGGCAAAGATGTCACGTCTTTTTTTTTTCACATTCTTTTCCTCCTTTGCAGTACAGGTTAGAGCCTGCTTACTACCACTTTTTTTTTTTTATTTATTTATTTATTTATTTTTTTTTTGCTCAACACACACCTCCAAACACCCGGGAAACGCCGGGCACCCAGGCTAGTCTATTATATAAAGGAAAGATGTGTGTGTGTGTGTGTGTGTGTGTGTGTGTGTGTGTGTGTGTGTGTGTGTGTGTGTACTAAAAACTTTCCTCATCTGCATCTGATTGGGTCAAAACCTGTATCATCTAAAATAGCAATTCCTCAGATGCATAATGTGAAAATTAGAAAAAAAGATTAATTCTATGGTGGCTAACTAGACAACTTTTTAGAAGGAGGGTCAGTTTTTGCATCGCTGTTTTCATAAGTTCTGCATGTGTAATTAACTAAAACTATATTTAAAAACTTAATTTTGCAATATCATGACGTCATAAGCACTCATGGCAGTGGCAGTAACTTTTTCCCTTCTTTTCCTCTTTCGCATTTCAGGTTTAAGCCTGGCTGCCGCGGCTCATTTTTTTTTTTTTTTGTTTGCGGTCGCACGAGCACTCCCTGCTATTTTGATTGAAAGAAAAGTTGTTTTGATTCATTTATTTTTTTTTTGGGGGGGGGCAGCGCATGGGAAACAAAAAGTGCTCTATATCCGGAAAATAGCCTCTTCTCTTCATATCTCTTTTGCCAAAATATCGGGTGGGGAGATTGTCACATACTTTTTCTTTTTTGGGACGATTATATCGTGGAGGAGGAGGAGGTACTTAGGGAGTTTAGCATTAGACGTGGAATATTCCAAGGAAATTTGTTATCTCCACTTCTTTTTGTAATGATGAAGATGCCACTGAACATCCTCTTGAAGAGAGAGAAACTGGGATATAGCTTTGGGTCTGGTGGCAGATGCCTCGACCATCTACTCTTTATGGATGATTTGAAGAAATTTGGTAGAAATGAGAAGGAAATGAAGAAACTAGTAGAGCTCGTCAGGATATACTCAGAAGACATTGGGATGGAATTTGGGATTAGTAAGTGTGCAATGTTGGTGATAAAAAGGGGAATAAAATGGAATAGTCTTGCCAAATGGAAAAATTATGAAAGAAATAGAAGAAGCAGAGTATAAGTATTTAGGAGTGCTGCAGGGTGTCAGCATCATGTACAGAAAGATGAGAAAGAAAGTCAAGAAGGGTATCTTAGAAGGGTGAAGATAATTGCGAAATCAAAATTGTATGGAGAAAATCTGATGAAAGCAGTGAATACATGGGCAGTCAGTGTTTTGAGGTACAGTGTGGGAATTTTAGAATTGTCTGACAATGTCATGGATATCAAAACAAGAAACGTTTTAGCAATGTTTGGTATATTCCTCTAGAAGTAGTGTAGCTTGGTTGTATCAGAAGAAAAACAGTGGGAGAGTATTGATAGGTGTGAAAGATTGTGTTAGAGCTGAGGAGGCGTCGTTGAAGTGAGGAGTGAATGCTCAAGGTTGTGGCCAATGAAGTGGAAGTATGTGAGACCAAGGCTGAGTATGTAAAACGTATGGACAGAGAAAGGGCAGAGGAATTGGCTGGGAAGTAAATGCGCCAAAAGCTCTTCCAGGATGTAGTAGATGTGGCTGATGAAAAATCATAAGAATGGCTTAGAGCTGGGTATCTGGCTAAGAGTACTGAAGTTTTTGTTTGTGCAGCACAAGAGCAGGCATTATAAACGCAACTGTTCAAAAAAGTGGTTCTAGGAGAGGATGTTGCTGCAGAATGCTGGATTAGTGGAAACTTTTCAGAGTTAATTGCGCACCTTGCAGTAGCGAATTGGTTCAGATTTATTCTGATATTACACAAGCATACTCTCACATTTTCACAGTTTAGGAATCAACTATCTCCAAATTCCACTCTGTGCGGTCATCTCTAATCACTGTCTTCGAATTATATCTTGGCCAGCAACAATATATATAAAAAATCTGCAAGTGACTACAATAGATCTAATAGAATTTCAACTTGCTATAGTCAATTCCATAGTCTGTGATAGTATATATTTGACCAACCTTAATTCTTCTAAGGAAATAGTACAAAGACTCATTGGCAGACTGACCAATTAGACATGGTATCAACAAATGCCAATTGAACAAACAGTTCTGTTAAATGGTATAATCAATGCATATATACTCGTCTAGCAATTCCCCCTCATAAAATCATCGCTAATAAGCAAATCAATAAATTGGATTGCTACTCATAATCGTCTGCTTTACTGAAAGACTTTGTCAAAAACAAAAAAAATTAAAAAACAAAAATAAATGAAAAGTATGGATTACAAATTGGTAACAATAAACCTTTGATTAAATGTGTGTGTAGGTGTATGCGATTTATTCATGATTTGCATTCCTGTTTTGGTGGTGTAAAAGAGTTGATCAGGAGGCAATTCAGAAAGTCTCTAAATTCCGTCTAATCACCTGGGTGGATCACTGTTAGTTTTAACGCCTCTACACTACTACAAAGTGTTGATCTTTCGTGTAGAAACCCCAACACAATGACTACCAGTAGCAAGCTCAATCGCACCACCCCACACAAGGAGGAAAGAGGCAACTCAAAAATAGATTCAAAATGTTGAGGACACAAGCGACTTACCAATCCAACAAATTTTAAAAGATACCCCAGATATTTCCAGACTCAAATCCCGAAAGCACTTCTACAACTCAAAAATAAAAAATTTCAACTCAGTTGAGACATGGAAGGAGAAATGGAGAAACAATACTTCCAATGGAGGGGACATCATTGAAGATCCAATTTGCACCTCCCAAGTTTTGCTACAAATAGTAGAAAGCAGTTGTTAGTCGCAAACCGGATCAGAACAAGACACTGCAAGATTGCAGTAAACAAACACAGGTGGAGACAAATAGACTCTCCAATCTGCCAAAAAGTGCAAGGAAGCCCCCATGACACAGACTTAAAATTCTTTAAATTCCGTTTGATCACCTGGGTGGATCACTGTTAGTTTTAAAGCCTGCACACTACTACAAAGTGGTGATCTTTCGTGCAGGGACTTGCAGAAATGAAGACAAGAAAAGAAGTCTCATTCTAACATTAAGAAGAAAAAACAACTTTATCGATTATGTCCATAAGTAAGAATAAGGAAACGGGTTGCACAGAAAAAGGGTTAGTCGTTGAAAGTGTTCATGTGTGGAGATGTAGATTAAAGATCAGATAGGCCTGTTTAATGAGAAAGAAAGTATGTGCATGCTGAAGTTATGGTGCATAGCCAGGATGGATTATTTCTCTCCTAAAAGTTAGTGGTAAAAGCGTGCATCACAATAGATTAAAGGCAATATTGTAGGATGAGTTCGTGTGTGCATCACATGTGGAGGTAGCCATGTTGGCTTGTTTGTATTCTGTCATAGTCGAACCCTGAGCCCATAGGTCGGGTGTTGACTTGTTGAGTCTCAAGAGAGAAGTTGGGAGCAACAGGTCCGTTCCACATGGAATTGTTGTCGGTCCAAGATCTGAGAAGAATGAGAAAGAGTGTGTTGCTGGCTTAACATTTTATAAACTGGGTCATGTGACTGAGAGCTGGCTTCTGATTGGACAAGCCAGGAAGGAAGTGTATTTCAAAATTTCCAGCCGCAAGTTTTGTCTGCTACAGACTTACCAATCCAACAAATTTTAAAAGATGCCCCAGATACCTCCAGACTCCAAACTCAAAAGCCCTTCTACAACTCTGTGGCGAAAGTAATGAAAAACATGACTTACACAAGCGACAGAACCTCTGTTTATTTTGTCATGTGACATATCAAGAAAGGGAAGAGAAAAGAAAAACTTTTGTCTATAGACGGTTTATTGATATACATATGGCAGTAATTTACATATGAGGACAATGACTGCTGTGAAAAGGAATGAAGGGGAAAACACAGGGCAGTCTTCTTTTTTGGACAGTTGAGAGAGCGAGAGAGAGAGAGAGAGAGAGAGAGAGAGAGAAAGAAAGAAAGAGACAGTGCGAACAGTCGGTGTAGATTACAGTTGAAGTCGAGAGTTGGCAAGTAGGAATTTAGACGAATATTTTTTTTTTAACTCTTAGTTTAATTCAAGCTATAATTGGCGTCTAATTTTTATTTATTCATTTATTGATTATTCTTTGTTTTTTGAGTTGCTAGACATGGCAATAGTAATGCTCAGCAGTGATATAATAAAGCCCTTCTACGGCGATGGAGGTGTAGTAGCCTGGCTAAAAAAGATGCGACTTGTTGCAAAAACTACAGCAAATAGATGATGTGGCAAGTCTTCTACCATTGTATTTGGAGAGAGATGTGCTCCAACTCTATCTGGAGATGGATGAAGGCCATCAGATGATTGAAGCCCGGTTAAAGGAGGCTTTTACAGATGGGACATTCACTGCGTATTTGAAGCTTAAACAAATCAAGTGGCTGAAGAACGTGTGGATGTATACCAACTTGCAGGAATAGCTGGATTCATGGGGAAAGGGCTCCAGACTGCAATGAAGCTAGCATTTGTAAGGGGTTCCCCAATGATATTTCAATGAAGTTGCAACAAGCACCAGACATTGATGCCTTGACTATGGGTGATTTGCTGGCATAAGCTAGGGTACTCACACGAGATGCAGCTGAGGATATTGTTGCAGCCACTTCAAAGTAAGGTTAAAGTTTGACCCACAGTGAATCCTCAAACAGGGACACCTGTTATAAATGCAGTGGGCAGGGCCATATAGCCAAAGACTGCACAACTGGACGGCCTGATAGCATAAGCACCAAAGGTCACAACATAAATTATGATGTTTTAAGTGCAACAAAATTGGTCACTTTGCCGCAGTATGCCAAGAAAACAATTTTGTGGAAAAGACATTAGTAGCAGTCGGTATTTATTTGCTTCCCCACCGAGCAAATTAGGCACAAGGCCAATTTTTAATGTGAGGAGTGAAGGGAGGGGGAAGGGAAAAAGTGGGAAATGGGAGCTGGTTAAAGGTCAGGTATGTGGGGTTGCCCCGACATCTGGTCTTTGCTTGCAGTATCTGTCGGAACAGATGGTATTTATTTGCTCCCCCACTGAGCAAATTAGGCACAAGGCCGTTTTTAATGTGAGGTAAAAACCAGCTCCCCTAAAAGGGGTCACTCTGGTTACCAAAAATAATAATTGTCCCAGTATAGAGGGTTTCCCCTATATTGACTGGTACAAATTATCTTAAGTGTAGTATCTGTCGGAACAGATGGTATTTATTTGCTCCCCCACTGAGCAAATTAGGCACAAGGCCGTTTTTAATGTGAGGTAAAAACCAGCTCCCCTAAAAGGGGTCACTCTGGTTACCAAAAATAATAATTGTCCCAGTATAGAGGGTTTCCCCTCCATTGACTGGTACAAACCATCTTAAGTGCAGCATCTGCCGGAACAGATACTACACTTTGATCTTGTCGCCTGGGCCCCGGAGGGCCTTCGGCCAGTGACATTAGTGGCAGTCTACTCCCCATGCAAGTGAGGTCCGTGATGGACTACAGAGAGCTCAATGACTTTGTTGGCATATTTACAGCAAATGCAGATGTATGTGCATAGAAGTTGCAGGAATGGCAGCATGAAGGCTCTGATGTTGCCATATTGAACCTGAAGAAGGTCTATCTTCAGGTGCACATACACAAATCACTGTGGCCCTTTTAGACAGTGATGTTAAAGGAGCAAAGATATTGCCTCACATGATTTGGGTTTGACATGAATGTTGCACTTATAATAATGCGAGGAATTATGAATGCAATTAATTGCCCATGATCTGCCTATATGATGAGCCATGTCACCGTATATCGACAACGTTTTTGTTAATTTACGTCTTGCATCTTTAGATCGAACAAAGAACCATTTGGAAAAAATTTTGATTGGCCTTTAAGTCTCCTAAGCGACTTCAAGAAGAAGCAAGAGTGCTCGGATTGCATATTTGCAGTGATGGCGGTAGACTACGATGGATACAAGGAGGAGATGCTTCAGAATCTCCACCAGTCATGACGAGGTGAATAATTTTTTCTGCATGTGGAAAACTGATTTCAAATAACTCACATTTCATCATTTTTTATAATTCTTGGATATGTTCCTAATTTCGACAATCATTTTTTTATGATTTAACCCACATAATCCTTAAATAATAATAATAATCCTCTTACTAAAATAATAACTTTGAGACTATATCTGGCTGTTTATTTCATTATGAACACACCAATCAAATAACTTACATTTAATCACTTTTCATAATTTTTGGATATGTTACTAATTTCGGCAATCTTTTTGTTATGATTTAACCCACATAATCCCCTTCCTCTTAATAAAATAATAACTTTGAGACATTGTCATTTTCCTGTTTGCAGATGCCTCTGTGTATCTACAGCATATATAAAACATTGCGCCAACAAAATTACCAATGAAATGCATGACCCCTCTCTTAGGAGTATGTTGATGGAAACGCTAAGCAGGATACATCAAGACAATCCTGTGCAAGGTGATTGGTGTGTAAATGGAAGTGAGGTTACAGTTTGGGTGGACACAAGCTCGCTTGCCACTGGGGTCGTGTTAGAGGATAATGGATCAGTCATCAAGGATGCGAGTTAGTTGCCCCCAGTGAATAATGTGCAACACCTTAACTTGGCAGAACTGGATGCAATGTTAAAAGGAGTTAACCTGGCAGTGGCAGGCAAAGATTCTATATATCAAGAAAGATTCAACCTGTATTTACCAATGGATAGCAGACACTCTGACAACTCACCACTAAGGCAGCCAACGAAATGCTGCTACGAAAACGGCTCGGCACACTCATAGACTTGGTTACTGATTATGGGCTCACAGTAGATGTGATACTAGTAAAGTCAAGTGACAGTAAAGCTGACCAGTCGGGAAGAGTACCACAGCAGTGGCTCAGTAATGTAAAAACTGAAGTTGAGCCCATTCAACGTACTTACACTGCTACTGTACATCAGTTGAACATTAAGAAAATCGCACACATTCATCATCAGAGTGGACACCCCAGCATAAAAAGTATATTTTACTTTGCTAAACAGAAGAATTCAACTGTGTCAAAAGAAAATGTACAGATGGTAGTTAAAGCATGCGACGGGTGTCAGTCCATTGATCCTGCACCTGTACACTGGTGCAAAGGGAGGCTTAATGTGAAGGACAATTAGAACAGGTTGGGTGTGGACATTACTCATTACGGCAGTGACCACTATCTTACACTCATTGATTGTGGTTCTTCACAATTTGTGATACGGAGGTCCCTTCATTGGCAAGATTCACCAAGCATTGTACGCCAGTTGGAGGCCATATTTTATGAGCAAGGCCCACCAATCGAAATATTAACTAACAATGACACCGTATTTACCAGCTAGCACTTTTGGCAGTTCTTGCAAGATTAGGATGTGCGTCTCTGATTACAGTGTGCCTACGAACTAGGAGGAAATTGTGTAGTTGAGATAAATCACAGAAGTGTGAAAACCATTGTGACTAGGAAACAATGCTCCATATCAGATACAGTTTACTGGTATATTCTCATACCAAAAAACAGCATTTCTATATCTACATCTCCGTCCAATGTCATATACACCCACGACGTCTGCATATAAGGTGTGGACTCTATGACCAGCTCTGATCCACAAGATGCCCAGGGGCAGTATCAAGTGAGAGATGTTGTTTGGATTAGAATACCTTGCAGTAAGTGTACCGGCAAGTCCAGGATAGGTCGGGTGAAAATCCCTTATCATATAAAGAATTTGCGCCTTTGTCTAGGATCTTGTATACCACTTGATAATCTTAGTGGCTCGTCAGAAGAAAGCGAACAACTGAACAGGCCAAGGTCGGTATTGATAAATGATGCTTCCGACATTAGTAGCTCAGAAACCTCTGATGATGACGATGATATACTGTTTGACAACAATGATGCTGATGATAGGCCACCCAAAAATAATCTTGGATGTAATTCTCTCGTGAAGGAAATTGTTGCTCTCCTACTCCACAGGAGCAGACAAATAAGGTCTGCACCCAGCTACACTATTTGTGATGATGACATCAGAAAGGAATGTGGCGAAAGTAATGAAAAATATGACTTACTGATGGGCAACAGGGAAGTCACTACTCACCACTAAGACAGCCAGCGAAATGCTGCTACGAAGATGGCTCAGTACACTCATGGACTTGGTTACAGATTATGGGCTCACGGTAGATGTTATACTAGTAAATTCAAGTGTCAGTCAAGCTGACCAGTTGACAAGAGTACCACAGTGGTGACTCAGTAAAGTACAAACTGAGGTTGAGCCCATTCAACATATCTGTGCTGCCAGCAACAATAAGCAATGTTATCTGTACTTATACAAATGACAGCGCCTCTGTCTATCCTGTTGTGTGACAGAATCAAGAAAGGGAAGAGAAAAAAAAACGTCTGTCTCTAGATGGTTTATTAATATGCATAAGGCATTAGTTTGCATATGAGAACAATAACTGCTGTGAAAAGGAATGAATAGAAAAACATAGGGCAGTCTTCTTTTTTGGATTGCTGAGAGAGTGAGAGACAGTGAGAACAGTTAGTGAAGATTACAGTTGAAGTCAAAAGTTGGCAAGAAGGAGTTTGGACGGATATTTATTATTATTATTATTATTATTATTATTATTATTTTTTTTTTTTTTTAACTCTTAGTTTCATTCAAGCATAAAAATCAAAAATTTCAACTCAGTTGAGACATAGAAGAAGGAATGGAGAAACAATACTCCCAAAGGAAGGGACGTCATTGAAGACAAATCTTTGCACGTCCCAGGTTTTGCTACAAATAGTAGGAAGCAGTGGATAACCGCAAACCGGATCTGAACAAGACACTGCAGGATTGCAGTAAACAAACACAAGTGGAAACAAATAGATTCCCCAATCTGCCCAAAGTGCAAGGAAGCCCTTCAGAACATAGACCACCTGATCCTATATTGTCCAATCACCTGACTGCAAGGAGGCTATGCGACAGCCCATCTAGCTGAAGACTGGCTAAAAAATAGCAGTATAGAGGTCTAACCCATACGCAGGCACAAACAAAAGTAAATAAACAAATAAATTCAGGTCGGCGTTTATTACCGTTACTCTCCCGTGTCGACTTAAAAAGTCTCTTGCTGCTACAAGTCTATTTAATCTGACCGCGTTTCTCTTTCTCCTGACTGCATGCTGGCCACTGCTCGCTCATTCTCGCCTTCATATTGCACTAGCGGGGGGTACCCGGCGATGCCCGGGTGTCTTGAGGTAAATCAAAACTCCGAGGGGGGGGGGGGTAAATAATAATAAAAAAATGTTTTGGTAGGTGAGTATGAGAATCGAACCCGTACCCTTGAGTTGGAAATTAATGTGTGAAAAAAAAAAACCGTGCGATGTTACCATTGGGCCACCGCGACATACAGCGTAGACGTGTTTGAATTTATTTATCTAACTATAACTATAAAAACAGGCGTGCGTAATAAAAGTTAACTTTGCTGCTTCCATTTGACCTAATTAAGAAGGTCAAATAGAAGTCACGCAGCGTAAGCGTCTGTTCCCGGCGCATTGCCGCGAACACGTCCGTTTGAGTTTAGTTTCATTTTATTTATACTAAAAAGCTCAATCAACACGTGAGAAGCCAAAATAAAAATAATTTTGTAAAAATCGACGTAAATAAATCTATACGCTACGCGCTTTCCTAATTCCTAGATATTATGATATAGGACCTATATACACAGTTTTAAGCGATAGTAACGACCCCGGGAGCGCATGCGAAAGAAGCCTTTTGAAGACATACACTAAATGATCACACACATTTTGCCTTTTATATATATAGATGTCCATCTCCTTCGATGCACACTTTGTTTCTCCCCTGACAACGTGGTGTCATTTCTTTCTTTTTCTTTAGACGCAACCCCGAGCACACTTGCCAATTTGCATACGTGTTCAAACACTGCTCCTGCTGCTAATACAATCGCTTGCTATCCATCTTTCAGCTGCTGCTAATATTTTCCGACAAGCTCATACGTGCTCGGTTACACTACTACTACTACTACTACTACTACTACTACTACTACTCATCTTCTATAATGTAAATCTCACCTGTCTGCTTATATGTATATATGTATGTATGTTTGTATGTCTGTCTAAAACTTTCATCAGAGACAACGGATTTCCATGAGATCAGTATCAATTTGAAGATCAACCCTTTGGACGACAAATACCGAAAAATTGGCCCCAAACATTAATTCCTTCACTCTTAACTGAGTACTTTTCTACAGGGAGGGGGTCACTTTTTTCGCCGATATTTTGAAAGTCATCTCCTCTTTTCAATTGTCTAGCCTTAATTTAAACCTTCGTCACTTCCGGTTAGGCGATGGGTGTAACAGCAAACACGTCACGTTTTTTTTTCACATTCTTTTCCTCCTTCACGATACGGGTTCGAGCCTGCCTGCCTACTATTACTTTTTGTTTTGCTCAACACACACCTCCAAACATCTGGGCAACGCCGGGTATCCAGGCTAGTCTATATATATAAAAGGCAAAATGTGTGTGACCATTTCGTGTATGTCTTCAAAAGGCTTTTCTCGCACACGCTCCCGGGTTCGTTACTATCGCTTAAAACTGTGTATATAGGTCCTATATAATAATATCTAGGAATTAGGAAAGCGCGTAGCGTATAGATTTATTTACGTCGATTTTTACAAAAGTATTGCTATTTTGGCTTCTCACATGTTGATTGGGCTTTTTAGTATAAATAAAGTGAAACTAAACTCAAACAACATCTTCTCGGCATTGCGCCGGGGAAAAACGTCCAGAAGCAATCAGCTTTGATCAGATAGTTCTGGACAATTGGGAGCTGCTTCCCCCCTCCCCAACATCTGTTGGGGTAAGAAACAGTTAAATTTGGGTAAACAAACCCAAACGCTGTGTGACTTCTATTTGACCTTCTTAATTAGGTCAAATGGAAGCAGCAGAGTTAACTTTTATTGCGCACGCCTCTTTTTATAGTTAAATAACCTGCTTAATGTTGTCTGTCGCTGTGGCTCAATGGTTAACATAGCACGGTTTTTTTTTTCACATTTATTTCCAACTCAAGGGTACGGGTTCGATTCTCATATTTACCTACCAAAACATTTTTTTTATTATTTAACCCCCCCCCCCCCGGAGTTTTGATTTACCTCAAGACACCCGGGCATCGCCGGGTACCCCCCGCTAGTCTATTATATAAATCTCAACTATCTGTTTGTGTGTTTGTGCGTATGTCTGGCAAAAACTTTTGACGCATGCATCAGACCAGGTCGAGAGCGGTACCATTTGAAAGAATGATGTCTCGATCAAATAATATGTGAGAATTATAAAATGGTCAATTATTTCGTAGAGAAATAAACGTTTAAACCAAGGCAGGGTCTGAAAAATCGTACCTTTCAAAAACTGAGCATGCGCAGTCAAACATGATTTTTTAATTTTGTTTAAATAACAGAATTTCCAACGTTATTTCGTTCTCAGAAGGCTCCCACTAGTGATTTATAATTAGCATTTATTTTTTTTATCAAAAAAAAAAAAAAAGAAGGAAATGCCAAAACACGGATTATTCAAATGTGCAGCAAGTGTGATTAGAAGAGGGTTAGGGTTAAAAAAAAAAAAAAAATGAGTGCTGCTCGGTATCGACAACACTCTGGAGGCCCTCTATAGTTTAAAAAAAACTTTTTATTCTTTATCAGGGATGTGGGTGGCTCATAAAATTAAAAAAAAACTGAAATTAAGATGGATTTCCCACCCTGCTCCTTGCCTCCTCCTCGTGTGTGTGTTTGAAGAGGGGATCTATTTAACAGAATTAAGGTTGAATCAATTACTTTTGTGATCCTTCTTTGTTATTGTTGCAAAATCTGACAGCCAAAATAATGAGTTTTCATAAAAAAGAAAAAAACAATAACTACTTACTGTTTTTATCAATTTCAACAATAAGCAATGTTATCTACCTAATTATCATGGCACAATTAGTTAAATATTACTGTATTATTACATAAAACATGTACTTTGTACAAATAGTTGATTGTGTGACAACCACCATTAATTGTAACAAGATGGACAGAGTTACTTCCCCTGAGTCGATGCTATTAATTTATATGCTCACTTAAAACTTTTACAAAAACTGTTTTCATTGAGAAGTAATTTTCTATTTTATCGCTTTTCATAAGTTTTAGATATTTTCATTACTGTGACCTGATAGTTCAGTAGATACTATTGGTTTCACTTGAAATTCAAGATTTCAATTTTCGAACTTTGTTACAATAAGAATTTTTGTTTTCTTTTTTCCTAAACTGCACCAATTAGTTTAAACAAAAAGGTTAAATATAAAGAGAGACAGCGTGTGCGCATATTGGGGGAAGGAGACAGGAAGTCATTCTTTGATGAAATAAAAGTCATTTAATTCCACTACTTCCATCATGAAACGTTTGAAGACTTAGCGTTCACAGCAACCAACGTTTCTATTGAAAAATTAAATTCTAAAAACGTTTTCTCCTCCTCCAAATCCATTTCCTCCATGCGCACCCTCAAAATCATTAAGCGCCAATGAAAAGAGGTATATCACGCGAAACCGTTTGAAAGTATGAACCCGCTTTGTTGCCAAGCGTACAATAACCCAGCCGAATGTAAAATCCAGTATGACAGCTTGAAAGCCTACAGCAGATAAGAACAAGTAACTCAGTTCTATCTAGAGTTATGTCCCCCTGCTTATTACCTATGTTTCTAACTTAATACGAGTGCTGACTGCTGCTCGGTATCGACAACACTCTGGAGGCCCTCTATAGTTTAAAATTTTTTTTTATTCTTTACCAGGGATGTGGGTACTGGGTGGCTCATAAAATTTTAAAAAAAAAATTGAAATTAAGATGGATTTCCCACCCTGCTCCTTGCCTCCTCCTCGTGTGTGTGTTTGAAGAGGGGATCTTACTAGCATGGGGCCCTTTTCTTTTCTTCTTTCTTTCCTCCTGTTTTCTACAAATAAGGGGTTAAATTCAATAAACTTATGTCATTGCCGGTGTATATCAAGAAAAAGTCCCTTCTGATTAATATTTGCTCAATTCCAGTTTAATTTTAAACCTTTATATACAAAATGTTTTTACTTTGAAATGCTTCTTTTTTGGAACGGTTTTATTTTTAATAAAATACGCTATAATCAAAATATATTTTTTAGTCTTTACTTTGAAAAGTTTTTTTTTTTTTTTTTCAGAATGGTTTTATATTAAACATATATTTTAAAAGTTTATATAAAATAGTTTTTAAAATGTTTTTTTTTTTTTTCAAAATGCTTTTGTATGATAAAAAAATATGTTTTAAAAGCTTACATGGAAAAAAAGGTCTTTACTTTGAAATGTGGTTGTTGCTACTACTACTACTACTACTACTACTACTAGTATATATCATAAAAAGCATATCCAATAAGAAATATTACCGGAAAAATTGAAACTCGTACAGATGACGATGAAAATTTCCCTCGCTTATTCCTACCAATTAAACTTGAATTAATAAAAAAAAAATTTTTTAAATCGTATTCTGAATCCCAATTCAATAAAATATTTGTAATATAAAGAAGCATCTAAAATAGTTCACATTTAAAGTTTGGTACTCATGCTGAGAGTGATCCAGACGTAAGTCAGCGCACACGGTGCACACCCGGTTTTCCCCAGAACATGCTGTCAACAGCCGAAGTAAGCTGGAGCGTAGCGTCGCCGAGGAAATTAAGCCGTTTGACGTAACATAAAGCTGAGCCAATGACAATGTAGCGTGATGGTTTTCAATGCGACGCGCGAGTTAAAAATTCAAAGCAGCAGACGACAATCATGAAGAAGAAGAAGAAGAAGAAGAACACCATTTGCGTACTTTCACGTAAGGAAGAAACCATGAATTTTACAGCATTAGAGCAGTTGAAAACATCAGCGGGAGCCCTGGAATTTTGTCAGAATAGGAAATTACTAGCACGGACGAAAACGTGTGTCCGTCTTGTGAACATAGACGCACTCTTATTATAAGAAGTAAGGTATGGCTATGCCTGGAGGTGTCAGGCTAGCAAATGCCGAACTTTTACCTCGATCCAGACTGGAACTTTTTTTCGCAAAGTCCAGGCTGGCAATTGCCATAATACTAAAAATAATCTACTTGTGATTGTTCGAGAGAGCAACACAAAAAGACCTCCAGCCAGCGTGAATGTGGAATTCGTTCAATGCACACCATCGCCGACTAGAAGAATTTCCTAAGAGATATTTGCGAGGAAAATTTTCTAAAGAATCCTCAGCAGATAGGGGGCCCAGGCCATACGGTGGAGATAGATGAGGCTTTGTTTAACCGTCGAAAGCATAACATCGGCAGATTACTCTCACCGGTCTGGGTCTTCGGTGGATACGACCCACCGAAAAGGAGGATTTCTTGGTGAGTGTACCAAACCGAAATGCCGAAACCCTCCTTCCATTAATAAAACAATATATTCTGCTGGGGACCACGGTCGTATCAGACTGTTGGAAGGCATACAACAAAGTGGGGGGAGAGGGGTATCGCCATTTGACGGTAAACCACAGCCTTCACTTCCTAGATCCCGAAATGAAGGCTACGACAAATCATGTGGAGCGAATGTGGAAGGAAGTAAAATAATGCACCAAAGTAGAATGCGGGACCAACTGGGAGTTTTTGGACACATATCTCCTTGAGTTTATGGTAATGTTCCGTTTGTCTCCATACTAGCTCACATCACCGAAAGCTACCCGGTTGATGACGAGCTTCTTTGCATGTTCGTTACCACCTCTGCATCCACTTTGGTGTCGTGTGATGCCCTCCAACAGTCTGAGGAAACAACAACATCTGTTTTAATATGAAACAAACAAAACAAAAAACAAAAATATCCCACCCAGTTTTCTTTCAGTTTTTATAGTTTCCAGGTTTTTCCTTAAAAAAAAATGTTTTGTTTCAACTTTTCTATTTTTCAGGTTTCCCTTGAACAACCCCCCCCCCCCCCACCAAAAAAAAATATTCCTTGAAACTATTTATTTGACTTACCTTTGAACCTTTTCTTGAAAAAAAAAAACATCAAAAATTTTTTTTAAAGTTTCTTTCAATGTTTCTTGAAAATAAAAAAAAATATAAAAAACTTTATAAACTCCAAATTCCTTGAAAGTATTTACATTTGAACCTTTTCTTGAAAAAAATTATGTTAACATTATTTAAAACATATATATACAAAAAAAAATATTGTTATAACATTTTTCTTTACAGTTAATAAAACTTAAAAATTAAGGTAGGTTTTTCTTTCTTGTTATGTTTTCATCGGCGACACTTGGCTTAATTTCCTCGGCGACACTCGGCTTACTCCGGCTGTTAACGTCATGTTCCGGGGACAGCCGCGCGTGTGCTGAGTTAGGTGTATCAGAATTTGGGGGGAATTTTTGACACCCCTAACACGAAACTGCGAATAAAATATAAAAAACTCGTAATTTCTCTTTTAAAAGTGGGTTGTTTATTTTCTTTATGGAATATACTTCCAAAATAAACTATTAAAGTTGTTTAAGAAATAATAGAAATATTATTTTTTATTTTTTAAAAAACAGTGTTTACAAAGTGCCAGCGCCCCTTCATGCAGCCATTTTTTTACGTAATGAAATCAATTGAATTTTATGAGTTCATTTTCTTTCAATTTTTAAACTTTAAAAATCTATCAAAATTTTTCTATTGGTTCAATTTTTACGATATTTTCAGGGTCAATGTGAAATTTTATGCTCTTTCAAATAAACCGAATATAATATTTTAGACAAACGTTTTTTTTTAATTCTCCCCCCCCATTTTGAAATGTCTATTAAAATTTTAATAATTAATTTATGTACCAAAGTTTTATATATCACAAATTGAGGATAAAAGATCAATAAATAATATATTGTAAATTAAAACAAAAAAAGAAGTGTTTTTTGGAAATTTACCTGTAAAGTCCAAAGTGTAAACCCTTTTTTTTTAAAAAACATGTTGATTTTTTCTTTTTCTTTTTTAGTTGGAAGCCTATGTTCTGCTTATATTGTCCAGTAAGTAATGGACAACGACAAAAATTTTTTCTATTTTATTCAATGTTTTTTTTTTTAGATATTTAAAAAAAAATTTCACTCGACAAAAAAGAATGAAAATATAATAAATCAAAAATTTATGTATTTCTTTGAGAAAAGAAAAAAACTCCTCGAGTGTCTTTTTTTTTAAGGCAAAATCTTATAAGTAAAATTCGACTACTTTTTAACTATAGGAACACATATTTCTTCACGGACACGGTTAGACGACTAACATGAATGTGTGGTTTTTACTTCCTTCTGTCCATCCGTACTTCAAAACAATAAAGATAAAACTACTTTCGGTTTTCGATAAAAACGTAAAATTCTTGCATCATGGCGCTTTTTTCAAATAGGCGTTTAAAAAATTCTTTTATTTAAAAAATAAATGGATTTTAAAATATAAATATGGATAAATTCTTAACAATGAAGAATGGAACTACACATTGATTAGTAATTCTTTTAGGTAAGTGATTTTTTTTAATTTATATCGTTTTTTTTTATAATCGTTTATTTTCTACAAATATTTTTTAAAGAAAATCGATTTAAAAAAAAACAAATATTGCATAATTTGCTATTAAACCTGTTATTTTTTTTTTTTAATTTGGTCTTTGCTCCTTTAATTGAAACAAAAATTAGGGTTTGAGTTACATTTTTCAATTAGTTATAAGCTTGGAAATATAGGAGGTCGAATGATTCAATATTTTTTTACTCATTTGTAAGGTCGGTTTCTGACACACCTAGCGCTGAGTTACGTCTGGATCACTCTCTGCCTACCTAGTTTTTTTTTTATTTTAGCAAAAAGTCTGAAGGAAAAGACCAATTAACGCTGTTAAATTATCAATTATAAAAACGGGAAACCATTACGTAAACAGTAAGTAATTAGAAGGATTGGCTTCCGTTAAGCAAAAAGTGAAAGTCAAAATGGCACAAGTTTGTTGAGTGTTATAGTCATTGCATTCCGATTTATTAAGTTTTATCCGAACCTGACATAACACAAAAATGATGCCATAGCAGCAGGAGCAGCAGGAGCAGCAGGAGCAGCAACAATTATTAGCCGGGCAGAAATAACGATTTCTGCAATAATAATCAATACTGATCGGTTAGAAACCTAGAGTTTGATTGCTTGTTGTGACCTAACTTTAACCAATCAGAACACAGTTGCCGTGGGAGCCAGGCACCTTCCAGATTTCTGTATATAACGCAAGGCGAATGCTTGCCCAGCACACAGAGACTTAGAGAAGCAGCAACGTTGCCAAACGAACCCCTGTCATTGATTGAGATTGTCGGACTGACTTCCTCATCTTGGTTGTTATAGTTACAACGTTTCGGCCGTTTTGCCCTCCGGCCTTCATCAGATGTCCTAGTGACATATGGCCGAGTGGTCCTAGACGTTGTATCAAAGTTTACAGTTACCCAAAGTTGCTGAGTTCAATCCTGAACGAAGGCAGTGAAAAGTAACATTCAAAACAGAGAATCAGCAACTATGTCCCTGAGCCTAGCTGGAGTCCGAACACGGTACCCCTGTAATAATAATAAAGGGTTGGGTTCGAGACTCCTAACAAACGGTTCCCCAGTTCGATACGAAACGTTGTGACTATAACAACCAAGATGAGGAAGTCAGTCCGACAATCTCAAACAATGAAAACACCTCATCTCAAAAATACAGACAATTAAAACCCCTGTCAGTCAGAACCACGATTCTCATAAGAGAACTATCACTTTGACCCTGGCCGCTAGGCCAAGGGTTCTCGACAACTTACACAACTATTTCCATGCAGCAATGACGTTGTCACCATCTTCTCAAAACAGAGCAGCAGGCATGGTCACTACTGATGCTACTATTTCACCAACGCATGCTATCGTTGCTTCTGCTACGCCATGTGATAACTTCTTTAAATCGCTCTCATTGAATGGACAAACTTTTTCCTTCATTTTTATTCTCACACACGGCCACCATTGACGCTACTTCTTCAATCAGAATTTATGCTATTACTACTACCACCACACCAGGACTCTCTGCTATTAAAGTGACAAATCTTTTACTCTTCTCTCAACTTATTCCTGAAATAAATGATTGTATATCAATCAGTTAAATGTGCATTCTGTCTTTGTCTTGTCTTTCACGTCACCGTACGCTTATGCATAATATAACATTGGTGTCAGAAAGCATGCGTCAACCACAAGGCAAAATTACCATGAAAATAATCTTATTGGTGATTTAAAAAAATTTATAGGGTTAGGCAAAATGGAACTATTTATGACATAAACTTTTGGGAAAGTTAGTTTAATATAATATTATATTAAGATATCCTAGTAGTATAGTGATTGGCTGGCTTTGTAGGAAATGGAATGTGATATTCTGGAGTTTTATTTGTCTAGCCGCTTCTCACAGTGGTCGAGAGCAGGATAGTACGTCTTTTCATAATGAAATCTATACAGGAACTGAATTATCTTTTGTGCCAAAATGTTTTTGTTTTTTTTTTGTTTTCAAAATGTTTTTTTATCAAAAAATATATGTTAAAAGTTTATATAAAAAATAGTCTTTACTTTAAAATGATTTTATTTTCAAAATG
Organism: Euprymna scolopes; assembly: GCF_053919585.1. NCBI lineage: Eukaryota > Metazoa > Mollusca > Cephalopoda > Sepiida > Sepiolidae > Euprymna > Euprymna scolopes. The sequence continues at coordinate 32,382,618 of NC_136501.1, forward strand.
GTTTCGAATAATAAAAATGAAAAATATATTTTAAAAGTTTACATAAAAAGTAGTCTTTACTTTGAATGTTTTTAAAATTATTATTGTTGTTGTTGTTGTTATTGTTGTTATATCATAAAAATGTGCATCCAATAAAGAATCTTACCAAAGAAAAATTGACTCTTGCAGACGTCTACGCAAATTTCCTTCACTTATCCCTACCAATTAAATTTGAATAAGAAAAAAAAACATTCTGAAATTCTGAATCCCAATTCAATAGAATATTTGTAAGATAAAATAAACATCTAAAATATTTCACATTTAAAGTTTTTTTTATTTTAGCACACAAATCTAAAACAAGAGACCAATTAACTCTGTAAAATTCTCAAATATAAGAACTGCAATTTGGGAACTGAATTATCTTTTATGCCAACTGGAGTTGCACCTGTGCAGAAGTGTCCTCAGCTGATATTCGATGCCTCTGCTCAGAAAGACAAAGGATACCCCCTGTAGGGGCAGCTGCGAATGTAATTGTGTCGCAAGAGTTGTGCAATCCTCACCCATATTTCTCCTGAATCAGCACTGCTTGAGTCTGGTGGCAAGAAGAAGTCTAGGATGACCGGAAACAATGCCGAGATAAGCGGAGAGCACATACAGCACCTGGAAGTCCCAAATAGTCACTCCTCTCGTACTGGAGTGGACAGGTGCATCGTTGCTTAACTTCGGTGATCTGATAGGAATAGGTGTATCAAACGAGATTATGCCGTATACAAGCTGACATAGTGTCCATACATTACTGCACATATGCCAAGCCTGATCACAACCTAATATAAGATACTGCATATACATACAAACAAAATAGATCAACTGCTTCACAAGATTTGTATCCCTGCCTGGTAGTAGTAGTAGTAGTAGTAGTAGTAGTAGTAGTCACAAATCAAAATGTTAACAGTGTGAATATGTGAGTATTTGGCAGCATGGCATTGCGTATGTGTGTTTGTAGGTGTTACGTCTAATTCAGAAACAAGTTCTTGCACAGTTATATGTTGATTGGCTTTGACTAAGGCTCTTAATTGATCGTTGTCAACATCTGATGGCCGATCACTATGCTCATAATCTTCAAGACTCGGCGCCGCCATGAAATTTCTTCAACCACCATTGTGCTATGCGTTAAGTCGTGGTTCCTGGGCCAAATGCTTTGTTGAGATTGCAAGCTGTTTCAGAAGCTTTTCAGTCTAGCTCGAATTGAAATAAGAAAATTGTGCGAATTTGCTATTTTTCCATCTTTTATTCAACATTCTGATAGAAGACATAATTGTTTTAATACAATTGTAGTTGAGATGAGTATATAGAGTAAAAAGCACTGTTTAAAATAATATATAAAGTAAAGGTATTATAATGAAAACTTATTTGAAAATACATCATTTGAAATCCAAATTAAAAATTTCCGTTTGTGTTCGTTGACATTGTTCTTGTTAGGGCATATATAAATGTGTGCAAGTTGATGAAGGCCAGATACGTGAATCATTTAGTTCTTTCGCCTTGGCACACCGACCCCAAAGGGCACAGGGTGGTGTGTAGAAAATATGTTCTTGAGGTCTTTCTGGTCGTGCAGCTGATGAAGTCTGTAAAAAAACTGATTGTTTTAGACCAAGGAATTTCTAAGTTGGCACTGACTTATTACTTTCACATGTATGTGTTACTTTCTGGGGTGAAAGTGCTAGGACACAATTTTTTTATACTATTCCTATAATAATAATTTCAAGAGCTAATACAATGAATCTTCTTAGTATGATTCATAGCACAGTAAAAATAAAACTAGATTTTCTATTAATAGTTAAGCAAAAAAAAAAAGAAAAAAAAAAGAAGTACAAACACATGTTTGGTGAAGGAAGTTAAATATAAATGTTTGTGAGTTGATAAAGGCTGCATATGTAAGTCTTCCGCCTTGCTACCCAGACCCCCAAAAGGCACAGGGTGGTTTGTAGAGAATACATTTTAGGGTTTGTTTGTTTTTTTCATGCAGGTGTGTGCATTTATTTGCTTCCCCACTGAGCAAATTAGGCACAAGGCCGTTTTTTAATGTGGAGAGGGAGGGAGGGGGGAGGGAAAAGGGGGTGGATTTATTTGCTTCCCCACTGAGCAAATTAGGCACAAGGCCGTTTTTTAATGTGGAGAGAGAGGGAGGGGGGAGGGAAAGGGGGGACCAGCTCCTGAGAGGTGGGAATGGGAGCTGGATAGTAACTGTTGGTATGAAGGGTTGCCCCTACATTGACCAAAGTCAGATATGTGGGGTTTCTGCCACATATGGTCTTTGCTTGCAGTATCTGCCGGAACAGATGGTATTTATTTGCTCCCCCACCGAGCAAATTAGGCACAAGGCCGATTTTTAATGTGAGGAGTTAAGGGGAAATGGGGACCAGCTCCCCGGAGAGTAGGGAAGCTGGATAGTGACAATTGGTATGAAGAGTTGCCCCTACATTGACCAAGGTCTTATATGTGCGGTTTCCCCCACATATGGTCTTTGCTAGCAGTATCTGCTTTAAGACATTTACTGTAACACGTCTGTCGGTCACACGTTCAGTGGCCGGCTGATAGTGTTATACCCAGACCCCCAAAAGGCACAGGGTGGTTTGTAGAGAATACATTTTAGGGTTTGTTTGTTTTTTTCATGCAGGTGTGTGCATTTATTTGCTTCCCCACTGAGCAAATTAGGCACAAGGCCGTTTTTTAATGTGGAGAGGGAGGGAGGGGGGAGGGAAAAGGGGGTGGATTTATTTGCTTCCCCACTGAGCAAATTAGGCACAAGGCCGTTTTTTAATGTGGAGAGAGAGGGAGGGGAGGGAGGGAAAGGGGGGACCAGCTCCTGAGAGGTGGGAATGGGAGCTGGATAGTAACTGTTGGTATGAAGGGTTGCCCCTACATTGACCAAAGTCAGATATGTGGGGTTTCTGCCACATATGGTCTTTGCTTGCAGTATCTGCCGGAACAGATGGTATTTATTTGCTCCCCCACCGAGCAAATTAGGCACAAGGCCGATTTTTAATGTGAGGAGTGAAGGGGAAATGGGGACCAGCTCCCCGGAGAGTAGGGAAGCTGGATAGTGACAATTGGTATGAAGAGTTGCCCCTACATTGACCAAGGTCTTATATGTGCGGTTTCCCCCACATATGGTCTTTGCTAGCAGTATCTGCCGGAACAGATTGTATTTATTTGCTCCCCCACCGAGCAAATTAGGCACAAGGCCGATTTTTAATGTGAGGAGTTAAGGGGAAATGGGGACCAACTCCCCGGAGAGTAAGGGAGCTGGATAGTGACAATTGGTATGAAGGGTTGCCCCTACATTGACCAAGGTTTTATATGTGGGGTCGCCCCCACATATGGTCTTTGCTTGCAGTATCTGCCGGAACAGATGGTATTTATTTGCTCCCCCACCGAGCAAATTAGGCACAAGGCCAATTTTTAATGTGGGGAGTGAAGGGAGGGGGAAGGGAAAAGGGGACCAGCTCCCGAGAGGTGGGAAATGGGAGCTGGTTAAAGGTCAGGCATGTGGGGTTGCCCCCACATCTGGTCTTTGCTAGTCATAGCTTGCAGTATCTGCCGGAACAGATGGTATTTATTTGCTCCCCCACTGAGCAAATTAGGCACAAGGCCGTTTTTAATGTGAGGTAAAAACCAGCTCCCCTAAAAGGGGTCACTCTGGTTACCAAAAATAATAATTGTCCCAGTATAGAGGGTTTCCCCTCCATTGACTGGTACAAATTATCTTAAGTGCAGTATCTGCCGGAACAGATACTACACTTTGATCTTGTCGCCCGTGCCGCGCAAGGCAGGTGTGGCTGGTTAACTTTGTTGCAGTAGCATTACGTGTCCGAACAACTTATAAATTAATGAAGATAGATGCCGATTTTATATATGTACAACCTGTAGACTTTATTAAAGACAAGTAGAAAACATTTAGACATTTTTATACAACAATACCTTTTAGTAGAAAACGTTCTGGTCGCTCATTTTCCGACCAGATAGCGTTTGAACACCATGTAAGCATTTCATAGTTTGAATTATTTATTTATTTATTCTTTTGGTTGGCCGGGAGGGGTGTCTGCTGCAAGTTAGACTTATAGCTAGTGGTAGGGTTAAGAAAGGTGAGTATATATATATATATATATATATATATATATATATATATATATATATATATATATATATATTTCTGTAGAAATATATTTTATAATATATACCAATCCTTATTTAAGAAGCTCAATGTAATTACTGAGCAATATAGAGAATAAATGACAAAAAGCTATTCCAAAATTCATGATGTTGACCATCTTATAATTTATTCCTTTAATTCAGGTGGAAACATAGTAAAGGTATATGCAGCTTCTCTTCCAATTTTCGGATTTTAATCATGTCAAATCATACTTCCTTTCCTTTTGACGGATTGAGTGTTGCTATTTCTTCTAATGAGTTAAAGGCAAAAAAGATTCTCTGATTGATATAATAATCAAGTGATTGATTTTGCGCTACGAAACAGATACCGTCAAGAATTATAAAAGTCAACTGAATTAAAGGAATAAATTATAAGATGGTCAATATAGTTTTTTGTCATTTATTCTCTCTCTCTCTCTCTCTCTCTCTCTCTATATATATATATATATATATATATATATATATATATATATATATATATATATATATAGTCTGAGGTCATGAGTACATTATAAATTAAAATAGTAAAGAATATGCACCATTATATAACATGAACTTAAAGACTAACTCTGAAATATTTTTATTTGAATCTACTTCGAACGAATATATATATATATATATATATATATATATATATATATATATATATATATATATATATATATATAGTCTTGGAAGTTTTTAACCTTTAAAACTATACAAAAAAAAAAGAAAAAAAAATTTTATCCTTCGTTAGAAAACTATTTAATCAGTAAGTCATTCAATCACCTGCAATCACTGCATCAACTTGCTCTCTTGAATTCACTATAGTACCAGTAATAATCATCATTATAAAAAATAAATGCAGGCCTGAAATTTTTTCCTCAGACAGAAACAACATGGCTGACGAGAGCCTAACATTATTTACGTTTTACCATTAACTGGTCCCCTTTATGTTGGGCTTGAAACCGACGGTACCAATGTTTTTCTGAACTTCTGTACTATTAAATAAATAAATATATATGTGTGTGTGTGTGCGTGCGTGTGTGTGTGGGATTACTTCATTTAATCACATAAATTAATATATGAAAATATAATTTTATGTGTACATTTTCAGTATTTAATTCAAAAGTGCTTAATACATAGGTAGAGCGAGGTAGTAAGTTATAAAAATATGTATGGCAATTAAGTTACATAGAATATTCCTCGTTTCATTCTTGTGAGAATTCTGTCAGGCTTATGTGAAGAGTTGTGGTTACTGCGCGTTTTTATCTAAGCACATGCTATTGAATTTTTAGTTAGCCATTTAGCTTCCTGGTTTCCATCGCGCCCATCCTAATCAGCCAATGCATATCCTATCAGCCATTGGGCAGGCACTTACAGGACAAAGGTCCGGTTGACCTTAGGTTTACTCTTCCTTTTGTGTGTGCCTTTCATGGGAAGAGTAGATATTTAAGTAAGCTGACCTATTTTCAACCTAGGTGTAGTTAAAGTTAAAAAAGGTTAGATAAAAAAAAAAAAAAATCACATCTAACTCTAACTACACCTAGGTTGAAAATAGGTCCGCTTGCTTAGATATCTACTCTTCCCATGAAAAACATTATTATTGCTAATACTTTCAAAGCTTAGCATAGTAAATAAGTAAAAAAGCTATGATGAGAGATGAGAGTGAGGGTGGGGGAGTGGACGGAGATGGGAGACGAATAGGAAGGAGAAAGACATGCCTTAGAATCATCACCAATAAATTATTTATGGTTTTCCCTTTTCATTCTTCCTCTTTCCCTCCTTCCTTTCTTTTTCCCCCTTTCATTTTTTTCTTTTCTTCCTTATCTCTTAACCTCTTCACTAATCTATGTAGGGATGATAGTGATGGGGTGGAGATATACAAAAGGGGTAAGTCCTACATTTTCTGACCACATAAAAATTCTAGTCAAATTAAAAGCATTTTTATAACTGAATAACCCCAATTAAATCTGAAACTCTTTTTAGCATAGATATGTCAAATTCACATTCCCCTACTGATTGAACCTATACATACTAGTATGTTTAAGATTTAGGGCGGCCATCATACGTGAATATCAATATTATTCTTTCTAGTCTTTCATTACCTCTATCTCGATCTTTAACTTCCATCCTTTCCCATTCATTCCTATATTTCCACACAGACACAAATCCGCACCTTTATTGGGTCTTATTTACTGTTATGTAGAGATAGGTAACCAACCCGGGACATTCTGCATAAAGAATCGAGTCACCGGATTTCACCAGACCCTTGTAAAAAACAGAGACTTCTTCCCTGAGCATTAACACGCTGTATTTGTTTCTATGTAAATACATAAATAAACTTCTCTTTCAGTATTCAAACCACAGTGTATATATATTTATTCCTTTCATGGAATACTTTACCTTTGATTGTCCGAATAATAGGCCACCTTAGGATATATCAAATTGGCGACAGAGACGAGATGCGAACTCAGTAAAAAAAAAAAAAAGAAAAAAAAAGTAAGCACATGGTGAGTGCAAAACAAAAAAAAAAAATTCTCAAAGAGTTTATATTCGATTAAGGAAATATTTCTTAAAAAGTGAAAGAAAAGTATTCACGCAAGTCCAAAGAATGTTTATATTCTTATTGCGTTTTTTTTCCTTTGAACTTTCTGAAAAGTTGACGTCATATCGTCTTGTGCTGAAAAACAATTCGGAGGTGTTTTATTTTTGGTTAATACGATAAAACGAATTGTGCTGTGGAAATTGTTTTTCTGTCATAAAGAAATTCTTAAAAGAAGTTGACGTTTATTTGAAAAAGACGAAAAGGATCTCTGAAAATTTGTAAACTATTGATATTTTGTATGATGAATTTTTTTTTTCTCTTCGAACATTTCTCAAGTGCTGGCAATTTTTTTGTTTACATGATGAGATCTGAAGAGTAACATCTTATTTTGTGAAACAAAATTTTGTATATGTTGACTTTGTATTTGTGCATTTCAAAAATTAAAAAAATGTCTTCCGAACAAAAAACAGAGTTAATGAAAACGATAGCTGAAAGCTTGATCGCACAGCAAAAAGCTCAAATTGAATTTCAAAAATGGATGTTGATTCAACAAGAATGTTTTGAATCACTCGTCATTCAGCAAACTACAGAGAATCGTTTATTATGTGAAACTGTGTTGTCACAAAAATCTAAAGATGGCGCATCTAGATTTTTTTTGGCAGAGAGTATAGCCAACTCTCTAGCGAAGTTCAAATACGACCCAGAACGAGGTGATACATTCCCTGCCTATTATCGTAGGTTCGAGACATATTTTACCAAAAGATGTGAGAAATGGTCGGATGAGGAAAGAATCACACTCCTACTTCAGAAATTGGGTACGGAGGAAAACACAAAATTTATGAATTTGATTTTACCAAAGAAACCGGAAGATATTTCTTTTTCGGAAACTGTTCGAATCTTGTACTTGATATTTGGTGAAAGAGACAGCCTTTTTCACACAGGTATAAGTGCTTGAACACGCAAAAAGAAGAAACTGATGATATTGTCACATATGCGAGTAAAGTCAACGCCCAGTGTGAACTATTTAAATTAAAAGATTTGTCAGTTGACATGTTTAAGTGTTATATATTTGTTCAGGGACTGACAGCACCGAAAGGCAAAGATTTAAGATCAAGGATTTTATCGAGTATGGAGCAAGATCCAGAAATTAACTTGCAAAAAGTGACAGAAGAATGTCAGAATAATAATAATAAATGTGAAAAGGGATACCACTAGGATAGAGAGAAAAACTACATTCCACGTCCTAATGGTAAAACAAAAAACATTTCCCAAGAACAAAGGAAAAAGTTTTGAATGTTGGAGCTGTTCAGTTTCACACTTAAGAAAAAAATTTCCCTTTTAAAGACCAGCCTTGTGCCAAATGTGGTTTAGTCAGACACCGAGCTTCCCAGTGCCGAGCTAAACAAAATAAACAAAGACAAAAATTTAAGTCTAAAGTAAATGTGGTGTTTCAAAAGAAGAAGTGAAACAAGGAGGTAAAAGAAAATTGGTCAATACCAAAATAAATGGTCACATAGTGAAACTACTTTTGGATACAGGCAGTGATATTTCAATCATCGACGAAGTGACCTGGAAGAGGATTGGGTGTGCAAAACTGGAAAAAACATTTAAAATTGCCAAAGGAGTATCCAGCAAGAGATTAAAAATCATGGGAGAATTTAATTGCAGTGGATTCCTTGGATCGAAAACTTTTTCTACAAAAGTGTCAGTTGTTCCAGGTATAAATTCTTGCCTCTTCGGAATTGATTGGATCGTTTTGTTTGATTTATGGAAGCTACTCATAAATTCATTTTGTAACAGTGTGAATGTAGCTGAAAAGAAAAATTCAAAACAAAATGAGGATTTTTTTACGGTCTTAAAAAGTGAATTCCCCAGGGGGGGGGGTTTCTGAGGGGTTAGGTATGTGTACTAAGACTGAAGTGAATTTTGAACTAAAGCAAAATGTGAAACCTGTTTTTAAGCCAAAAATAAATGTGCCTTTTTCTTCAAAAGAAGATGTTGAAATTGAACTGCAGAGACTGCAGAAAAAGTGTGTAGTCGAAAAAGTTGACTATTCTGAGTGGGAAAGTCCCACTGTATATGTTAAAAAGAAAAATAAGAGGATTCGGGTATGTGCCGATTTTTCTACAGGCCTCAATGACTGTCTTATGTATCATAGTTATCCACTCCCATCTCCTGAAGACATTTTTACAAAGCTGAATGGAGGGAAAATTTTTTCCAAAATTACTTTATCTGAGGCGTACCTTCAGGTAAAAGTCAGTGAAGAATGTTCAAAGTATTTGTGTATCAATACCCATTTAGGACTCTTCAGATTCAAAAGGCTCCCTTTTGGTTTGAAAGTAGCTCCAGCGTATATCAGCAAATAATGGACACAATGCTTGCCGATTAAGGTTTTGCAATCTCATGTTTAGATGACATTCTTGTAAAGAGTAGAAATGTGCAGGAATATAAGGAGTATATCAGAACAGTTTTCCAAAGAATTGAGGAATTTGGTTTCAAATTGAGTGCCGAAAAATGTGAATATTTTTTAAAACAGGTAAAATATCTGAGTCAAATCATTGACAGCCAAGGCAGAAGACCGGATCTTCAGAGAACAGAAGCCATGTTACCCAGTTACAATCTTTTTGGAGTTTAGCACAATATTATGCTATCTATATCCCAAAAATGCATAAGTTGAGAGCACCATTGAACAAATTATTAAAAAAAGGATGAAAGTGGATTTGGTCAAAGGAGTGCCAAAGTGCATTTGAAGAGATTAAGAAATGCCTGCTATCTGATTTAGCACTGGTACACTTCGATCCACAGAAGGAATTGATTGAGGCGTCAGATGCAAGTGATTACGGTATAGGAGCAGTACTTCTCCATAGACTGGAAGACGGATCAATGAAGCCAATAGTTCATACTTCCAGATGACTTTTGCCTGCAGAGAGAAACTATTCTCAAATTGAAAAAGAAAGTTTGGCAATAATTTATGCAATTAGAAAATTCCATAGATTTATTCATGGCAGGATTTTTACGTTGCAGACTGACCACAAGCCCTTGTTGACTATTTTTGGATCTAAAAAAGGCATACCCACTCACACTGCAGACTTCAACGATGGAGCATAATTCTGTTGAATTATAATTTTAAAATGGAGTACATTTCATCCAAAAGTATCGGATATGCAGATGGACTATCCAGATTGATTCAAAAGTGTGCAGAACCTTTAGAGGACACAGTGATAGCTGCATTAAGAGAGGAAAAAAAAACTCTCCGAACTGCTGTGCAACACGATTCGAGAGTTACCAGTGACTCTAGATAACATCAATAAGGCAGCAGAAACAGATGAATTCATTGTAAGAACGAAAAACCAGGTGCAGCTAAATGACACATCAAAGAAAGACTAAAAAATTTCGCCATTTTCGATTTGCACACAGACTTTATTGTATGCAGACAGAGTCGTCATACCGACCACACTGCAAAAGAGAATGCTAAAAGAATTCCATAGCGGCCATCCAGGCATGTCCAGAATGAAGGCCTTGATGCACGGATATGCATATTGGCCTAATATGGACCGGGACATCGATTAAATGGTAAGAGAGTGTCGAGGGTGTCAGCTAGCAGCAAAGGCACTACCTGTACAGATACAACCGTGGCCGAAGACGAATGCACCATGGATGCGGTTGCGCATTGACTATGCAGGTCCATTGAATGGACATTACTTCTGAGTGGTTGTCGACAGCTTTACAAAATGATCGGAAGTGCTTAAGTGTAAACATCCAACATCGACTAGTACTTCAGTCGTTTTGGAGTACCTAAAACTATTGTCAGTGACAATGGCACCCAATTTACCAGCAAAAAGTTTGAAGAATTCTGCAAGGCCCTATTCATTGAACATTTAACAACTGCAATATACCATCCAAGTTCAAACGGCCTCGCAGAGAGATTTGTTGGCACATTCAAAAGAGCTTTAAGAAAACACCAATGCATGGACACTGATGAGAAGAGTCTTGAAAATATTTTGTCTGTATACAGGATCACTCCTAACCCAAATACGCATGTCGGTTTGTCACCAGCTGAACTAATGTTCACACGGAAAATCAGATCTGTATTTGACAGGATTTTAACAAATGCAACCAAGACAACAGCAACGAGAGAAAATCACTCGACAAGGTTCTACAAACCTGGTGACAAAATATTCTTCTTGGACTATAGGACTGGGAAAAGCTTTTGGGAGGAGGAGATGATTATGAAAAGAATTAGGCACATGCTATATTCGGTAAGAAAGTAGTTAATTTGACTGTCGCAGGCATATGAATCAGCTAAGACCTCGACACACTGATGATTACAAACAGGCAGAAGATTATGAACTGCCCTTAGAGGTATTGTATGACTCTTTTAATATTGCTCTACCCATATCACAACCTACTCCAAGAGTAGTATCTTCTACTCCAGGTCAGAGAGTACCAGTTTCACCACCAGTTCCACCCCCTTAAACGGTGTTGAGGAGAAAAAGTACAAGGGTGAAAAGAAAAGTTAATCGACTGAGCCCCAGGCCTAAAAACAAACGGTATCAAGCAAAATTCTCCAAGGAGAAAGTGGCTTGGGGGGAGATGTTATGTGGAGATAGATAACCAACCCGGAACATTCTACATAAGGAACCGAGTCACCGGATTTCACCGGACCCTTGTAAAAAACAGAGGCTTCCTCCCTGAACATTAACACACTGTATTTGTCTCTATGTAAATACGTAAATAAACTTCTCTTTCCGTATTCAAACCACAGTGTATATTTATTTATTCCTTTCATGGAATACTTTACCTTTGATTGCCCGAATAATAGGCCACCTTAGGACATATCATTTACATACAGCCAAATTTTATTTTTCACAACATTTGATAGAACCTCCTGATATTAACTCCTTGTGACAAGGAAGACCTGATATTTTGATTGCAAACTTTGCTTTCATATAAGCTGTATCGCCTGAAGAGATCTCTAGTTACTGGTAACTAGCTAACCAAAACATGCTCATGATGTGTAGCAACATATTACTGCTTATGTAAAACCAAATAAAGAGTGTATATATATATATATATATATATATATATATATATATATATATATATATATATATATATCCTCAACCCTATTTCCTGTTATTCTAACCCCCACTTGTCTGTATCCTTTTCTTTTACGCATTCCCTAGTAATTATTATTATTTGTTAATTTATTGCTATTTGTCTGAGGCATCCCTACTGCAGAAAGGTTGACGGTGCTGCTTTGTAGACCAGAGTGCACTTCAACTAATGCACCGGCTTTTCAGTCAGTGGAAGAGAAATCCTCCATGATTGAGACAATTTTAATTTTTGTTCCTATCCAGAGTAGCCCTTTTGGGGGAGCTGGATTTTCCCTACATTAAAAACCGACCTTGTGTCTAACTTTAGGTCTTAACAGATAAATTATACGTAAGAAAACAAACCATAAACTAAACTAAAAAAAACACTTACAGGTTATTTTATTTATTTTTTTTTTTTTTCAATAAATTTTTTTTATTTTTTTTATTCTATTAATTTTAATGATCGAACCGGCGAACCGCTGATTTCTTTTGAGGTCGATCAACGTATAGTGTAAATAATTTGATTTGAAGAACGAGCGTGCTGGCAGAGTCGCCCGCTGACATCAAAGGTTGTTTGTTGCTAGGTAACCCGGCGACGCTGGTGTGACGTCACAATTTGAGCAAAAAAGACAACCGCTTAAAAACGAAATTAATAACTCGTTCCATCTCTGGTTTTCAATTCGATTTTCGAGTAAAAAAAAAAAAAAAATACATAAAAGAAATTATCCAATCAAATAAACAAATAAAAAGAACATTTAATTAAATCTAGCGAAAGAAAATGTCCGTCAAAATTGAAAACGTTGCCATTGGGCCGGAGTCATGGCGCAACAGAACACTTCGTGGCATTAAAATGTCTGAAGATATTATAAAAAGAAGCCTTAAACATGCAAGTAATCGCCAATCGGCGGACCCTGCGCCCTTCATGAGAGAGTTTCTCATACGCCTGACGAACGACGAGATCCTGAAATACTTTCGAGAACTCCGGGAAGTCGTTGTGAAATTACGACAGGCCGTTGAGTGCATCAATTCGGAGATTGTTACGATGACAAGGTACCAAGACAAATTACATAAAGAACTCGATTTTCTAAGGAAAGATATTGTTGTTAATAGAGAAAGTCGGAGAATGAGAAAAACCAGGCCGTTAGCAGAACAGGTACCCATTTTGATTATTTTTCATTTTTTTTAAAAACTAGTTTTAAGTTTGACAATGTTATCATCGCTATCTTCACCGTATTAGGTCCCTTTCTTTTCTTTTTTTTTCCTTTTTTTTTTTTTTACTTTAAGGTGGCAATTTCTAAAGCCAAGGGAGATAACTTTTTTTTTAAATTACGAGAAATTTTGGTGCTTGTTAAGATAGAGTCGAAAGATCGAGTTTTTTAAATATGTACTTTTAATCAAAAATAATATTACTTACAAAAATTCGTGTCGAAAATAGTAATATATCCAAATATTATGAAAGTTTATCAAGTAGAAAAACTGCTATTGTGTTTTTAGTTAAAAAAAAAAAAAGAAAAGAAAAGTTTATCGCTATAGCTGGTCGCTATTCAAAGATAGCCAACATTTTAACCTCTGAGTTATGTCCCTTGTGTTTGAAATCTTATCGTCTATGTTAAAACAGTTACCAAAAAAATGCAATTTTACCCCATTTTCATGAAAATTATTTTAAACTATAAATAACATTCTACTCGATGAATTTCCATAATATTTGGACACATTACTATTTTTGGTACTTGTACAGTTTAATGAAGAAATTAAAAAAATGAAAATGTTTAAATTGTACGTATCCATTATGGAATGAAGTCCCCCCCCCCCCCAAAAAAAAAAATTCACTTAATTTCATCAAGTAGGAAAGGTTCGATTTTTAGGAAGAAAAGTTAGTATTAAAGATGGGTAGGGAGTGTCGGCGTTTCACATGGAGTTATCTCCCCGTGGTGTTTATAAAATTCAAACAAAATTTAAAGCAAAAAAAAAGTGCAAGATGTCTACCTTCAACGCGCTCTCATAAAAACGTGCTTTTCCGCTGTAAAAAAAATAAAAATAAAAAAATAAAAAAACTACTCGATCAAATTAAGTGAATTTTTTTTCCGGAGATCTTCAGTTCAAAACGGATACGTATAATATAGGCATCGCCAAAACTAGGTGGGGGCAGGTAAGCACTTTTTGACGGACCGTCTTTTTAAAAATCTACCAAAAATCAGGTAATTATCCAATCAATAGGTAATTTTCAGCAATTATTAAGAGAAGAATGAACTTTATAACAGTGTACTTATTTTTCATAAACGATACATACATACATATATATATATATATATATATATATATATATATATATATATATATATATGTTTACATCCCCCCTCATACCTTATTTTGACGTCTGAATATCAGAACTTCGATTGTGTTTAATTATTCCGCTTTTGAGTTTTGAAGTGTGAAATTCGGTGAATATGTTAAGTAAAATAATTAATTTAAGTTAAGCAAAACAATTTTTTTTTTTTATATTTATACGAAAAAAAGCCATTTTAAAATCTTTGATAAATAAATTAACAATTTTTTTTTTTTTTAGCGAGCCGAATAATACATGATCATTATTAAACAGGGAATGCTTTGAAGAATCGATAAATATTGTGCCCTTTGTGTTAAAAATATCATTTTTTTTTTCGATCCTGTTTGCAAACGTTTGCTGCCTTTCGACTACGATGGACCAAACGCGCTGAAATAACTTTTTTTATTCTGCTTTAAATTTTGGGGAACCTGACCCCCACACACATACACATTAAAAACTAAACTCATACAAATGGTCACTCATCTGGTACTGGCCAGCCTCAGCGTTAATAATACATTGAAATTTTTTTGGCCTATTTGGTCTTCCGTAGTTTGCTTTTTATCAAGTACAAATGTAAACATTGTATCAAATCGACGCAAAGTAACTGGTTGCCTATATGAATAAGTGGAATTATTTGAAATTCAGGTACTTATATTATAAAATTTTTGCATATTCTCATAGAAAATCACCCTAAATCTTATTTAGACAAGGAATAAACAAATTAATTCTTTCAAAAATTTACTTTTTAATAGACATTTCAAAATAGGGAGGTGTGAATTAAAAAAAAAAACGTTTGTCTAAAATATTATATTCGGTTTATTGGAAAGAGCATAAAATTTCACATTGACCCTGAAAATATCGTAAAAATAGAATCAATAAAAAAATTGATAGATTTTTAAAGTTTAAAAATTGAAAAATACTGAACTCGTAAAATTCGATTAATTTCATTACTGTTTTTTAAAAAATAAAAAAATAATATTTCTATTACTTTTTATACAACTTTAATAGTTTATTTTGGAAGTATAATCCATAAAGGAAATAAACAACCCACTTTTTAAAAAGAAATTACGAGTTTTTTTATATTTTATTCGCAGTTTCGTGTTAGGGGTGTTAAAAATTCCTACAAAAATTCTGATGCACCTAGAACTGCACGCCTATGGAATTGTCTTCTGCTTTCCAGCTCACTACAATATGGCTGTCTTCAAGTCAAGTAAACAAGTTTTTGATGAACCATTCGATATAAATTAACAAATTTACCGAATTTTCATTACTAAGGATTACTTTATGGTCCAATTATCTACTGTACACTCTTTAACCCCTATCCTCGAGTGGCCTCTTGGCCTTGATAATGATGATGCCTTTGTAAAAAAACAAACAAAAAATATCATATCCAAAAATGACGAAAATTCATCGAGTAGAAAGTTATTTATAGTTAAAAGTAATTTTTACGGAAAATTGGAGAAAATTGCATTTTTCGTAGATGTTTAAGGGTAGACCGTGAAGATTGCAGAAACAGGACATAACTCAGAAAACATATTCTAAGTCACGTCGTAATGGCGACCAACATGTTTAACCGATATGTTTTTGTTTTTGTTTTTGTTTTTACTAAAAACACAATCGCAGTTGTCTAGCTGTGTCAGATATTTTGTGAAAAATAGTGAATAATTCCACCCCGTCTTTCCAAGCTTATAACTACTCGAAAAATGTAATTCAAGCCCTAATTTTTTTTTCAATTAAAGGAGCAGGGACCAAGGTTTCATTTAAAAAAAAAAAGCATAAAAACAAACAACGTGTTTTTTTTTTTTTTTTTTTTTAAGGTTTTAAACTTCGGACTTTACATGTAAATTTCTAAAAAACACTTTTTTTGTTTTAAATTTGAATACATTATTTATTGACCTTTTTCTCTTCAATTTGTGATATATAAAACTTTGGTGAGTAAATTAATTATTTACTTTTCAATAGACATTTCAAAATGGGAGGCGTGAATTATTCGACACCCTGCCTTTCCAAGCTTATAACTACTCGAAAAATGTAATGAAAACCCTAATTTCTTTTTTTGCAATTAAAGGAGCAAGGACCAAGATTTCATAAAAAAAAAGACAAAACAAACAACGTGGTTTGAAAAAAAAAAGGGGTTTTAAACTTCGAATTTAGAGGTAAATTTCTAAAAAAACACTACTTTTTTTTTGTTTTAAATTTGAATATATTATTTATTGACCTTTTATCTTCAATTTGTGATATATAACACTTTGGTGAGTAAATTAATTATTTACTTTTTAATAGACATATGAAAATGGGGGGGGGGGCTTGAATTAAAAAATAAAACGTTTGTCTAAAATATTATATTCGGTTTATTGGAAAGAGCATAAAATTTCACATTGACCCTGAAAATATCGAAAAAATAGAATCAATAGAAAAATTTTGATAGATTTTTAAAGTTTAAAAATTGAAAAATATTGAGTTCGTAAAATTCATTACTGTTTTTTAAAAAATAAAAAAATATTTCTATTACTTTTAAAACAACTTTAATAGTTTATTTTGGAAGTATAATCCATAAAGAAAATAAACAACTCACTTTTAAAAGAGAAATTACGAGTTTTTTATATTTTATTCGCAGTTTCGTGTACGGGGTGTAAAAAAATCCTACAAAAGTTCTGATACGCCTAGCAGTTGTCTACTTGCTGAATTTTCATAATTTTTTGATACTTTTTTCGACACGACAATTAAATGAATAATATTGTTTTTGCTTAAAAGGGCATTTTATTTTTAAATCAATCTGTCGCCTCTCTTTATATAAGCACCAAGAGTATCACACCCGAAATTCGCCACTTCCGGCTAAGAAGAATTCCAAAGAAAATGGCGGAGGCGAAAATCAATTCTCTGTGTATTTGAGAGCAAAACGAAATATAACGCTTTAAAAATAGAAGACGACTAATTGACGCCACAGTCGTCCGCCATTTTCGTTTTTGTTGTTGTTTTTTTTTTCTTAAAAAAATGCAAATCTATTAACAAAATTTATAAAGAATAGTGGGGTTTGTATTACTGTACACATAGATTCGAAAAAGTTGTCAAAAACAAATATATAACAAATAAATGTTATCAAAGGCAAGATAAGTTACTTTTCTACCTAACTGGATATATTTTTCGTGTTTTTATTCAGTGTAACATGCTTATTCAGCTCGAAAAGCATACAGTGTTTACCGATGTATTGGAACTTCAAAATGGCGCCCGACACTCTCTTTAACACGGTAAGTTCAGGAAAATATGTTATAAATAATAAACTAGACTAAATACTGTTGGAAATTCGCTCATTATATGTTACCGTGACATAAGTTGACATATATTCGGTGTTTTTTTAATAGTATTTAGTCTAGTTTATTATTTATAACACCTTTTCCCAAATTTACCATGTTAAAGAGAGTGTTGGCCGCCATTTTGAATTTTCCAATACATCGGTAAACACTGCATGTTTTTCGAGCTGAATAAACATGTTACATTGAATAAAAACACGAAAAATGTACCCAGTTTGGTAGAAAAGTAACTTATCTTGCCTTTGATAACATTTATTTGTTATATATTTGTTTTTTGACAACTTTTTCGAATCTATGTGTACAGTAATACAAACCCGAATAGTGAGTGCAACCACACTAAGCGAAATTCAGAAAACGAAAAAAAAAAAAATCGATTAAAAAAAACAAAAAACAATGGTATCTGCTGATTTTGTGTGCCAATTTCAACAAAAGCAATGATATCTACTTAATTTGTATGTCAGAAGTACTTAAATATTACCGCATTATTAAAAAAAAAAACAAAAAAACAGAAGAGTTTTGGATCTTTATCATGAAAAACGTTGTCATATTTCTTTTGGAAGACGTGGCAAGGGAAGTAACTCAGTTATGCTGAAAATAACGCAAAATGCAAAATTTATTTTTTTTAAATTGGTAATAGTTGCATGCTGTTTATCTCCCTTTGGGACTCTTCGGTACATTTTAGCCAAACATTTTATTTTTCCTAAATTTCGTTAAAAAAGTTTTCTTTAATATTTTTTCTACATTTTTAAATTTGTAATTTTGGATATATTCATTACTGTAACATGTAAAATTAAGTAGAGACCATTGGTTAGCCTTGAAATTCATTATTAAAAATTTCAAATTCGGTACTTGTTTAGTTTAATGAAGACATTAAAAAAATGAAAATATTGAAAAAAAAAAAAGGTACTTGTACAGTTTAATCAAGACATTAAAAATGAAAATGCCGAAAAAAGGTTATATTGTACGTATCCGTTTTGGACTGAAGATCTACGGAAAAAATTTCACTTAATTTGATTGAGTAGTTTTTTTTTGTTTGTTTATTTTTTTACAGTGGAAAAACACGTTTTTATAACAGCACGTTGAAGGTAGACATCTTTGAATTTTTAAAATTTTTTGTTTGGATTTTGAGAACACGCCACAGGGAGATAACTCAGTTAAAAGCGCCGACACTCCCTCCCCCATCTTTAATACTAGCTTTTCTTCCTAAAAATCGGATATTTTGCTCGGTATCATAACAAATTGCTTTTTTGCTGGCTGTAAAAAAAAAAATACTTGATGAAATTAAGTGAAATTTTTTTTTTTTGAGAACTTCATTTCATAACGGATACGTACAATATAAACTTTTTT
Organism: Euprymna scolopes; assembly: GCF_053919585.1. Taxonomy (NCBI): domain Eukaryota; kingdom Metazoa; phylum Mollusca; class Cephalopoda; order Sepiida; family Sepiolidae; genus Euprymna; species Euprymna scolopes. The sequence continues at coordinate 32,401,416 of NC_136501.1, forward strand.
CGATATTTTCATTTTTTTAATGCCTTGATTAAACTGTACAAGTAGGTGTATCAGAATCGGCCATTAAAAATGCTGTATATGAACTTGAATAAATGAACTTACTATCTTTCGAAGCTTATAACTACTTGAAAAATGTCATTCAAACCCTAATTTTTTTTTTCAATTAAAGGAACACAGACCAAATTAAAAACAAAAATAACAAGTTTAATAGAAAATTATACAATATTTGTTTTTTTAAATCGATTTTCTTTAAAAAAGATTTTAAGTAAATCAATGAAATTTTACTTAGTTCGATTCTAAAAAATATATATAAATTCCAAAAAATCACTTACCTATAAAAAATTCTATTCAATGTGTACTTTCATTGTTCATTGTTAAGAATTTATCCATATTTATACTTATATTCCAGGTCCTGTTTAAATAAAATACTTTTTTAAACGAGGATGCCAAAAAAATGCGAACTCAGATTTATTGACTGTTCAAATAAAGAGAAAGAAATCTGATTTTTTTCGCGATTATTTTACGGTGACTTATAAACGCCATAATTAATATCTCGTTTATTGCATGCTGTTAACCAAAATTAGTATTTTGGGGCCTCCGTAGGTGAAAAAGAGCACACATTCACTTATAAGTTTTTGCCGTTAAACAAAAAATCCAGTCAACCGATTTTTTAAAAAAATTTTTTAATTCTAATTATGAAATACACAAGTTTTTGATTATTATATCTTATTTCTACTTTATTGAGTGATTTTTTTTAAATATCTACAAAAAGAAAACATTGAATAAAATAGAAAAAAATGCCGTCAGCGTCCGGTATTTACTTGATACATTTAAAAGATTTCATTTAAAAAAAAAAAATCAACGTGGTTAAAAAAAAAAATTGGATTTTACAGGTAAATTTAAAAAAAAACACTTCTTTTTTTTTTTAAATTAGAATATTTTATTTATTGATCTTTTATCTTCAATTTGTGATATATAAAACTTTGGTGAGTAAATTAATTATTAAAATTTTCATAGACATTTCAAAGTGGGAGGGGGGTGAATTAAAAAAAAACGTTTGTCTAAGATATTATATTCAGTTTATTGGAAAGAGCATAAAATTTCACATTGACCCTGAAAATATCGTAAAAATTGAACCAATAGAAAACTTTTGATAGATTTTTAAAGTTTAAAAATTGAAAAGAATTTCACTCGTAAAATTCAATTGATTTCATATGTAAAAAAAAAAAATGTCTGGTTGAACGCGAATTGGCACTTTGTAAACACTGTTTTTTTAAAATAAAAAATAATATTTCTATTATTTTTTAAGCAACTTTAATAGTTTATTTTGGAAGTATATTCGATACAGAAAATAAACAACCCACTTTAAAAAGAGAAATTACGAGTGTTTTATATTTTATTCGCAGTTTTCTGTTAGGGGTGTCAAAAATTCACCGAAAATTTTGATACACCTACTGTACAAGTACCGAAATAAAAAATATTGTACATACTTGTTATGGAATTAAGTTCTCACAAGAAAACTTTCAGTTGATATGATCAAGTAGTTTTCTTTTCTTTTTTGGAGCGGAGAAACAATTTGTTATGACAGCGATGTCGACGTAATATTCAAATTTAATTATTTAGAAGCTACTAGCGGTTGGGGTGGGGGTGGGGGCTTTGCCCGGTCGTAAAATACGCTTAAATATGATATTTTGATTAGTTCAAATTTCATATACATTATTATAGTCGTGATTTTAAATGTAACAAAAAAGGTTTTGAGGTGCCATCAGCTAGAATCGAAACCGAAAGCAAAACTGTAGCATTCAAAGCTGGTGACGTTACCACTGTATCAACGTGACATACATATAAGCTGATTAAAAATGAAAAAATAAACTAAGACGAATGTGCAAAATGTATAACGATTTTTTTTTTTCAATTTTAACCCTTTTTTGACTCTTGAAAAATTATTTTAACCAGCTAAATACCCATAAAAGAATAGTCCATAAAAAAATCCAATCATTTAAGGGCCCTAGCACCACTCTGCAGCTTTTAGTTTCGGAAGAGATAGAGTTTGAAAATGTGGAGACAGACATATAGCCTTTTATTTAACATGGGGAGGGGGGTGTCTTGTAACGTGTCGCTTTTCATTGGCTGACAACGTTCGCATGTGAAAGACTGAGTTATTTCCCCATGATGTGCTCCCCTCTTCCTTCCTCGTGGTCTAAAAATCCAAACATGGCTGCTTCTGCTCGCTGTCATAACAATTGTTTTCCTGTTGTAAAAAAAAAAAAGTAACTGGTCAAATTAAGTGAAATTTTTTTATGAGAACTTAATTCCATAACGGGTATGTAAAATATATTTTTTTTTTCAATATTTTTATTTTTTAATGCCTTGCTCAAACTAAACAAGTACCTTAAATTTCGCTATTATAGTTGCACCTAAAAACTTTAAAACAATGCAAGTCAATAAAAGATAAAATTTACTATCATTTGGTCATATTTATTTGTTGTATATTTATTTCTTTTCTTTTTTTTTCGTTGTTAACTACATCACACTATTGCCCTTATTAAATCTATTAATTGTACTATCATAATTGAAAAGTAATTAAGTTTTATGGTAAAATTCCCATTTTAGTGACGTACAACGATAAAGTTGTCGGCCTAAAGAAAACAACACTACAGCTTTATTTTAAAACTTTTATTGAAAAAATCAATTCAAATAATTTGATGTAGTAAAGCTAACATCTATTCAATGTAACCACCTTCAGCCTCAGTCATCGGCTTTCGAGCACGCCCCTAGCATATCAAAGAACCTATTGTTGATTTACGTCGAAGGGGTACTAATGCTTTGAGTTCATCGAGCACTTTCCATTAAAATATATGTAAAACAGGCCACATTTCATCGATAGGACAGAGGTTGGAGTTTGGTTTATAAGGTGGGACTTATTAGGTTAGTGAATCTTTTTTAACCCTGTCTAGGAGCGAGAGATGCACCATTTGATGTTTATAAGGTTTATAAGGTGGGACTTATTAGGTTAGTGAATCTTTTTTTAATCGTGTCTAGGAGCGAGAGATGCACCATTTGATGTTTATAAGGTTTATAAGGTGGGACTTATTAGGTTAGTGAATCTTTTTTTAATCGTGTCTAGAAGCGAGAGATGCACCATTTGATGTTTATAAGGTTTATAAGGTGGGACTTATTAGGTTAGTGAATCTTTTTTTAACCCTGTCTATGAGCGACAGGTGCATCATTTGATGACGAATTGATCCTAGTGTGCAGCACACACAAAATGGCAACAGACAGCAAAAGTTGGAAATCGTTCACAAAACGTTTAACCTTAATATGATACAAGAACAAAAAATACAAAAGATTGGCGAATTCAATGATGGTAACTGATTAATTCTATTTATTGGGAGAATCAGAAAAAGTAGATCAACTTATCATAATTCTTTGAAAAACCAAATGGAACATCATTGGAGATTTGTTTGTACATATTGAGCTATAAAACAGAACTGCTAAACTGGTTTGATCTTATCCAACTACAAAATTATCATGAAGTATTATGTAAAAATATCTGAAAAATTCATTGATATTTTTTTCTTCCTTTAGGTTAAAAAAAAATGGATGACATTGAAATGAGAATATGTAAGTCAAGTATCTTTAGGAAAAAAATATTTTTTTCTCCTTATATAGCAATAAATGAGTTTTTATTTTGGAAATTGCTCCAGACAAGGCGTGAAGCCACTTGATGTATGGAATTAATAAGAACAAAAGATAATTATCGAAAAAACAGTAGTTTTTTTTTAATCAATTTTCACCCCAAACAAGGCACAGTGAAACTTTGAAGTAGGGGGCTACTATCGGAGGCATAAGTTGCAGGGGTATTATGAAGGGAGATGAATAGTTAGATGTTTGTTCACATTACACTTGAACTTCTGGATGTCAGTACAGTTGAGAAAGCAGAATCCCAGAAGGGAGTTCCAAAGTCTAGCAGTTCTGGGGAAGAAACTATTGGAGTAAAAGGCTTTCTTACACCTAGAGATCTCTATTGTGAAGGGGTGGGACTTAGCTGCTTGTCGGGTTTTTCGGGGGGAATTACGTCGAGGAGATACAAGTGCTTGTAGTTCGTCAGAGCATTCACCATTAAAGTACTTGTAGAACAGGCAAAGGGATGGGACATTTCGTCGGTGGGACATAGGACCTATCAGGTTCATGACTTTCTTTTGAACCCTGTCCAGGAGTGAGAGACAAGCAGCAGATGCACCAGCCCAAATGTGACAACAATACTCCATACATGGGCGAATATTGGCCTTATAGAGATACAGGATGCTTTCAGGCGTAAGTAGTTTGCTAGCACGGTAGAGAGAGCCCACCATCTTTGCAGCAGCCTTGGCAATGCTCTCAATGTATCCATTCCAGTTCATGTTCCCTTTAAACGTTAGGCCGAGGCGTTTAAAGGAAGTACTTTCAGGTAGTGAGTTCCTGGCAATTGCTATTGGTAGTAGAGAAGTTTTATTGTAATTATTGAAGGAAACAAGCTGAGACTTGGCAGCATTGAATATGACCATCCATTTTTGTCCCAATTCCATTACCGATTGGAGGTCTTCCTCTAGGGTTTCTGCTATTTCCTTAGATATGCGTTCATTTGTTTTCCCCTCATGCCTGTTATAGAGCGTGGTGTCGTCAGCAAATATACCCATCTCCGAAACAGTTTTATCAGGAAGGTCATTATTTATGAATATCAGGAATAAGATGCCTATTGGCCTTAGTTTTGAAAAAAAAAAAAAAAAAAAAAGCTATAGGTATGAGGAAAACAGCTGTTGGAAACTGAAAAAAAAAGAAAAACCAATAAATTTAATCATAAAATCATATTTTGAATATAAAACTAGATGTGCCCGTTATCCGTATGGTCATAGTCACTGTTACTATTTATTCTATTTTTATTTCATTTGAACATTCGTAAAAGGTGACATGTAATATGTGATGAGTTTCAAGAATCCAAGCATGACGATGGTGCATCAACATCGGGAAATAAAAGCTAGTAGAACAATCTCCATCATGAAATTGGTCAAACATTTTGGACAAGACCGTCATACAAATGAGACAGAAATACAAAACAAGCTTGATAAAGAAATAGTCCAGCAGAGTTACCAAAATTAAACCAAGACCTTCCATTGCAAAAAAAAAAAAAAAAAAAAAAAAAAAAAAAACCCTGGAAAAATGGGTCAATCAACAGTGTGTCAAATGTTTTCTGAATAAATTAAGCTAGGACTATACAGATAAGGAAGGCTAAAAGGAAGATCGATCCACTATGACCAGGAGAGGATTATAATGACTGTTCAATATTAAGGCTTTATGACTAATGCTTTTAAGAAAGTTAATGGTCTCAGCAATGACAATAAGTGCAGGTTCTGCCACACAGGTGAAGAGTGTGAGCCACCTAACGTCCAGATGTAAGGTTCTGCTGGGAGATAGCTACTATAAAATGCGACACAATGGAGTATCTTCACTGGACCATCTATAAAAAGTTGAATATTGAATGTAGCAGCAAGTCTTGGGAAACATATATCGGAAATAACAGTTGGAAATAAGTTATACACTATCTACTACAGAAATAGCCTAAAAGAGTTGACAAAAGTACACCAAGATCGTCCATTGCAAAAAAAAAAAAAAAAAAAAAAAAAAAAAACTGGAATAATGGGTCAACCAACAGTGTGTCAAGTGCTTTCTGAATGAATTAACCCAGGACTATATAGATAAGGAAGGCTAAAAGAAAGATCGATCCACTATGACCAGGAGAGGATTATATCTAATATATATCTATTATAATGCAAGGCCTGGGAAACATATATCCGAAATAACAGTTGGAAATAAGTCATACACTATCTACTGTGACTATGTAATTCATACAGTTATGTATTTAAAAAACGGAGCTATTAAATCTGACATTGTGGTATGGGATAGGAAGGAGAAAGAAACAACCTTAGTAGTAGTTAGTGTCCCCAATGATGCTGAGTTAAACAGAGCTAAAAGGAAAAATATAATGAAATATCAAGGTCTTATGTACGACATGAAAAGAAACTGGAATCTTAGGAAGATCTATATCATTCCAGTAAGTATAGGATCGTCTTCAAGTCCAATGTAAACAAGTTCTTGATGAGACGTTCCCCTTAAGTAATCCAATTTATCAAATTTCCACCATTAATGATTACTATGATATTGTCCCATTGACTACTGTACACTCTTTAGCCCTTATCCTCGAGTGGCCTCTGGGCTTTGATAAGTGGTGACTCCTATGTAAAAATAAAAGGATCAAACGGACTCATGAAAAAGAATCTAAAAAATTACCTGGTAAATATACCTGCTGAATCAAGTGTAAGAGAAATACAACAATTACATTTAAAGGTTCAGTTAGAATCATAAAGAGATCTTTCCGTTGAAATGTCTGAGATAGTAGGTGAATGTCTGACATCTGATAGGATGCCCCATCCCCAGCTGGAACAAAATAATAAGAAAATTTAACAAAAAAGAAATAAACACTATAACGGTTGTGGTAGGGTTAATTGGTCTAATGACAAAAATATCTTAAGAAATACTTAGACACGATCCCTGGAAAACCAAGCTTGAGCGAAATACAGATAGCAGCCATAAAAAGAGACAACATGTATCTTTACAAAAGCCCTCAAATATTTATTTAAATTGTAATAAAACCAAGTGTTAGCTCCAGCGGGGACCTTTTCGATCTCTTGAAACAAACTAAAATAAAATTAAAAAAGAAATTGAAACATTCTTCTTGCACAACTAAAAATAATAAGTCTCTTTACTTCGACGTTATGCATAAGGATAATGTAGAAGTAAAGGAACTTATTATTTTGCTATCTAATTTACATACGTGTTTACGGTATGTACGAACACAGTGTGCAAATTAGGTGACAACATAAAGCAATTAAAAGGCAATCTTGAAAAAAGAGATTCAGTCTATCTCTAAATGCTCATATAGACATTAAAATATGCTAGAGAGTGGTTGAAGAAACCACAGAAATCCATTGATGTCGTTGTTGTATGTATACAAGTGTGTGTGTGTGTGTGTGTGTGTGTGTGTGTGTGTGTGAGAGAGAGAGAGAGAGAGAGAGAGAGAGAGAGAGAGATTGTCTATGATCATTTTATTGCATGACTAGCTGAAGTACCCGGCGTTGCCAGGTTGTATATGATATATTTAAATATTTTGTCCTCGTATATAATAATAAAATAGATCAAACAAAACATAAACTCATAATGGTGAATACATGTTTTTGCTTTTTTTGCTATGAAAATCATATTCACGGAAATGAATTATTCTACTGTAAGCGAAGTGTCATTTTAAAAACAATGGGCAACACAGCCGGTCAAGATTTCCATAAAAGTATGAACTTATTCATCTTCGGTCGTGATGGATTTCATTCATTCATTCATTCATTCATTAATTATTTACAATGAATTTTGAACTTTGTTACGAAAACTGCAAAATCTGAAGAAAGGAATTTTACTCAAAATCTAATGATTATTTATGATTTATTAGTTACGAAAAATTATATTTTGTATGAAAATAAACGTCTATTTCGTGTTGTAATTGTCTAAAAATTATTTGAATACAGTAAATCTTTCAGGAAAACTTTCTAAAAAAAAACAAAACAAAAAAACAAAAAAACAAAACCACGAACACGCATGTGAAAATTTGTAAGGAAATTTTTATCAGAGAAATAAACCTGTATTTTGTGTTGTCATAACGTCCAGTGTAAGAAAACCCTATCAGAAAAATTAAAAGTAATGAAAACGCATGCATTCGAAAAAATTTACAGTTTTTGTTTGTTATTAATATTTGTTTATTTAATCAATAAATGAATATATATATATATATATATATATATATATATATATATATATATATATATATATATATATATATATATATGTTTTTGTAATCATATTTTGCTTTGGTTTTGATACCCCCAAATTCGAAGCTATCTCTTTACAACCCTTTCTTTTCATAACCTATCATACTTTCATAAATCAGAGTCTATTTTCTGTAGGCTATTTTTGAACCCAGTCAATGACGGGTACTTTTGCTAGTATATATATATATATATATATATATGTGTGTGTGTGTGTGTGTGTGTGTGTGTGTGTGTGTGTGTGTGTGTGTGTGTGTGTGTGTTTTCGTAAATGTAATGTAAAGTCTGAAAAACCCACCCATTTGGAACGTTAGAATTTTTGGTACCTGTCCGGTGTACAAATTATGCTGAAAAAATAAAATTATTTAGAAAGCCATTCTAAACATGGGGAGGGAGGCTTTTTAACTGTTCAGCACTTTCACCTAATAAATTTAATTTAATAAAAAAAAAGATACTATATAAATATAATTTAACTTAGAAATTCTATCTGAAATGTACGTACACTACAAAAAAAAACTGAATATTTCTTTGAAATTATTAATTGTTAATCTAATCAGTCAAAGAATAACAAAAAAGATATATAGGTATGTCTTTGTAAAGATGAATCAATGTCTGGAATGCTTAAAGATAAACGCACGCATTCGGAAGCGTTAGAATTTTTTAATTGAAAGTAATATTTATTTGTCTATTCAATAAATGAATAATAAAAAGATATATAGGTTTTTCTTCGTACTTACAAATTCAAAACTGCGATTAAAATTTAAGTATTATTTCATTATTTATTTATAAACAGAAAGACATGAAAAAAAAATAAGTTGGTGTCATCAGCCTGATGTTGTTTTCTAAACAACTTGAAGGAATGAAGTGAATATGCGCATGCACATAAAAAACAAAAATGTCGGATAGTGGGAATGGACATTTTGCATGTAAATTTGCCGATGTCTGTACGCGATATACATGTATGTAAATAAAGATATTACTCACTATAAACCATCCTTGATGCATGGATATTATTTCCTGAGAATTTCAGTGTTATGTGACTAATAGTTTAAGAGTTTACCTGTTAGATATTTGCACACACACGCATACATGTACTGTTTTATTTATATAGAATGCATATACATTATTCAAGAGAACTGGCAATTGCTTCCAAGATTTCTTACATTCCGGTAGACATGCCCTGACAAGAACTAATATTGCCTAACAACATATTATAGTATGCAGGTGAAAAAGTCTATCACTATGACAAGCATTGACCTTTTTATATGACTAGCATCTTTAGTTAATCTCACGTTGTTTTGAAAGTAAAAAAATCTTTTCCCATTTTCTACTTTTTTATATTTAACCCTGGTGTGTATTAATCCAAATAAATTTTGTGTTCTCTTTTTTTCACAAATCAGAAAATGCTTGAATTTTGTTGGAATATTTTGGTAGGAATTTCCTGTAGAAATTAGCTACCTCGAGAGATGGTTCTACTTTTTTTTATTGTTGTTTCCCCCACATATGGTCTTTGCTTGCAGTATCTGTCGGACAGATACTACACTTTGATCTTGGCCCGAAGGCCATGTCACGTTCGTGACCAGACACACACACAGACATTCAGCTGTATATTATAGAAGATATATGGTAATACAGTATTTTCTCGCTATTCACTGGTTTATGTTCTTTACCCCTACTCCTCCTAGGAGTAGCAAAAAAACCCGAATATTGGATGCAGTTTTAAAATGTCTATATATGAGATTATATATGGTATTAAATGCTTTCCAAACAATTTCCAAAGACACTCGTACTCATTAATGCATTAATATTGTAGTAATATTGCATGCAGTTATGTATTTCACTAATGGAGTAATGATAATGTAAACACATTTTAACAGTAGCACTGCATCAACTCATTATATACTAGCAGGGCCCATTAACCGGCGTTGCCCAGTGGAAATACGACAGATCCAGAACAGAATTGTTATAGGGGCCCCCTCTCCTTGAAAACAAATGAAACTACAGTTGTTGTAGGCCTCCTACAGTCATTAGAAATTAATGGGCACTGGCGTGGTGGCCCAAATGAAATAATCTGGCGTCCACTGTCAGGCATTTTTTTCCAGTGGCAGCTAATGGAAGCCACTGTCTGTGATTGTCAGTACTGTTGGTTATTGGCGATTAGTGTTGGCTTGGGGTGATAATCTGCAGGTACTGGCTGATTATAAAGAAAGTATTGAATAGCTCTTTAGATTGAGCGAAAGCAGAGGTAAATAACCGCCTTCTACCGCTGACAGAATCTTTCAAGTTAGCCAACGTTTTTCTTCTCGGTATACTGCAATCATTTTTTTTATAAAAGTAGCTCAGCAACTCTACAGAAATAACAGTGGTGAGAAAGCCAATAAAATGTACGTTGCATAGTGTTTCCATAGCCAATAAAATGTACGTTGCAACCTACCTGCATGATATTTTTATGTTCTGACTTATTTGCAAGTGTTTAATTGCTTCTAAAAATAAAGTGCCGACATAAGTCACGGGAGGGTGGGAGTGTAGTGGCGTGTCGGTATTTTGTGCATATTTACATTCCCAAAACCAATGCTGAGTTTACATTTTGAAACTGTTCCGTCCGAGCAAGGAAAGAGCAATATGTGTTTGATTACATTTTATATTAGTTCCGTGTGCGCAAGGAAAAAGTTAGCAATGCGTGTTAAAAACGCCAATAATTCCTAAACCTTTTTTTGAGCTCACCGTAGCAAAATTGTTAGGGTTCCAGTATTTAGTGTTTTGATTTAGAGCGATTATCAAGACTTCAAAGACGTTATGTATAATGTGTTTTTACTTATGCATGTATGTTAACATGCTGAATTGTTCAAACTTAGTTGACAGTATATAATAAACTTTAGAATAATTTAAAGGTGATCAGTTGTCAAATGTCTGTTTTATGAGCGATTAATATGTTTGCTTTTTTAGAACTTGCGTCATGTAGAGAAGTTTTTTTTTTTTTTTGCAGCATCTGTTAATAATTTGTTAGATGTAAGTATGCAATAGTTACAAAACAATTACGTTTGTAATAGGTTTCTATAAAATCACATGATTAATTCATTGCGCTTTAGTAAATGCATAAGTCAAAAAAAAAAAAAAACAGAGAAGAAAACAGTTCATAATATAAAGGAAGATATATAACCAGTAAGGTTTGTGAACGTAATCGACGCCAAAACAGAAAAAGAAAAGAAAAAAAAAAAAACAGTTGCTAATGGAAAGAAAAAAAAAACGTAGTTTATGCAGTTAATTAACACTAAAACAGAAATATACAGGGGGGAAAAGTTGGCAGTATAAAGAAAGGAAGAAAATCAGTAAAGGTTTTTAATTAAATCGACGCCATAATGTATTAAAAAAAAGCAACGAATTTTATGCAGTTTATCAGCGCTTAAACAGAAATATACAGGAGAAAAAAAGTTGACAGTATATAGAAAGAAATAAAACCAGTAAAGGTTTTGAATTAAATCGAAGCCCTGGTGTATTATTTTAAAGGGTTCGTTTTTAATGAGGTAATTCCGGAATAATAGAATTAGCGGTCAACCAATCATACGAAGTAGGTTTTCCCCAGGGAGACTTTATTATTTGTGGATTCTAATACAGAAAAGTTAATGCTATGTCTGTGTTTGTGTGAGTCAATTAATGGCGGTGTAAGCCTAAAATAAGTAGAAAGTGTAGACTTTCTTCCGGTGTTGATTGGTGATGGTGGGAGGACTTAGTCTGTAGAAGGAAAAATATAAACTCCTTCTTCTAATGATGTAGTGATTGTGATGGTGTTGCTCTTAGGATGCAATTTAGTATTCTATTATGACGACTTAATATGTCTGAATGGTTGGTCGAAAGTTATGTAAGATAGTAGCTAATAGCTGAGACATATTGAATTTGTATGTGGCATCTGTTGCAAACTTACGGTACTTTGGTCCAGAGGGAAATTTCTGCAGTCCTTTTATTATATAAGAGATAGGAGATTAATAGATACTAGCAGAACCTGTGGAAATTCCACAGTAGTTGAAAATTTTTAAAACATATTATAATATGTTTTAAAAATTTTCAACTACTGTGGAATTTAAATAAAATGGATAAAAAGTAAAATAAAACAAATAATCATAAATTTTAAACAACTTTTTTTTAGCAAATTTTGTTTGAATTAATAAATTTAGATATTTTTCAATAAAAATTCAACACACAACACACTTTGTTTGTTTTTCTGAATAATCTTTTTATATAAATTATAAAGGAACAGATGTCAATTCACTTGCACATTTTTTAAAATTTTGAAATGAAACTATAACAAAAGAAAACTTAAGTTTCCTCTTAACACGACATTTTTTAAATTATAAAATAAAATAGCCATTTTGAAACAGTAAACAGACAGCTATGTTATTTTATTTTTTTAATTTTTAGAGAGGAAATGGATTTTTAACTGATAAAGAGCGACTATAAAGGGAGATAATTCATTAATAAATGTTTGTGATGATGATGTTTTTTTTTTTTGTAACACGGGACGTACGGAAAGTAAATTAATATTTAGATTATGTATCATATGTAAGTAATTGTATTAAGTAAATATTTAGCTCCCCCAAAAGCGGTCACTCTGGATAGAATAAAAATTGTCCCAGTCGAGAGGGGTTTCTTCTATTCTAGCTGTAAAAAGTTTTTGACTTGTAATGGGGGTATGAGATGAATGGATTCGCCAATCATTTTTATAACCAACGGCTGTGCTAAACAACCAATGAAAACGTCCCAAAATTATTATAAAAATTGTCGAATTTTGGATTCAATCAGTTCGCTGTTTACTATGTTACGGACCGCATTTAATTCTTGGCCGCCATCTTGGTTACTGATCTGAACTATGCCGCCATCTTGGTTACTGATCTGAACTACGCCGCCATCTTTGTTCAACACAATATCTCAGAACTTAAGAGGTTAACTACGCCACGGACCACATTTGATTCTTGGTCGCCATCTTGGTTACTGATCTGAACTACGCCGCCATCTTTGTTCAACACAATGTCTCAAAACTTAACACTGACTGAGGACAGAACAGATACTATACTGTTTGTAACTCTAGAACCAGGAAGTTTATTTAATAAGTTTGAGTCTAAGAGAAAGTTGTTTGCTAAAAAGAAATAATGTTTTCCTAATTTTTTTTTTCAATATTTAGAAAAACTGCTAGATCTACAGCAAACATGCTTACAGTCATATATCATAGGATTAGCAAATCTCTCGACAGAGGCTTCCTCTCTAGGCCAATTGCTCTTAATCTATCAAAGGCCTTTGATAAGGTATGGCATAAAGGTTTACTTCACAGGATCTCCAGCTATGGTATAGCTAGAAATGGATTCTCAATTATTAAATTATTTCTCTCTGATAGGTTCATAAGAGTAGTGGTTGATGGGCAAAAATAAGAAGCTCAGAGTATTAATGCTGGAGTCCCTCAGGGGTCCATCCTGGGCTCAATTCTCTTTCTGATCTACATTAATGATCTTCCAAATCACATCCTTACATCATTCGTAGACATTTATGCTGACGACACTACCATCTATGGTAGCACATCAAAAACCGTAAATGACCAAGTTCTCTCTAATTCTCTCTCCTCTGATCTTGAGCACGTGGTAAAATCAAGCTTCTATCTTTACATCATCAATGCCCTGATGCCCATCCGACATCAATTGAAATGAATAGCTCTCGTCTTGGGAAGGCTTCATGTTTTGACAAGCTTCTAGGCTTGATCTTAACTCCCAATCTGAAATGGAACACATATATTAAATCCATTGCCAAGGTCGCTGGAACAATGGAAGGATCCTTCTACCGCTCCAGTAGATATCTCACTCTTGATGCAATTCTCTACTTATATAAAAGCCAGGTACGGCCAATGATGGAGTATTGTTGCCACATATGGGCAGGAGCTTCTGTTCAAAATAGACTTCGTAGCTTAGTGGGCGATGCCCTGCAACCACTTTCCCGCTGAAGAGACATTGCGAGTCTGTCTCTGCTTTATCGTTATTTCCATGGCAAGTGCTCGTCTGAGCCCCAATCTATGGTCCCCCGTGCGAAACTTTCACAAAAAACACCCATCTAGCCAAAATCACTATTAATAATTTCCCACACTCTTTATCTATGTCTAAACCTAAATGTAGATTCCATGAACAAAGCTTCTTTCTTAGAACGGTGCACCTGTGGAACTCTCTTCCATTTGCCTGCTTTCCAGCTGACTACAATCTGGTTATCTTCAAGTCCGACGTAAACAAGTTCTTGATGAACCATCCCCCTAAGTAATCCAACTTACAAAATTTCCACTGCGTACGTAGTTTACTACGCTATAATCACATTGACTGATGTATAACCATTAATCCTTATCCTCGAGTGGCCTCCGGGCCTTGATAAGTGGTGATTCCTGTGTAAAAAAAAACACAAAAATCTCCAGTTATAAAATATAGTAATTCTAGCAGGCCACCCAGCGTTGCCCGGTCGTAAAATACGTATTAATATTATATTTTAATTCATACAAAAACTGAGACATATGCATGCGAGTATAATGTTTTTTTCTAAACTGTTCATTTCTTGTAAGTAAAAAAATGTATATATATATACTCTGGCTGAGATCGAAGCCAAAACCTAAAGACAGTGAGTCAAGTACGATAACCATTAGGCCAGCTTGACACGATCTTTAAAATGTGTTTTCAAAACTACTTATTCTTAGCATAATGAATCTGTCATGTGAATCATTCACGCATGCGCATTTGTGGAACAGTTATCAAACAGATAAAAATCTGACAACTCCATGTACCAATTTTTCAATTTTGACCTCTTAGCAGCCTGTTTATTCGGTTGATTTGAATACCTTATATACAAAATTTCAAGTCTGTAGATCAAAAATCTGTTAAGTATATAGGTTGAGAAGTGTCCACACACACATTCTCACGTATATATATATATATATATATCCCCAAAACTTCTGCCCTTGATGGAGGGGAGACTAAAACTTGCTGCTATGGTTTTAAATGATCTGAAATAACAGCAAGTGGAGACTTGATTCCAAATATTTCTTATATGTTATATCTCCCCTCTTTTGGAAATAGGGTACGATTATGAATATCTCCAGTATCAAATAATCCTTATACACTGTAAAATTTACTTTATGTATGAAAACCAAAGAGGAGAGATATAATATATGAGAAATATTTGGAATCAAGTCTCCCCTTGCTGTTATTTCAGATCATTTGAAACCATACCAGCAAATTTTAGTCCCCCCCCTCCATCAAGGTCAGAGATTTGGGAGAAATATCAGATATTTTGTAATTCATATGCAAAACTAGGAAAACGAATGACTATAACTGAAACATTTTATGGCTGTAAAAAAAGTGCTAATAATAAGCTCTGGATTATAGATGATCCCCTTAATGTTAGACCTTAAGGGCAAATGTCACGTAGCCCACTACACAATTCAGGTCATTACCTTTCCAACAGACCTTCATTTTTTACATTCTGATCAATAGTCGCTGAGATTTGGAACTTATAAAATTGCCAAAAAGCTTGTATATCTATAAATATATGGATATACTTGTAGTAAAATTGAATATTGAAATGCTCATATCTTTGGTTCTATGGGACGAAACTACATGAAAATTTGTAAGTTATTTGAAGATTATAATACTATTCTATGGTTAAGATTTTATGACAATTGGTAAAAAAAAAAAAAAAAAGAATTTATATTTTCAAACCAATAAATTATGCCCAAATTTGCCTACATTTGTATATATAGTGTCCTGGCAGGCAGCTTCAGTTTTGCTGCTTCTGTTATCTCCCCTGCGACCTTGCCAGGCCACGAGTATTGTGTAATCTTAGTGTGGCATAGTACGGAAATGAGATATCTGAATAAATAAAGCAAACCTGCTGTAATTCTGAGACTTGATGCGAGATTAACGCAGCAAAAAAATGGCATCAGCGGTAGAATGCATGAACACGACTGCATTCATGAAAAAAGAATTTCAAAAACTATCCAGCAAATATACCGGGCGAACCAAGTGCGAAATAGATCCAAACAATTGCACTTAAAAGGGACAGTCAGAATCTTTAAAAGATCTCTCGATTGGAATATATGTGATAGCAGGTGAATGTTTGTCATCCAGTAGGATGCCCCATCCCCATCTTGAACAACCGGATAAGAAAATTAAAAAAAAAAAAAGGAAAGAAAGGCAATTCAAACTGTGTACAAACATGGATAAGATACTTTGCTGGCTTGAATTAAAAATTGAATTGAATTAAGAGATGCTGGCTTGAATGAAAAAAAAAAGAAAAGTAAAAAATAAACGAAGTGGAATAAAATTAAATTGAGCAAGGGGAACACGAAACTGAAGCGAACATGAAGGAAAGCAAGAATGACGTCACGAATGTTGAGGATGAATATAGACCAAGGTGTCCATTATAAAAAAAAAAAAAAAGAAAAAAGCAAATGCAAGATTGACATGAACCTTCCAGAATAGCCAGAAGGGGAGAGAAGTCAAATCAGATCGTCAAACCCTGAAGGTTCATGGAGACGCAGCATAGTATGCAAATGAGATAGCTAAATAAATAGAGTAAGCTTCGGGCATTGTGGTACCATTGTAATCTCAAAACTTGATACAAGATTAATACGGCACAACAGTTACTCCAAAAAATAAAGAAATTATCTATTCTTTTCAGAAGATATTAATAAACAACATAAATATTATCAAACCCGGGCAACGCCAAGTACCTTTTCTTGTGTGAAATGATATAAAAAACAGAATTATGTTGTTTCTCCCGAGCATGTAGCATGTAAACACACTTGCTCTATCCAGGATATTGAGCACTTTGCAATGACCAACTTATACTACTTACTGTATATGATAATCTATTATTACTATTATGGCTCCGGAACAACACCATGCAAACATAGCATGGCTACACATTTTGGAATATGTTTCAGTCGTAGTGTCACGTTTTTTGCACTGGGCAAAGCTAAGTAATCAGTAAAAATGCCGTTGTGTCGCCATGTGAAGGAACATTCTCGACATGTAAGCAAAAAACTAGGGAATGAACAACATGCGACCGGGGTTCAGCCAAACAGTGACCTTTATTAGTTTGATTGATGTGCGTGCATAAGCGACCTTCTCGCCTCGTGCTGTCTAAAAAAAAAAAAAAAAAAAAAAAAAAAAAATTAATCAATTCTTTGATCTTATCCGCTGTGAAGGATTGCTGATACGCGCCAGCCAGATAACATGGCTAAGAAAAATACAGAATGGCCATGTATATAATCATGAAAATGTTGGCTCAATAACTGGATGACACAAAGCTATCAATTGTGAGTACCGAGACCATGGAATCAATTCTTCAATATTTTTTGGCTGTGAACAGATGCTAACACATGCCAGTCAAATGGCATGACAAACAAACTGAATGACCACGATCGGAGATGTAATATGACTGCGTCTCTTGTTTGGTACAAGGTAGGTTCATTCCACTGTCGGATTTCATCGCGGTTTGCTTGATCTGTGTCAGTTAGTAGACTTTCTTGAGTGTGTGGCGTGTTTGTTCAGTTGGTAGAGTGCTTGCCTCGCATGCAAGTGGCTCGGGTCTCAAATCCCGACTTCAAATGTGTCTAACTGATTAGCCCAGACGAGGGCAAAACTCATCTTGGACTTTCGGTTTGTTGGCTATCATGGCTCTTGTGAACTGCGACGCTGTCTGACTGTGGAAATAGTTATATATATACATATATATATGATGATTGCAACGTCTTGTCAGACGAGTGCCACTCCCTCAGACATTTAAAATCCATGAGCCCAAATATCTGAGGGAGTATCTATACAAATATGATGTTACAGAGTCTTAGCTTTGTACGACAGCTAAGTCTCTCTCTCGGTTCAAAATGTTGAGATCCAGCAACAAGCAAGAGCAAGATATCCAGCAACAAATTAAACTGCAGACCAGCTTAATGCGGGTACTGGTCTTCCGCTTTATTGTTTTTAAATCAGAGATTTGCTTCTCCTAGAAAGGTTGCCTTCACCACGGCTTACGGGAGCCCTCTCTACCCCAATAAACATATACACACACACGTGTATATATATATATATATCCTGGAAGGTTTTCAATCTTTAAAATTATATGGAAAAAAATTTCTTAATCCCAAGTACTTCATTGGAAAACTTCTTTGCTTGTGAGTTAATTAAATGCGTTGTTTGTCTACGCCAGAAAATGTATTTGATATTCATGTAAGTACTGTATTTTAGAAAGTCACATATATATATATCTCACTCACTTCATGAAGCAATGTTATATACACTTTGAATGCTAACGGCTTTTTTTCATTCTGAAATAGAACAAAGACATCCTTTTCACATTACGAACACAAGTATATTTTCAAATATTGTACTTAGTATTTCATTTCCTTCAAATTAATTAACCTGAAGAAGTCTTGAAATAAAGACAAAACGTTGATGAACATATAATTGGGTTTGTTCCATTTTCATTTGTCCATCACGTCGGGATATTGTTTCCATAATTTTCATTGTGTGTGTGTGTGTGTAGTTTTATCTTAGTTTGTGAAAAAGAAAAATAATTCGACGAAACACAATCGGGGAATGTAAAAAGGAGACAGACAAGATTTCTTTGTAGAAACCCCGCAAAGAGCCATCCAAGCTTTATAATCTACCCTTACTGTGTACGTGACTGTCAGCAGAAATTACTGACAGCAGCATCGGATATTTAAATAAGTATGCAAATACATAACGGCTATGATTATATTAGAATAGTCATTTGAAAGACGCTTATGTTATGGTGTAATGTGATCTACCCTACTTTGAGTGTAGATGGACTCTTCCAGAGACTATGAATAGCGTTATAATTAGGGCTATGGCAACAGCATATTCTTTTTATTATTTTGACTCTCGAGTATATATCCGACATAATTAGACACAATAAATAAACCGAGAACCACACCACACCACTCTATATAAAAGCATATAAGATATCAACAGATACACACTCAAGAGCCAAAACAATGAAAAGAATATGCTGTTGTCCTAGCCCTAGTTATGACTAAGTTTAATGGCAGTCGTTGCTAGCAACCCTAGCCACAGTATCAAACAGACTTTTTTCATGAAAATCGCTCCAGACAAGGCATGACGCCACTTCATGTAAGGAGCTAAAAAATGCTACTTCAAGGTCAAAAACTTGTCAACAATAAGTGTTAGATGGAATAGATTTGGATCCAAAAACAGCAATTCTTCTCCCTTTGTCAGAAACATCGTTCATGGAATGTGAGAACCAAAGAACAAAATAAGGGAGGCGAATGTTGAAAGGTTGCGGAAAGTAAACCCAAGATCCACTTTCTGCTCTCCTTGAATTATTTCTTTTTGTACTTCTGTAACATACACATTTTTATAAATATACCACCGTGTTGTCTTATTTATTATCGGCCCTTCAAGGTCACAACCACCTATTAGGTCAGACAGATTTGGAAAGGAGACAGAATGACATTCTGAAGTATAAATGATATGCAGGGGACAAATTAGAGTTGAGGGGGAAATATATACGCCATATAAAATGTAATTTAGAAATACTTCCTTAATTATATATATATATATATAATGTAGCACAATTTATGTTCATCCGCTTCTCTCCAAAACGGTTGTCATGGAAATGTTATCAAGAGCTGCTCCTGCTGCTTGATTCATGAGTCACCAATGAACTTGGCCGACAATATTCTCAAAATTTATTACTACAAAAATAGTATGGAATGTTTTAATCACATATTACAACCCCCCCCCCGGTCAAATATATATCGGCTTAATCTGAGATATTAAGATTGGTGAATCATCCTAGTCAAAAGTTTATAATGAAGGTAAAGAATAAAGCGTCTTGAAGAATTAATGGCTTGTCTGACATTACCCTCCCCTTCCTCCTCCCTCTTGGTCTGCCAATGGTCAGGATGAGCAGGATAATTTACTAATAACCTTATTTCTGCATCATAAATCTT
This sequence comes from Euprymna scolopes, assembly GCF_053919585.1. Taxonomy (NCBI): domain Eukaryota; kingdom Metazoa; phylum Mollusca; class Cephalopoda; order Sepiida; family Sepiolidae; genus Euprymna; species Euprymna scolopes. Next base: position 32,421,339 of record NC_136501.1, read on the forward strand.
GCAAGAACTTAATACTGTATTGGATGACATGTAAGATCAGAGCTGCCAATACTCAGACTGGTGTGGACCCAATATTGCTAGGATTCCTTAACTTTTGTCTTTTTACTTAAAACGTTGTCAGGAAAAATATGTAAATAACTCAGATTTGTGTTTTCCGTGATATTTTATACATATTTTATTTTATATATATATATATATATATATATATATATATATATATATATATATATATATATATATATATATTAATGAGAAAAGTCTATATTCCAAATTTCATGATGTTAACCATCTTACAATTGACAGTAACTGTAAGATGGTCAACATCATGAAATTTGGAATATAGACTTTTCTCATTTATTTGTTATATTCTCTATAATCACATTGAGCTTCTTACATTAAGGATTTGTATATATAAAAAGTGAAATATAATTGATAAAATTATATATATATATATATATATATATATATATATATATATATATATATATATATATAAAAGAGTAAGAGCAAATAGTTAATGAAACATGTCAAAAAACACTTTGAAAAAGAGTTAAAAACATATTTAATTTGAAAAGGAAACACTAAATAAGTGGATAGTCCTTAATCCGTGGAGTTTCGAAGAAATACTTTCTTTCTCATCACAGGGTAGGAATTAGCTAAATGCGGGATCGGATTTTGCTTACAAAAGTATTTGATGAAACTACAAGTAACTCAAAGATCTTACTTGATAGCAAAAAGTGAAGCAGAGGGAATAGGGTGAAGAAAAAAGTTGATTTCACGTGAATGGATAATCTGGTGAAAGGTAAATACCCAATGACGGTAAAATCCAAAAATGTAAATCCAAGAAAGTTAGTTAAATTTCCATTCGCACAAGTAAAATCCAAGGAAATCGCGTAATTAGAAGATAGTCCAAAATAATCCAAACGGCCGAAATCCGTGGAATAATTTTCAAATAGGTGCAAGGAAAAGAGGAAAGAAATCCAATAATATTATTAAAAGACAATGTGTAATTCATTACACCTTGTCCCGGCGGCCGAGTTTAACGCATATCTTATTTTTCTTTTAATGATATTGCATTTAATAATTTTATGTAGTATTTTTCACTGTTTATCAGGGCGATGTAATTAAGTAAACGTACGTGTTCAACATCAATTTAATTTTAATAAAAGAGAGAACTGCATGTTAGCAACGATAGAGTTTTTTTTATACAATTGGTATTTCTTTGCGATTCTGTTCAATTCTTCGCTTGGTACTGATCACATTAGTCCATTTGAGGTGGTTTCGTCAATCCCTTCCCCAGTCAAACACATATAGAGAAAAAAAAAACACCAGTTGTCCTCCTTCAATCCTTGTGGCACAAATCACTTGTTTTGAATTGTTTATTAAGTTGTTAGGTGAAAGTACGGACTAGTTAGAAAAACACCCTCTCCCCCACATGTTAAGAAATTAGCTTCGAATAAGCCTACAGTAACAAATCAAAACTTAGAGCAGGTAGAAGTAGGATTAAACCTGGAAACTGCAACTACAACAGAAATACAAGAATCACAATCTAAACTCAAAAGGAGTAAATCCCTTATGGTTAAGTGCACAAAAGAACTTGACCATTACGTAGCTTTACAACTACTCGCAAGAGGTGATGATCCATTTCAGTGGTGGAAGTAGACACAGGAGACCTTAGCACTACTGAGTAAACTCGCTTCAAAATATTTAAGCGCACCACCTTCATCTGTGGAGAGTGAGAGGCTCTGTAGTACATGTTGTAAAGTGTATGAACCTATGAGGAACAGGCTGTGTCATGAGAATAGAGAAAGGCCAATGTTTCTACATTACAACTTAAAAGTATTTAACTTTAAATACTGAGGAGACTATGAGAGTAGAGGAGGCAGGCAGCTAGAATAAAAGAGAAAGTAGAGCAGCAGCAGGTGCAGAACTTCACTTCAAGAATTACAATTTGTACTTTGTAGTTGGTTTGTAATTTCTTTTTCTGATCTAATTGTTTAATTATATTCATTTAAGAATTAGAAATTGTATTTTGTAATTTTATCTAATAAAGACAAAAAACCATAATAGTAGCCAGACACTTAACAAATGTTAAGTTAAATTGGTAGTCACTATGTTAATGTGTCAAAGCTATCTGATGGGTCACTTGGCAGTGATTAAATGATTTAAATTTAATAATTCATTAGCCGATTAATCGGCAAAGTAACCGATTTTGCCGATTACATACCGATTAATCGGTACACCCCTAGTTGATATCGTGAACTGTTTCAGCAGCTTTTCGGCCTAACTTGAATTTATAATAAGAAAATTGTGAAAATTGCTTTTTTTCTATCTTGTATTCAAAATTATGAAAAGAAGACAATTGTTTTAAAACGATTGTAATTTAAACGATTATATAGAGCGAAAACGCTCTTTAAAATTATATATAACGTAAAGGTATTATAACGAAAATTTATTTGAAAATACATAATTTGAAATCCAAATTAAAATTTCCACAAGAATTTTCTTGTTAATCTAATAAATAAATAATACCGTTCGGTACAGACCTGACAATGAAAGATCAGACAAAAATTGGATTTATAAGATCATGAAATCCAATCTTGGTCACCCTGCAGGGTCCGTGGTGCAGTGAAGAGAAACGTTGAGTCTCTACGGTTCCAGGTGAGCATTGTCTGAAGATAGCGGTTTCAATCCTACCCAAGCAGGCCAGAGGTTTAGTGATAAAACAACGATGGAAGGCAGTAATTACTAGGGATCAGTTACAAGACTTAGCATTCCTTTCCTATTGCGGTCAATCACTGAAGAAAGCCAGAGGATAAGTTAGCCGAAACTTGGTCAAACAGCAAGTATGATGTTGAGGATGATAGTCTGCAAAAAGACTGAATGCACAAAGATATCCTTATATTAATTTTTAATCACATAAAATTGATGCATAAAATTCATAGAGAAAATATAGTATAATTATCTTACCGACTAAACTGCATATTACATTAAACAGAAGTGGCTATTTACCAAACTATTTCCCTACTTTTCTTTTTGTGATAAATATCAGTATTTTTTCTTTTTTGTGTGTATGTGTATGACGAAATGTAATGTTTTTAATAATGAGCGATCAATTAAAAAGTCTTTATACATACATGCACGAGGTATTTATTTGCTTTTCATGATTGTGATTGTGATCGTTTGTTTAACTAAGATGAGTAAACTTGTTTCATGTCATTAAGACACATGGGAGAGGTTTGCGTAATTTCTTCAAGGTTTTATTGGGGAGAATTTACTTATAGAGAAAGAGAGAGAGAGAGAGAGAGAGAGAGAGAGAGAGAGAAACTAATATACCTTAATAATTACTTACTTATATGTAACTTACTAACTTAAAAAATGAGGGACTCTGACGGAACATCAGTAACATTCGCTGATTCTACATTTGATTCTACATTATTGATGAGCCGTGTTCATAAGGCTTCCCAGAGAAAACTGAACTAAAAACCTTAGTTTTCTCCAGCTTGAAAAATGTAACTGCATTCGCCATTTGTGATCGTTTTTTTGTCTGCCATGTTTTGGCCTCAGTTTCTCCCGCCTTTTGTCGTTATGCCACTTGTCTCTAGGAATGATTCTGTTTCAAGATTAAGGCCATCCTGACATGTACTAAGGAGACCTTTGTCAAAATTCACACTAGCTAACTTAATCGCTACTTACTAGCGTGGGGTCCCTATTACAAAGGTTTGATGGCTGCCATGCTGTGTTTGACACACGTGACAAGGGTTGGCCACCCATGCTCTAAGCTAATTAATTTTCTTTTTTGTACTCTTAATTCACCCCAAACAAGGCAAACTGCAACTTTGTCATAAGGGCTATTATTTGGGACCAAATTTACAGGAATATTATGTAGGGAGTTGGGCAGTGAGATATCTGCTCACACGGACCCACCCTCTAACTTGCTCTCCTCCATCCTTAATATTTTTTACTTTTGATATATTTTAGCATCAGATGCGTAGCTTCAAGTAAATATATTGGAAATTATTTTAATAAACTAGAAAATCCATGTTTTGTTTAAAATATATTTTGTAAAGAAATTCCAACATTTTAAATATTTATTGCAAACGAAATTAGTGTAAATTTCAACAATAAAACAATTAAAATAAGCGTGTGTCTGTGATGTAATTAATATGAGTACATCCGGGTTCTTCCTCACAGGAGTATGATTGGCTGGTTAAGTCATAAATACTGACTGGTAAACCAGTTTGTTGGGATGTCAAAAGACATGTCAAAGGCCTCGCACTTAAGGATATACTAGCTCTGATCACGAACATTGGTTCATTAAGATTATTAATCGAATAGTAGCCAAAACCACTCAGCTACTTCAAACGAATATACCCTTTCGCAGGACATGTTAGTCTCATATGTATGAAATATGGGATTTTGAATTCTTTTGGTGAGTGTAGATGGATTTATATGGAGGAGGATGTAAACGTGGTATTTTGGTGAATGTAGGGTGATAGTGAATCTAGTTAGGTTAGACTAGTTAGACATAGTTCGTGAAGACCGGCCTTTTCGCCCCCTTCTCATTTTTTGGCCTTGTACCCAATTTTGTTAATGCAATTTTACGTCAATAAAACGAATAATTAGTTTGGTATATTGATATCATTTCAATTCATGCAAATTCGGCGTTAACAACGTTTGGAGAGTGTCTAGACCGCAGCACAATTCAGATCCACTTAGCAACAAAAGCATATCTAAAGACCTCGCTCTTCCCAATAATATTTCTTTGTGAATCATTTTCAACTTTAATACATTTTCCTTCTAATACAGAATGTGTAAGTTTTTCTATGAAATGCATTTATTTATTGTGTTCACCATTGGTATCCATTTTAAAATGGCGCTTTCTTGTTGCCTAGAGATGGATGGTCATTGGAAAATCTATATTCGCTTTGATCTCGACATTAACAAAGAAAGTCTTATAATTCCTCCAGAGAATGAAGTGATCGATTAAATACTGACTTATGATCAGATTTTTTATTTTTTCGACATTTCATAAAACAGCAACGTTTATTGTTTGCTGAATCATTGAAACGATAATGTGATTTTGTAATTTTTGTAATCTGAGAAGATTTCAAAAAAAAAAAAAAAAAAGATACGTTTTTGATGTTGATATTCTTTTTCTTTTCATTATAAAATGTGAAGAAATGCGTTGCATGCGTGTGCGTTTCCATCATCGTCGGCATGATCATCATTATCATCGAAGAAAACCACAAGATTTACTCCCTTGTACTTACTTACAACAGTTAACCAGATTTATCCCGAGGTGTAAGAAAGCTTTCTACTCCAATAGTTTCTTCCCCAGAACTGCTAGACTTTGGAACTCCCTTCCAGGATCCTGCTTTCCCAACCGTACTGACATGCAGAAGTTCAAGTGTAATGTAAACAGACATCTTGCTACTCATCTCCCTTCATAATACCCCTGCAACTTATGTCCCCGATAGTAGCCCCCCCCTCCCCTACTTCAAAGTGGCACAGTGCCTTGTTTGGGGTAAAAATTGAAAAAAAAAAAAAAAAACACATAAAAATTTAAAATATACAATTATTAATTATTAAAAAAAAAAAAAAAATCAGCAGTACTGGGCTGTGGGCACACAGCGATCAATAGAATAACAAACCAAGTTGCAGACATTGTAACAAACCATGCAAAGCACCGCAAATCTTAACAAATAGCAAATATTACCAACAAACAGCACCAATAACTTGGATAACCTCAAACACAGAGTGAATGGAAGCGAAAGTGTCTGTTTACATAGAATCTCAGACACTATTGATTGGCTATAAAAGAGTGTAATGAATGCAGGATTTGCATACGTATTATTGATTGAAAGTATTTTCTGTTCAATAATGATGTTACTTTGCTATCTTTAGAGCACAGTGAAGAGTTGGTATTAGTTTGACTGCAACAGTTTGGAGTGGATGGGGAGGCGGGTGAACTTCTACCATTACTAACCAGCAGAGTGTTATCAGTGCTGACCAAGTGAAGAGTCTGTGTCAGGCATGTGTATATAGTGTGGTGATGTATGCAAATGAAACCTGGTCAGTGAAGGTTGGGGACATGCGTTGCATGGATAGAAATGATATGAGTATGATGCAATGTGTAATGTAAGTTTTAAAAATAGGTTTAGATCTGATAACCTCAGAGGAAAATTAATTCTAGAGAATTCTATAGAATATTAGAGAGATGTGTGCAGAATAGGAGACTTTGATGGTGATATGATCCCGAAAAAGGTAAATAGTTCTGGGTGAATTTATCCAGAAAATTTGGCACACTGTTGATTGGACCATTCTTCCAGTTTTTTTGCAATGGAAATTTTTGGTGTATTTTTTGCGACACTTTGGGGCTATTTCTGCAGCAGACTTTCTGATTCTGTCTCATTTGTAAAACAGTCTTCTCCTAAATGTTTGGTCAGTTTCATGATGGAGGTTATTCTGCTGGCTCTTGTTTCATGGTAATGGTGTACGCTTTTGAGATTTTGATTTTGGAAGCTCATCAGATATTGCTCGTGCCCGGTGCTTACAATAGTGGCATGATGCTGATGGTCAATTTCTGAGAGACCCGTACCTCCTGCTTCTCTGGGCAGATACAGCCTAAGCAGACACTGGTTTCTGTATGTTATTCTGTACAGTGTCAACATCTTCCACGTTTAAGTGTCTAGTCTGTTATGTCCCTTTGTGGCCAGTTGTGTCTTCTTCTGGTTTTCATGCGCCGGTAGCAGAGAGAGTACAGCTTCTGTTTCTTCGAGGTACAATTGTTTGTGATATTACTACTACAAGTCATCATTCAATGGAACACTTTTGCAACAACAGTATTCAAAAAAGGTCAAACGACTTCCAACATGGATTATTGTTTATATTTCTCTTGGTGTGTCTGTTTGCCTGTCTGTTCCATTCTTTCTCAGAAACTACTGGGAAGATCTGAATGAAATTTTGTATGAACCTTTGTTATGATCACATGCAGCGAGCTAAGTATTATTGTATGCATTTGAAGCACAGTTAGGGATTAATAGGGATTATTCACCACAATACCACATTTACTCTAGAAGTTTTCTCGGAAACTCTTGGGCTGATCTAGCTGAGATTTTCTATGAACTTTTTTGATAAGGTGTAGAGAACAAAGTATTATAGTATCCATTTAATGCAGAGTTAAAGATTAATAAGGATTGGTATGGATTAGTATTTAATGTAAAAAATGAGCACAAATGTTACTATATTCAAACATAAATTTGGTTTAAAGCACTCATTCTAAACCAACGGACTATAACTTTTGCTAATTTTTAACAGACTAAAGACGCTAGTTATTTATATAGGGTGTCCCAATAAAATGTATACACTCTTTAAATTATCTCAACTTGCTACATGAATACGCTATGTCATGTTCCCAAGAGATGTCTAGTAATACAGAATGGCACTTTCAGCCAGATGGAATACTTCCCCACGATCATCATGACGTAAGAGCATATCTTGATAGTCACCTGCGAAACAGATAGGTAGGATGGCTGGGAAGTATCGAGTACTGCCCATGCTCACATAATTTGACCCTCTCCCCATGGATTTTTCTCTTTTTTGGGGAAGGGAGGGTATGTTCAACACAGGGTTCACACCAAAAAACGAGCTACAATGAATGAGTTGAAAGTAACCATTGAAAGATGTGTCAACATACCAATTGAACTGATTAGGGACGTTTTCGATTCAATCAGTGAGCGTCGTTAGCTGTTGATAGAACACAATGGCCAACAATTTGAACACTTTCGATAATTAGCTGGTTTCTATATTTGTTCACAGTATTTTGATGTATGAAACTTTTCTTTCTCATAATAAATGTTGGTTTTATGGTCATTTAATGAGTGTATACATTTTATTGGGACACCCTGTATAATACTAGTTATATATGTTGGGCAATGAATACATGCCCACTTGAGATATATTCAATTTAAAATGGATCTAAGTACTACAAGGTGGAACGATAAAGTTGTCGCCCCAAAGAAAACAATGCTATAGCTTTATTTTAAAACTTTTATTGAAAAAATCAATTCAGGTCCCTTGATTTTGTAGTAGAGCTGACATTTATTAAATGTAGTCGCCTACAGACTCAATCGCCGCCTTGATGCAGGTCTGGAACTGAAAGCATGCCTTTTCCACAAGCACTGGCGGAAGTTCGGTGGATGGCGGCAATCAGGCTGGCTTTAGTGTTGTGTGAGATGATGTTGATGTTCTCGACGTATGACCAAATGTAGTAGTCCAGCAAGTGCAAGTTGGAGGAGAAGAGAGGCCAGTGAGAAAAGAGTACAAATTTATAGTAGCACTCCTTCTGAAGTCAAGCTTAGGTCTCTTTGGACTTGTGGGCTGGCGTCGAGTTCTACTGCCACACCCAACGTTTTCCAATGTCCACCTGAGTGCACCAAGGGATCACCACACTCTTCAGCACATCCAGGTACACTTTCAAGCTGACTTCTAAAATGTGAGAAGGCATGATGTGGCCCTCACTTGAAACCACACCAAAGACCATAACCTTGGCCATAAACTTTGTTTTCATCACCCTGGGCACATCCCTGTTATTTGTGGCAATCCAACGATGCATTTTGAAGGTGCTCGAAATGGTCCTGTTGTCATAACTTGGATCGGTCGAGAGCAGGAGTTGTACAGTGGCACATCTCCGATCTCGCTCGTTGAACATTGTGTCACTTTCAGACATCATAGAAGGCTCCCATTGCTCTTGGGATATGTACTCGACTGGTCAACTGTCATCTTTTCTAGTGCGACAATTTTATCGTTCCACTCTATATTCATTTTGATGATCGTCTTAGTGACTTTATTTGGATTCTTACGTATGGCTTATTATGCCATCTTCATTCGGATTAATTGCTGACTATGGACATCTTTTTTTTTTATAATATCCATTTAACATTTTTAGCACTAGCCATTGTTGATTTCATAATGTGCACAATAGAATAGAAGAACTCTATTAAGTTCACATCATCTAGTTTTATGTTTTGACAACTGAATAAAACTCCTTGGCCTTTTGGGTAAGAATAAAGTGTAGTGTCTGTTCTGATATAACACTTCGTATTTTCTGTCCTCAGTTAGAGAAGTAGGAACTAATGGCACACTGATTAATTGGAAGATAATCGATGATCAGCTTTATTGGCCACTTTGCCGATTAATCAGTAAATGGATTGGGGTAAGAAATGGCTTGCTTCGTTTAATTCTATCATCTTTTCTATGGCAACAATTTTATCGTTTCACCCCGTGATGGTATCGTGACTTTTATCAGCAGTATAATGAACAGTTGGACACACAGATTAGTGAACAATTAATGAATTTATAAGTTACTATAAATTAGTTGTGACATTTTTCAGCAGCATTATCACAAGTTACTATAAATTAATTTGGTAATATTTTCTGCTACTTTTTTTTCCTGCAATTTTATTAGCAGTTACTATAAAGCAATTATGACATTTTTTTTCTGTGATTTTTCCCTGCAACTTTATTGACGGTTACTATGAAGTAATTGTGGCATTTTTCTTTCTGTGATTTTTCCCTGCAATTTTATTAACGGTTACTATGAAGCAATTGTGGCATTTTTTTTCTGTGATTTTTCCCTGCAATTTTATTAACGGCTACTATAAAGTAATTGTGGCATTTTTTTCTGTGGTTTTTCCCTGCAATTTTATTAACAGTTACTATAAAGTAATTGTGGCATTTTTTCTGTGATTTTTCCCTGCAATTTTATTAACGGTTACTATAAAGTAATTGTGGCATTTTTTTCTGTGGTTTTTCCCTGCAATTTTATTAACAGTTACTATAAAGTAATTGTGGCATTTTTTTCTGTGATTTTTCCGTGCAATTTTATTAACGGTTACTATAAAGTAATTGTGGCATTTTTTTCTGTGATTTTTCCCTGCAACTTTATTAACGGTTACTATAAAGTAATTGTGGCATTTTTTTCTGTGATTTTTCCCTGCAATTTTATTAACGGTTACTATAAAGTAATTGTGGCATTTTTTTTCTGTGGTTTTTCCCTGCAATTTTATTAACAGTTACTATAAAGTAATTGTGGCATTTTTTTCTGTGATTTTTCCGTGCAACTTTATTAACGGTTACTATAAAGTAATTGTGGCATTTTTTTCTGTGGTTTTTCCCTGCAATTTTATTAACAGTTACTATAAAGTAATTGTGGCATTTTTTTCTGTGATTTTTCCGTGCAATTTTATTAACGGTTACTATAAAGTAATTGTGGCATTTTTTTCTGTGATTTTTCCGTGCAATTTTATTAACGGTTACTATAAAGTAATTGTGGCATTTCTTTCGGTGATTTTTCCCTGCAATTTTATTAACGGTTACTATAAAGTAATTGTGGCATTTTTTTTCTGTGGTTTTTCCCTGCAATTTTATTAACAGTTACTATAAAGTAATTGTGGCATTTTTTTCTGTGATTTTTCCGTGCAATTTTATTAACAGTTACTATAAAGTAATTGTGGCATTTTTTTCTGTGATTTTTCCGTGCAACTTTATTAACGGTTACTATAAAGTAATTGTGGCATTTTTTTCTGTGATTTTTCCGTGCAATTTTATTAACGGTTACTATAAAGTAATTGTGGCATTTTTTTCTGTGATTTTCCCCTGCAACTTTATTAACGGTTACTATAAAGTAATTGTGGCATTTTTTTCTGTGACTATTTTCCTACAATTTTATTAGCTGTTACTATAAAATAATTCTGACATTTTCTGTGACTTTTTTCCTGCAATATTATCATACGTTACTATAAATTAATCATATTTTCTGTTATTATTAACGGTTATTATAAATTAATTGTGACATTGGTTCAAGACAAAATGTAGACGTTTTATTCTGTAACTTCACATACCAGATGAAGGAATTTTACCATCCACAATTAAATGAATGGATATTAACAGCTCAAATAAATAGCAAGCTTATTAGTCCCTCTTGGTGGAATTTATATTTGCTGATATACATTTCTGTTGTAAATAAACAATGCAACATCATGTTGGCTACGTTATGAGTTATCTCCCTTGTTGCTTTTAACTCTCACGTAAAACCATTGTGCATTACTCATTTTCGATTTTTGTCATCCATTATGCATAACCTTCATGAATTTACCGCACTGAATAAATCATAGTCTAAACAATGGCATTGGGATTATTTTAGTTCGAATTTCCCCACACATCAATGCTATAAAAATACCTACAAACATTTCATTATTAAAACATACTTATTTATTTACAGAACTTCTTAATCTACTATTATATGAAAGCTGGGTCAATCAACGTTTGTTTCCATAAGGCCTTTTTTCTAATTTTTAAAGCACAGAAAATGAATAATAATTCATAGTTCTGAGGGTGAATCGGAAAAGTTTGATGAGTCGTTTGATGATGTTCACTCTACACAGGTTTGAACACTTCTTTCTTAGAACTGCCCGCCTATGAAACACTGTTCTGATGGCTTGCTTCTTGGCCTTCAATATCGTTGCCTTCAAGTCTAATGTAAACAAGTTTGGAAAAGTCTGGCGTTGTTCACACTACACAGATCTGAACGCTCCTCCAGCAACCTGCTTTTATGGTGCCCAGGTGCACGGCAAAATCACGTGTGAGATGTGATTTTTCAAGAACTGTGCGAGACCGTGGGTATTAAAAGACCACGGTCGCCATCTTGGATCTTTTCGTTTTTTTCTTCTCAGTCTGCAGGATAGACAGACATGAGCAATTTTTTGCGGCAAGCCTTCTCTATTTTCCCCACAGTCGGGGTCTAGTTATCTTTGAAAATAATTCTGTTTTTAATCAGTTTAATTAGCCGTATTTCATAATTGTTTTAATTAGCTGTAATCCATAATCAATTGAACGAGTCATTCATTTCTCTCTTAGCAATCTATGTATTTCTCTCACCCTATCAAAGGTAATTCAATCATAGTAGTTTGTGAGAAAAGTGAAACAGACTAAGAGAGCTATAATATAAACTAGACGTTTTAACTTGTTTAAAACGGGCAAAAGTTGTAGCCTGTTAGAATGAATGCTTACTTCCAAATTTCTAAAGTAAATATGGTATTGTGGTAACTAATACCTATTAATCCATAACTGAACATCGAACGGATACCATAATACTTAGTTCGTTGCACCTTCCCATAACAAAGGTTCATACAAAATTTCAGCCAGATCGGTCCAGTAGTTTCTGAGAAAAAGTGGAAGAGACAAACAGACAAACAGACTAAGAGAAATAATAATGTAAAAGATTACTATTCTCTTATGGTCAATGAAAAATACATATCATCATCAACACCACCGGGAGATGACGGTGGTCTAGAATGAACTGACGACCTTGGTATCCCAAGTTCAAATCTGGTTCGTTCCACCAAAATCACTTTCACTTAGGATGTTGGGAACCTTCATGTGGTCTCTCTCGTAATTCCTGATGTCTTTCTTAAAGAATTCTGACTAGAAAAATATTGGAAAGCAATGCTAACAATAGAATCATCAGATTCATACGATATGATGATGATGACAACTACCACTACCACGACCATCATCATCATGAGTTTTGATCACTTCTGTAAACTCTTGGTTTCCTTCCGCCCTGTTTTGGTTAGGCGTGTTCATGTAGGACTCAGTTGGCTGCCAAGGTTGTCTCGCCACTGGGTTTTTGGTCTTCCTCTTGGTCTATTCCATTACCCTGGAGTTGATTCTGTCACTCCAGATGTCCACCTGCTGTCTGTACATCTTAAAAAGTGACCTGCCCGTCTGTGCTTAACCGTTTATATGGTAGTGATGATGTTATTTTTTTGTGTTTTGTTTTTTTTTTTTACATAGGAGTCACCACTTATCAAGGCCCAGAGGCCACTGGAGGATAAGCGTTAATGAGTGTACTGTAGTCAATAGGACAATATCATAGTAATTGTTAGTAGTGGAAATTTGGTAAGTTGGATTATTTAAGGGGGCGGCTGATCAAGAATTTGTTTATGTTGGACTTGAAGACGACCAAATTGTAGTCAGCTGGAAAGCAGGCAAACGGAAGAGAGTTCCACTAGAGTGCAGTTCTAAGAAAGAAGCTTTGTTCATGGAATCTATGTTTAAGTTTAGGCACAGATAAAGAGTAGCGGGAATTATTGATAGAGGTTGCAGCTGGACGAGTGCTTTTCATGAAAGTTTGGCGAGAGGGGGACCATAGTTTGTTATTTACTCCAGTTTACTCTCTGTTATTACGGCATATGATGGTGAAACAGGAATTCACTAATGCAGCAATAGAAAAGCTATGAGTGACACAAAACACAAAATGAAACGCATTTTGCTGGGCATCATTCTGCCTGAAAGAAAAATAAACACCTGGATTAAATATGCTGCATGAGGATTTGAGGATTTAACTTGTAGTATAAAATAGAATCTAGTTAGGGATTTTTATCCTCAGCCCCCCCCCCCCAATCAGCATAGATTAGAGCATTCCTGTAATGATCTGGTTCGTGTAATGCAGTGTAATGTTGATTCTGTGCAGTTCTAGTAGGTTCACCCTACCAAGCTTTGCCTTCTCTCTTTGAGAAGGAGTTAGTCTATTGTTAATCACCTGATGCGCCCTATTGGTAATGCAGACTGTGTTGCACAGGCATCTTTTGCAGAGTCAGAGGGTTCCTTCTCCTGAGCACTGACTTTTTCAATCCCAATTTCTGACCCTTGTGTCGCAGTTTTTGCAGTGGGAGAGAACTATACACCCCACCTTGTAGTATAGAATAGAAACAACACGGGTATAATTTTGTTTCCTTAAGTTGAAAAAAAAAATCTTTATCATAAAAACAAAACAAAAACTGCAAATGTTGAAACAGATGACCTTTTAACATTCCTCACACGAAATCAATTTTTTGTTTTATTTTAAAAGGTGTTTACTTTTCTATTTAGCTTTTGTGCATTAATTTTATTCATTACCTACTGCCAAGAGCGCTCAATTCTTTTACAAAAGAGCACTGCTTTACACTAAATGATAATTTCTCAGTGTGAACAATACTAAGAATATAATAAAGAATTATGGGTGCCTGGCATTGCCCAAGTGTTTGGAGGTGTGTTGAGCAAAAAAAAAAAGAAAAAAAAAAAGTTGTAGCAGACAGGCAGGTTCGAACCCGTGATATGAAGGCAGAAAAGAAAGTGAAGGTGTGTGTAAGGGTGTTGGTTGAGCCAAAAGAAAAAGGAAAATTGCGAACACAAAAAAAGAAAAACAGGAGTAGTAAGCAGGCTCAAACCCGTAACGTGCCAGAGGAAAAAAGGGGGGGAAAAAAAACAAACAGTTTTATCGGTACGTTTACTGCGGTTGTGACGTCACGGGCGATCGAAATAACACCTTTTATGCGACGCGAGGTTTGAATGACTTGCAAAAAATATCAGCGAAAAAACTGACCATCCTTGTAGAAAATTGCCCAGTTTAAGGTGAAGGAATTAATGGTTTGGGCTAATTTTTCGATATTTGTCATCCGAAAGATCGAGCTTCAAAATGATACCAATCTCGTGAAAATCTGTCCCCTCTGTCTAAAGTTTTAAGCATACATACATACATACATACATACATACATACATACATTTAAAAAGACAGGTGAGATTTATATTATAGATTTCTACTCTGTCATGGCTGATAGAATGAGAACAATTTAAGAATAAATCTTCAAACCTCCAAAAGATTGAAGGTTACATCAGCCGAAACGTTGTGAGAATAACATTCAAGATGAGAACAATAGTCTGAATACAAACAATACAAATTATTAATCGTAATCCAAAACATTCTGAAACATTAGAAAAAATAAGTTATTAAGGTATTAACTTTACGATCAGACCATGTATGGAGTACTGTTGTCATATTTGGGCTTGTGAATTTCTCTCCCATTTGAGGGTGCTTTATAAACTGCAGAAACGTATCTAAAATTTGATTGACCCTACTTTTCTTATTCTCTGCAACCCCTCTCTCACAAACAAGGTGTTGCGAGTTTCATTCTTTTTATATACATACCATTATAACATGTGTTCTTCAGAAGTGTCTTTATTCCAGCTCGTTCGACTCGTTGATCTACTGCTCTTCATCAATTTGCTGTTTTGATATCTCATTGTAATACAGCTTCCTATTCAAAGAACTGCAAGCTATTGGAACTCTCTTCCTGCTGACTGTTTTCCTCCTATATATAGACTTGAACTTTTTAAGACTAAGGAAAATAGGCGTCTCCTGTCTTTGATATAATTATCTTTCTGTTTTTACTAGCCCCTTACATTAACTAGCTTACACCTTGTCTGGGGCGATTTCCATATAAAAAGTCCATTTTCATATACAAATCCTTTATCTAATTATAAATTCTTCATATTCAAGATTTCTACTTGGTCATGGTTGACGGAGAGAGAGAGAGAGCAATTTGTATCTACAAAAGATTGGAGGTTACATCAGCCAAAACGTTGTGAGAATGTCATCCAAGATTAGACAAATAGTTTGAATAATACAACTAATACAAAGTATGAATCCTCATCTCCCAAAAAATTGCTAAAAAAAAAACAAAAAAAAAAACGAGTTATTAAGATGAAATTCCATTCCAAGTTTTCATCTAATTATAAATCGTTCATATCCTTTCCCTCCCTTTTAGCATCCGACAACCACTTGTTGGGTTTTTTCACTCCTTTGCACTTTCAATACACTCCCATGACACATCGGCTGAATTAGCTTTCCTGCATCTGCTCAGAAACCAATATGGCTGCCCTGCCAGATGGATGACCATAGTCTGCTGCTTATTACTCTGGGAATGGCAAATGTTATTTGCCCAACAGGCTGATTGACTTCAGTGTTAGTCATCTGAAGTTGTTTTATCATGGAATCTTCATTCATTTGCAGCTGTCTAATGCTGTGATGCTGTGATGGCATCGAAAGAGACGAAACGGGCCAACGAAAAAGATGTCTGCTAGTGTGAGGTGGAGGGAGATACTATCAATTCTGTCCTAAGCTTGTTAAGCAATTATTCATAAGCAACCGTAGATGATGACTCAACTTTTATTTTTTTTCTTCTCTCTGCAAACCAAGTCTGGTTGGATTCTTTCTATTGGTGTTTAATATTATGAGCGCTGATTATTCGCTCTTGTCAGCTTGAATTCTGTATAGGATGAGGGGTGTATAACATTATCTATCTTTCCACACACTTATACACGCGTGCGTACACCTATAGAGCATTCAACCCTAATTATCTCCCTTTTCGTCACATGAAAAGGACTATAAAAAGGACTATGAAAGCTAAAATCTATCTTGTATACCTATAAAATTGAGTTGTTCTCGCACTGATATTGATATTAAAAGCCTACTTTTTCTATTTAATAACTATTAAAACAAACTTTTAATATACTCAGTCATGGATATGCGAGCGACTACGTGAAGCTTAACTAATTTGCATATTCCTTTGAAAATCAAGTGTTAATAAATTATTCATTTTATAGTTTCTTATTAGATAATTGGTTTCATTTCACTATCACACTGAATTCTATTCATGCATAGTTTCTACATTCTGCATAATTGCGTAGAATTTAAGATGAAAACGTTCTATCACACAGAAATATTTTTATATCTATCTATCTATATCCTGGCTTGAGGCAGTTGCCTGTCTAGCCGCACTGATGAGCTGTGAAACAGCGAAACACTACTGTATGTAGATGACTATATATATATATATATATATATATATATATATATATATATATAGAGTGACCTTGTTGGTGTGTGTGCGAGAAGTCTACCAAAATCCTCTCTGAATATTTGATTTACAGAGTTGAAATTTGATATATAGGGTATTTAACCATGTAACACACTTTAGATTTGGTTTTTAGATGGTAAAATAGCTGCTAAGGGGTCAAAATTGAAGAAAAAACATTTACCTTGATCTGGCATATGTCGATTACACCCGTTTTATTTCTGTGTATGCACTAATTAAAAATAATAGGTTAAACAATGTTATTTTTTTGTAGGTTTTGTCTACATATGCTTTTAGGTCATAAACTAACGGATAAGGCTGGAGATCTATATGTTTTGGTTTCGATTCTAGCTGATGGGACACAATTCATTTTCTTTTTTTGTTGTGGTTACTTTTCGAAATCACTGCTATATATTAGGTACAATATAATAATCGATAAAGAATTGGCTCTATAACAATAAATACGAAATCTGTATATATTAAAATATCATATTTAAGCATATTTTACAACCAGGTAACGCCGGACAGGCAACTAGTACGAAGAGATTTTCCCTCTTTTTTTCTTTTTTACCTCACAAAATGCACACACAAAATTCAAGGTATGTGAGAAATATGCTCTCAACTCACATACACACACGCACACACACACACACACGCACACACACACACAAACACGCACACACACACACACACACACACACACACCTTATCTTCAGACTTTCTTGAAACTAAGTATACATTATACATATAGAATCTTTCTAGGTTTGCATTAAATAAATGCTATTTCAGACAATTTGTCTTTGTTTTGTCCTTTTATTTGATGTATTTGCTTGTATGATAAAATATAGAGAGAAAAGAGAGTAGAAAGTAGATATTTCGTTTACTTCCGGCAGCTTTGTAACTCTCTTCCCTTATTTTGTCCTTTAGTCCTCGCATTCCATGAACAATGTTTCTGACAAAAGAGAAAGAATTGCTGTTTTTTGGATCGAAATCTGTCCATTGAACTTGAAGTACTATTTTTTATTTATTTATTTTATTGCTCTTTACACCAAGTGGTTTTATGCCTTGTTTGAAGCGATTTCTATATTAATAAAATCTTATTGTTTGAAGCGATTTCTATATTAATAAAATCTTATTGTTTGAAGCGATTTCTATATTAATAAAATCTTATTGTTTGAAGCGATTTCTATATTAATAAAATCTTATTCGCTAAGTGACCTTTGGTCCTTGATAAATGGTGACTCTAAAAAAAAAAAAACAAAAAAAAAAAAATGTCCAAGCGTTCACAAAATTCCACAGGTGAAGTTTTAAGATGTTCTTTGGACATCACATGACAGTAACTTATAAAATTCCCACCTCTTTTAATACCATGTTCTTCTTTTTATTTTATTATTATTTTTTTTTTACTCATCTTCACCCCCAAACAAGGCATGTTGCCTCTTGGACGTAAAGAAAGATTAAGACGTTAGTTTACGTTGCATTTGAACTTCTGCATATCAGTAGAGTTTGGGAAGCAGGCAACAGGAAGAGAATTCCAAAGTCTAGTTGTTCTAGGGAAGAAGCTATTTGAGTAGAAAAACTTTCTGACATTTAGGGGCCTCAATAGTGAAGGGGTGTGATTGTTGGAGATATGTACGCCGAGGGGGCACAAGTGTAATGAGTTAATCAGAGCACATTCCATTAAAATACTTGTAAAACAGGCACAGGGATGCAACATTGTATTCAACTCATTATATCAACCCAGAAGATACTTCTTCTGAGAGTTGCAAGTGCTAAAAAATATTTTCACAAATTTTTAGACAATTTTAGTCCAACTTATACAAAAAAACAAATTTTTTTTTCTCAAACTGAAAAAAAAATTGAAAAAAAAGGGACTAGAAAATTTGAAAGAAGACTAAAAGGACAAAAACAATTGCTTTAATAATAATAATAATAATAATAATAATAATAATAATAATAATAATAATAATAATAAAATAATTAAATAAAAGAATGTTGCATAATGTAGAGAAAATGCTAAGAAGAGAACTGAAAAATTGCACATTGATTATCGTCTGCTTGACATTTTTTTTGGGGGGGGGTTGTTTTTTTTACACAGGCATCACCACATTATCAAGGCCAAGAGGCCACTCGAGGATAATGGTTAAAGAGTGTACAGTAGAAATTGGACAATATAGTAATCAATTCGGTAAATTTGTTAACTTATATGGAACGGCTCATCAAGAACTTGTTTACGTTAGACTTGAAGACAACCATATTGTAGTCAGCCGGAAAGCAGGAAAACGGAAGACATTTCCACAGGCGTGCAGTTCTAAGAAAGAAGCTTTGTTCATGGAATCTACGTTTAGGTTTAGGCACAGATAAAGAGTGGGTGGAATTATTGATAGTGTTTTCAGCTAGACAAGTGTTTCTTGTGAAAGTTTGTCGAGGGGGGATCATAGACTGAAGCTCAGTCGAACACTTTCCATGAAAATAACGATACATCAGAGACAAACTTGCAACATCTCTTCTGTGAGATAGAGGTTGCAGGGAAGAGAAAAGGACATCTCCTACGAGGCTACGAAGTCTATTTTGAACTCTATCAAGACAGAACAAGTCCTTTCTAGCAGCTCCTGCCCAGATGTGGCAACAGTATTCTATACTTGGACGTACCTGGCTCTTATATAGATAGAGAATTGCATCAGCATCTATCTACTGGATCGATAGAAAGAGCGCATCATTTGTTCAGCGGCTTTGGCAACAGATTTGATGTACGTGTTCCATTTAAGATCAGGAGTAAAGGTCAAGCCCAGAAGCTTGTCAAAACTTGAGGCCTCCTCAAGATGAGAGCCATTCATTTCAATTGATGCCAGATGTGGATCAGAATGTTGATGATGTAAAGAGAGAAGCTTGGTTTTAGATGCATTAAAAGTAACCAGCCACTCTTTACCCCATTGTACTACGTGCTCAAGATCAGAGGAGAGAATTGGAGAGAACTTGGTCGTTTACTGTCTTAGATGTGCTACCATAAATGGTAGTGTCGTCAGCATAGATGTCTACAAATGATGTAAGGATGTGATTTGGAAGATCATTAATGTAGATCAAGAAAAGAGTTGGGCCCAGGATGGACCCCTGAGGGACACCGGTATTAATACTGTGAGCTTCTGATTTTTGCCCCTCAACTACTACTCTTATGAACCTATCAGAAAGAAATGATTTAATAATCGAGAAGACATTTCCAGCTATACCATAGCTAGAGATCTTGTGAAGTAAACCTTTATGTCATACCCTATCAAAGGCCTTAGATATCTCAAGAACAATTGCCCTAGAAAGGTTGCCTCCGTCGAGAGATTTTCTAATCCTATGAGATATAACTGTAAGCACATCTGCTGTAGATCTAGCAGACGGAAATCATATTTACTGTCACT
Organism: Euprymna scolopes; assembly: GCF_053919585.1. Taxonomy (NCBI): domain Eukaryota; kingdom Metazoa; phylum Mollusca; class Cephalopoda; order Sepiida; family Sepiolidae; genus Euprymna; species Euprymna scolopes. The sequence continues at coordinate 32,441,485 of NC_136501.1, forward strand.
AAGAAGGTTATTTTTGTTTAGATGGTTGATTACTTCTGTATTTAACACAGATTCCAGCAACTTACTCATGATGCACAGGAGACTTATTGGCCTGTGCTGAGAGGGGGATGAGCGATCACCTGAATTCTTAAATACAGGGCATACTGATGAGATTTTCCAGGGTGATGGGAAGCTATTCTCCTTAAGACAACGTTTAAACAGTTTTGTAAGTATGGGTGCTAGTTCTGGTTGAAGTTTTTTGAGTACTATAATTGGAATACCGTCAGGGCCTGTTGCTTTACTGGAATCAAGGTTTTTGATTAGCTTGGCAACATCACGTACAGATATATCTATATCACATAGCGTGTTTTCTGATGCAGGAGGAAATATTGGGGGTTGGTGGCCTTGGTCACAAAGGGTAGAATTGGCTGCAAAGGTCTTGGCAAAGAGTTTGGCTTTGTCTGATGCTGACGAGATTGCCTCAGGTCCATTGATGATAGTTGGGATAGAGCACACGCTTCTGTTCAGGATTCTGTTTGCTATTTGCTAAAACTGGTGGGAACCAAGCTGCTGCTCAGCTACTTTGGACTTTACAGACTGAGCATACAACTCTCTTGCATTCTTTATTACATTCTTACAATGGTTGCTGGCAGTCCTGAAAGCGGCTTTAGTTTCCATACATCTATTACGTTGGAAGCAGTGGAAAAAGTGATTTCTATGCGCAATGGCAGCAGCGCATTCTGGAGAGAACCATAGCTGGCTGTTAGGTTTTTGTTGGAACTTTTTCGAGGGTATGAAACAGTCTATGCCTATAATTAACCATTCCGTCAGGTCTGATACTATAGAAGACACACATGGAATGCAGAGGTAGATCAGATATAAATGTACGGAAGCTATCCCAGTTAGCCTTAGTGTATTGATATACTGTACGATGGAGAGGTACGTCTGGGGACTTATTACATTTCATTTTTATCTTAATTGATACAACAGAGTGGTTGGAAAATCCAAGAGGAGACAGAACAGAAACTGAACATAGTTCAGGGCAAGTTGTGAGAAAAAGATCTAGTAGACTCGCATACTGGCCGTCAGTATCGGGCACATGGGTGGGTTTGTGAACAATCTGAGTGAGGTCATAAGCAATGGAGAAATCATGACAGAACCTCCCCTCATCATCGGTCTTGTTTGAGTGGGTCAACCATTCGACGTTGTGAACATTGAAGTCTCCACATACGTGAATGTTAGCTGAAGGATAAGCAGATAGGACTTGGTCAGTTTTCTCAGATATGCTTTTAAAGATAGTAACTCCGCTGTTGTGGGGGCGATAGAGAGTAAATATAAATACAGTAGTGTGAGCTCTTTCTTTCATTATACTTCAATTGAAGTTTTCAGAAATCAAGGACACCTCTCTAGGAACTAAAACTTGACCTCTATATGAGATACATAGATATTCAAATATTCCATTAATGGTCTCCTTTATTTCTCAAATATAGAGTTAGTAAAGAAGTTGAGAACATAATTTTTCTTTCCCCAATTGACCATTTATGTATGTTATAGTTTTTTTTTTTTTTTTGTCTTTTGGTCTTACAGGATTCCAGGACAAGAATTCATCTAGTCTGGTGGAGTATCCAGCTCTGTGATACTACTTGAGGTAACATCACTTGGCGAAGATGCACCATTCCTTGTAAAAACGAGTGTGGGTTAACCATATCGAGGAGTTCTTATTTGGGCTGCAAATACTATGTGATTTTGAATATTTAGTCAGGATTTGCATGTAGGGAAAAGTAGTCTTATGCCAGGTTGTCCTGACAAACCCCTGTGCAGAGAGACCTTAGACACTCGAGGATAGTGTCTAGTAGGCATCCAAGTTCTTTCCTGTTTTTGATGATAGTTGTTTAGTGTAAAAAGTATGAATTAGCTTTGTTTGCCTTCAGTTCCTCTAAAAAAATATGTAAAAAAATAATTCCTTTATTCTAAGCTATGTTTAATCTTCCAAATATTAAGCTTTATTTTTCTATTTGGAAACGGATTCATGTTTAAATCGATCTGAACCATACAAAATTTATTTATTTATTTTATTATTATTCCTTTCCTATATATAAATATATATACCGTGTTTGAATATATGGTTAAGTGGCAGTTTTAGTCATTTAGAACTGCTTTAAAGCTTCACCGCTCACTCATTTTTTGACCAAATGTCAAACAATTATTACAGCTTATAGATCACCTTCTCAGCTATATTGTAAAAAAAAAAAAGCATGAAAGGGAGATAATTGGTGGAATTTATTGAAAGCAGACGAGTGCCGTATATTGTTATTACATATGTGTTTATAGAGGGGGGGGAATAAGACTGAAATTAAACAAGGAACAAGTGAATTTATCGGGAGCCTGGAAAAATCATGGATTACAATAGAAAAATGCAAGTACGAAAAGTAATATGGTTAAACTTAAACATGGAAAAGTAAAAGACTAGTTGTTAAAACTGGAAAAGAAAAATATAATAAATTTATAACTTAAAATATGACAGCATTAAGAATTTTTTTTTAATTTAATTCATAACATTATATAATCAATTCTTAATGCTGCAGACTTAGCTCAGATGGCAACAGAAAAAACTGGAAAGCTGTAGGTTTTGGATTTGATTCTAGCTAATGGCACCTAAGTCACATTTAAAAAACAATTTTTAACTTTTAAAATCACTATGATATGTTAAGAACAATAAAATGATCAATAGAAAATTGGCTTGAGAAAAAAAAAATGCTGGGTATTATTTTCTCTATTAGAGTAGATAAAGTTAGGGCTTTATTTAAGTAATATACTTACTATATACTATTACTGCAAGCTTGCCTATATTGAAAATGCTTGCTTCCTGGCTAGCCAATCAAACCATCTAATATAGTTAGTCTTATTTTCAATTATATTCGAAATATAATACAGTGCCATTAGCAAAGAAAAAGTTACCTATGAAAACAAACCTCCTAAATTAAAACCTTGAATAATTATCTAAACTCGAATGTAAATTAATATTAAGCCGACTTTACAAATTGATAAAAGTTAATTATTGGATTTTAATTAATTATAAGGTGAAACTCCAATGATTCAAACTCGATAGATAACGACAAACTTTCACCCATTAATATGGGAGGGGAGACTATCATCAAAAGTGTCCTGAATTGATAACTTAGCACCGGATTTACTACTTAGATATAAATAAGTCACTTGTACCCATTCCCCTCCTCCCCCTTTTTTTTTATTTTTTTAATGGAGAGTAGATAATACAGTGGATGTGTTATTGGCAGCTCCAGTAACTCTCGCTTCTCCTTTTTTGTCCCTCAGTCCTCATTCATTGAGTGATTTTTCTGACAAAGGGTGAAGAAAAAACTGCTTATAAAGGTCTGTAGTACTTGGTGAACAGTAGTCTGAGATGTCGGAAAATTTTCTGGCTCTATGTCTGTCCTTGTGGCCATGTCACTAGTAAGGGTGCTGGAGGTAAACGTTTTGTCTGGGCTGACGTTATCCGCCTGATAGTCAGCGACCCGAACCTTGGATTAACCACTAAGGAGGCTGTCCTATCAGCAGGCGCAAAGTACTGGGACTGCTGTATTGCCATTTGGTGAGTGGATCTGGACCATGCAGTAGTCTCTGGTGGGGTCTCTCGATGCCATACTAGTGGGTAATTGTTACGGCTTTACCTTTTCGTGTGCTACAAAAAAAAAAAAAATTTCCTGTCTTTTCTTTTCTTACTTTCCCTCTCTGTACTGCTCTAACCAAGTATGCCGACCTATTCCACAAATCCCAAAACCTCAACATGAAATATCTCCAGAATAAAAACTTTCAGGACTGCCAGCAACCACTGTAAAAGAGTAATAAAAAATGCAAGAAAGTTATATGCCCAGTCTGTTAAATCCAAGGTAGCTGATCAGCGGCTTGGTTCCCACCAGTTTTGGCAGATAACAAATAGGATCCTGAACAGAAGTGTGCGTTCTATCCCAACCATTACCAATGGACCAGAGGTCATCTCGTCAGCGTCAGACAAGGCCAAACTATTTACAAAGAACTTTGCAGCTAATTCTACCCTATGTGACAAAGACCATCAACTCCCCATATTTCCTCCTATAACACAGAACACGCTAGGTAACATACAAATATCCGTGCATGAGGTCGCCAAGCTAATCAAGAACCTTGATTCCAGTAAAGCAACTGGCCCTGATGGTATCCCAATTATAGTGTTAAAAAAGCTTCAACCAGAACTCGCTCCCATACTTACAAAACTATTTAAGCGCTGCCTTAATCAGAAGTGCTTTCCGACTCCCTGGAAGACCTCATCAGTTTGCCCTGTATTTAAGAATTCAGGTGATAAGTCATCTCCCTCTCAGTACAGACCAATAACATATGCAAATAATAAATAAAATATTTATCAATATTCAAATTTTATTTTTAGCTGCAATATTTTAAGTCTAAAAAATTCTTACTTTTTACTTTACTAGAATATCTTGTTCTTTACTTTTCCAGGTTGAATTTCTTTCCTTTACTTTTCCAGGTTTAATAAAATCTTAAGAATATTACTTTTCATGCGCGCATTTTTCCATATAATCCATGATTTTTCCAGGCATTGCTATTGTATTAATAAATAAATTTATAACATTTATTAATGATTGTCAAAAAAAAAATTAGCTCTCAAACACACATTTATCCAATATTTATTATTCAATCACAGTAGTTCCGAGCCAGGGTCTCTACTGAGACTGCGGTCCATGAATTCGTGATCTGTATAGAGCGTAAACTAACAAAAAAGAAGATGGCACTCTGTGTCTTTTTAGATATCGTTGGAGCTTTTGACAACATATCCTTCAGTAGTATGTTCAAGTTGCTACAAGAACTCAATGTGCCACCAGTACTCATCCGATGGATTGAGTATATGGTGAGGCACAGAACAGTTCAAGTAGAACTACTGAGGGCAACTGTTAAAAGGGAAGTAGTTAAATGAAACCCTCAAAGTGGGATTTTATCACCTTTACTATGGAACTGTATGCTGAATCCTCTTTTAAAGGAGTTTAAAAATAGGAATATTTATGCCCAGGCTGCTGTTGATGACATCGCAGTGCTGGTCGCAGGTTCAAAAACATCATTGGTCAGACGCATTGCCAAAATGGGACTACATTTTTCATCAAATGTGATAACGAAAAATTTGAGTTCATTCAAAGAATATGTATGTCATAGAATTCACTAATATTTTTAATCGATAAATTCACCATTTTTTGCTATAAAATCATAAGGAGAGTAAAAAAAAATTAGTTATTAAAAAAAAAGTTCGGTTTTTTAATTATAAAAAAAACGATACACGGGATTGAACCTAAAATCTTTCCACCAACCCCCGGTACTCTAACCGTTACGCTAACATGTTATATTGGCAAAATCGCGGTAAAAAATATTTATATACCAAAAAAGTTATGCAAAATAAAAAAAAAAGCGTTAGTCACTTATGTACTTACTCTCCTGTTTATGAACCCACATATTTTGTTGTAACTTTTTTTCTACTGAACCACTTTTCGAAATTGTTTTTTCAAAATGTAGCTAATGAGGTGTTCTATCCAACTATATAACCTGTTTGAAATTTGGTTGCGAACGGAATTAGTGGTGGGGGTTTGAATGTGTCTCGATTCATTCAATTTCGGACTTAAGCATATATTCAACCACTACCGTGGTTGAATGATATATATATATATATATATATATATATATATATATATATATATATATACACACATTATATATACATTATATATATACATTATATATATATGCATTATAGATATACATTATATATATACATTATATATATATACATTATATATACATTATATATATACATTATATATATACATTATATATATATACATTATATATATATTATATATATGTACATTATATATATACATTATATATATATAGATTATATATATATATACATGATATATATACATTATATATATACATTATGTATATATTTACATTATATGTATATACATTATATATATACATTACATATATATACATTATATATATCTACATATTATATATATACATTATATATATATATACATTATATATACAATATATATATATACAATATATATATATGCAATATATATATACAATATATATATATATATGCAATATATATATACAATATATATATATACATACAATATATATATATACAATATATATATATATACAATGTATATATACATTATATATATATAGATTATCTATATTATATATACATTATATATATATTACATATATATATTATATATATTATGTATATATTATATATATACATTATATATATATACATTATATATATATACATTATATATATATATACATTATATATATACATTATATATATACATTGAATATATACATTATATATTATATATATATCATATATGTATATGCATTATATATACACATTATATATACATTATATATATACATTATATATACATTATCTATATACACAATATATATACACTATATATATGTACATTATATAAATATATATGCATTATATATATATCATATATATATATACATTATATATATATACATTATATATATTATATATATCATATATATATTATATACATATACATTATATATATACATTATATATATACACACATTATATATAGATATACATTATATATATTATATATATACACATACATATATATACATATATACACACACACATATACACATATATATAATTGTGTGTAGTATTATGATCTTCAAAAAGCCTGAAAATTTTCATGTAGTTTCATCTCATAGGACCAAGGATATGAGCTTTTCAATATTCAATTTGGCTCCCAGTGTGTTTGCGTATATATATATATATATATATATATATATATATATATATATATATATATATATATATATATATATATTAGGGCCATTCCAAATTTTATGTCTCCTATTTTTCATTCCACTTGAATAGATCACAGAGAATTACAAATTGCATTGTTATAATAACTGGACTTATGCATTCTTGTCCTGAAAGTTTCATTTCCCTGTTGCAGATATTGACGGTGTAAGACTGTAAGAAAGCAATCTCTGTCATGAACGTGCGTCAGAAGCAGAGATGCGTCATTGAATTCCTGGATACAGAAAAAATTGAACCGATCCACATTCTCCAATTCCTGTTGAACATTTACGAAGCCAATGCAGTTGATGTCATCAGAGTTAGTAAATGGATTCGTCGATTTCAGATTTGCAATAGAGATGTCAGTAACAAAGCGTGCTCTGGACATCAAAAGAAGCTGGCAAAAGGGCATTGAGAATGCTGTTGACTATGTAGGAAAATAAAAATAAATTCTGGAGCACAAAAGATTGCTCTTTTAATGGTACCATTCCCATCTTCGTTACTCTTCAACTTTTTTGAGTTATAAAATATGAGACCTTACTTTTGGAATGACCCTCTTAAAGATATATATATATATATATATATATATATATATATATATATATATTTTTATAAAGTAATAGGATTCGTGTGTTTCTGTCTGTGTGTACAGCTCTCCATCATCAACGAAATATAAAGGAGGTAAGAGGGTAGATCTCTCCTGGTAGAGAAACATTAGAACCCATTTTAGGATGTTTCTGTTATAGGAGACATAAGAATTAATGCCTAATTTCTTTATATACTAGTCTACAAACCACCCCCATATCGAATGACTTATGCTCATTTGCATATCACATTATATTAAATCTCTTTAACTAATTACCTCGACCTTATTACATATTGGAAATATTCTAATCATTTCAACTGTACTATTTACAAAATCTATTTAACATTTAATTATTTAATATATTTTCATTTAATTTTATATTCGATTTATTTCACTTTACGTATATTATCAAAACAATTCATTGGCGAGGAAAGCTTTATGTTTTGGGATTGTATTGAACTTTTATATTTTACTTGCCAATATAATTGAAAGAATACAATTCAACTATCGTAATTTTATATAAATAAACAAAAACAAATATTTTAAAATAAAACTTTATTAAAAAAGAAATAATTTTATTTTTAAATGAAAAAAATCAAATTAGTAAAATAATTGTATTAAACACCCCCAGCCTTGTCAGCAAACCTGTAAACCTATAAAAGTTAATATTTCGAATGTAAACAGTGATTTTTCGATTTTGTTAGCGCTTGCCGCAATTAAAGACAATTAAAACGGAACTAACTTTATTTCCATTATATTTTTTAAACAACCCCCAAAACATAACGCTCTCTTCCAGTTATAGCCAATTTTTTTTAATTAAATAAAACAGGTCAAAATAAACAGATAAGCGCATTTTCTTTTACATTTTTCTTACAACCATTGTCATTTAACCAACTGCAGGATATCGTTACTTTTGTGGAGTTGTTTTGAAAATGGCACGGAGATTATAATTTCGTTCCAATTTAATCTTTCTGGTCGAGCCTATTTCGAAAGCCTGTCTTATCATAGATTTGAACTACAAATAATTTATTACATTTTGATTATTACTATCTTAAGACTTAAAGCTTATATTTATTTCATTTTTCTATTTATATATTGAATTAGTTATTTCCAGTCTTATTTAAACTTAGTGCTTTCTTTAAACCGGATGAACCTTTTATAAAAATATGAGTTTAACGTAAAGAACACGAACAAGGTTTTATTCAACTGAATTTCTTCCAGTTTACTAACAAAATATATAAATTTAAAATAATAAAATAAAAAGGTTATGTAATTTAAAAGAAATACACGTACTCACAAAAGCAGAACTTTTTTTTACACATTTTTTTCTTTAAAACCATAACAATGAGACTAACAATTACCTAGATCTTAGTAATTATTTGTTTTAATAGAACTGTTTTAATTGTACTGTTTACTTAGTTAACCTAAGTTGGTATTACATTTATTTTACATTTACTTTTTTTTTTTTAATTATTACTTTTAGACTGTGACGTTTACACCCGGAAGTAATGAGTCACACGTAGGTCGCTTTTATTCATTCCTTTTGGTCAAGATCAAAGTGTAGTATCTGTTCTTCAGATGCTGCACTTCATTTTCTTGTTCTCTTTCGGTGGAGGAGAAATCCTTCACGACTGAGACAATTTTTATTTTTGTACCTTTTCTCCACGTTAAAAAACGACCCTGGTGTCTAACTCTGTCCCGTGGGGAGGCATAGTAAATAGGTACAATATAATTGTTTATAATTGTACTATTCAGAAATATTATTTATAGTTCGTCCATTTCAGTTAGTATACATTTCCTTTACGCTTAATTAATTTACAATCATTAATATCGTTAAACAATTCCATTTAAAACCGAAATTATGCCACCCAAACGAAGTAGAAACGAAAGTGAGGAAGAAAGAATGGAAAGATTGGAAGCTAATAGACTAAGAGTTGCTGCAATTCGCTCCAATGAAAACAATTCAGATAGAGAAAGACGTCTAGAACTTAACAGGATACGTCAAAGAGAAAGGAGAGCAAGACTGTCAGATTTGGAAAGAGAAACCCAACGTGAAGCTGACAGAACTAGACATGCTGTAAGGCGGTTAAATTCATCACAAGATGAAATTCAAGAAAGGCAAAGATATGCACTGGAAAGAGAAGCAATATTACGATCGAATGAATTATATGAGGTAAGTAGACGTACACAAGGTCAGTTGAGAGTGGCTCAACGACATCAGAATGAATCGGAAACCCAACGAAGCTTTCGCCTATACCAAGGGCAACAACGAGAGGCTGCATGGAGAGAGAGTATGACTTTGCCCCAGCAATTGACAGAAAACGAGGCAGCTAGACAACGAATGACTGCTTTGAGACACCATGAAATAGAACACTGCAATAGAAAAGGATTGCTCTACAACAAAAATGACTCTCTCACTACAGCTGATATAGGAAAAATGGACAAAGTATGTCAACATTGCTCAGCTGTAAAATTTAAAGGAGAAACCCCTGGTTGTTGTTGTTCTTCTGGCAAAGTTGTGCTTGATAGCTTTCCACCACTGCCTCAGTTGCTTCAAGATTTGCTCTCCGGCAATGATCCCATCTCTAAAGATTTTCTGCAAAATCTACGCAGTTATAACAATTGTTTTGCAATGACATCATTTGGTCACAAAATTGCGGCAGTACATGGGTGGAATCCTTCTTTTAGAATTCGAGGCCAGGTTTGCCACCAGATTGGGAGTCTTTTACCACCTGAAGATGAAACAGCAAAGTTTATTCAAGTCTACTTCTTGGATAGTCTGGAAGAGGAACTACATAATCGGGGACGTGACAGTAGACTCAATAGAGACATTCTCCAAAGTCTGACTGAATTTTTACATGAGAACAACAGCTTCATTTGTCAGCTGAAAACAACAAAGGAGAGGATTGAAGAAGAACACTTGGTAGAACATAAAGTTGTCATAAGGGAAGACCGAAGGCCGCAAGAAGAGCATCCACGGCGATTCAATGCTCCAACAACAACGTATGAGATTGGAATATTAATGGAGAATGAACCAACAGCTAACCAGGATATTGTCTTGCGTTTTAGAAATGATACATTAAAATGGATCTCCGAACTACATCCCCTCTACGATACTTTAATGTACCCGTTAATGTACCCCTATGGTTCTCCATCTTACAACATCTACATGAAGGCATCCAATGGGCGAAAAGTTACCCAACAGCAATTTTATTCGTACCATTTAATGACTCGGCCTGGAAACTATTTTCTCTGGTACCGAAGGCTATTTCAACAATGGCTGGTGGATGTGTACTGCAAGATTGAAACAGAACGTTTACAGTTCCTGAGGCGTGAGCAACAGACCCTGAGAGCTGACAATTATAGCAACTTGAGAGATTCAATTCTTAGGGAGGATGGGAATCCAGAACAGTTTGGTCAACGAGTTGTACTTCCGGCAACTTATACAGGAGGCCCTCGATACATGTTTGAGCATCAAAGTGATGCCATGGCATATGTTCGGCAAATGGGCTGAGCCGACCTCTTCATCACGTTCACAACAAATCCAAAGTGGACAGAAATTACAGAAAATTGTCTTCAAGGGCAAGACCCTCAGGATCGTCCAGATATTGTTGCCAGGGTTTTCAGGCAGAAGCTAAAAAAGTTACTTGAATTTATTAAAAAGGGAGGATTTGGCAGGTTGAGGGCTTTCCTGTACAGTATTGAATATCAAAAAAGAGGACTGCCGCATGCACACATCCTCACCTGGCAGGCCCCAGAGGACAAACTTCTACCAGAAAAAATGGATCTCTGCATATCTGCAGAGATCCCTGACAAAGAGGAAGATCCTGATCTTCATGCTAAAGTGATGGCACATATGGTGCATGGACCTTGTGGACCATTTAATCCAAATTGTCCATGTATGATTGACAACAAATGTTCCAAAAAATACCCAAAAGAATTTCTTCAGTGTACCGAGCAAGGCCAAGACTCTTACCCCAAGTACAGGCGAAGAAAACCAGAAGATGGAGGCCAGACTGGTACAATAAGGATGAAGAGAAATGGTCGGTATGTTAATCAAGAAATAACAAACCAGTGGATTGTTCCGTACAACAAGGTCCTCCTTCAGCAGTTCAACGCTCACATTAACGTAGAAATTTGCAGCTCGATCCAAAGCATCAAATATGTCCTCAAATACGTGAATAAAGGATGTGATCAAGCAGTGTTTGAACTACAAAGAACTGATGGAGCAGCTAACCAACAAGGCCAAGTACAAAGTCACATTGTGGATGAGATCCAGCAGTTCCAGAATGCAAGGTATGTCGGCAGTTCAGAGACGGCCTGGAGGATATTGGAACATCCCATCCATGAACATTTCCCCCCAATTGTACAACTTTCTGTTCATCTTGAAAATGGGCAGCATGTCATGTTCTCAGTTGATACTGCTCTGGAACGAGCCCAAGGTCCACCGCCTGCCACAACTTTGACAGCATTTTTTCAACTCTGCCATGAGGATGACTTTGCAAGGGGTCTCAAATACGTAGAAGTCCCTGATTTTTACACTTGGAACAAATCGACAAAGAAATGGATGAGAAGAATGCGTGGGGTACAAGTTGAAGGTACTGAAAATGATGATGTATGGAAGGCACCATGCATTGGGAGAATCTACACGATTAGTCCAAAAGCGGGGGAGTGTTATTTCTTACGCCTGTTGCTCAATGAGGTTGCTGGTCCAACTTCATTTCAAAATTTGCGAGCATACAATGTTCAAGTGTTTGAAACATACAGAGCAGCGTGCCTTGCTCAAGGCCTTCTAGAAAATGACCATCACTTGCATCAAGCAGTAGGAGAGGCAAGTGCCACTCAATCACCTTCAAATTTGCGAAGCCTATTTGTGATAATTTTAACAGCCTGTGAGCCAAGAAATCCTCTTGAGATCTGGATGGCTTTTCGTGATGTAATATCTGAAGAGATTCTTCACAGATACAGGCAAGAAGTTAACAATCCAGAAGCAGATTTTAATGAGGACATCTACAATAAAACTCTTTGTCTAATTGAAGAAAAAGTTCTCCTTATGTGCGGTCAACCATTGGCAAGCTATGGATTACCTGCACCAACGCAAGGGAGAGATGAAAGACTCGCGAGAGAGTATCAACGTGAAGTTACTTATAATCTTGAAGAACTTTCCCTACAAGCAGAAAATATGCAAGAAAAACTGACCGATTCTCAAAGAGAAGTTTACAATTCATTCATGGCAATGTTGAAAGCACAAGGTGAAATGAACAAAAACATGATGTTTCTTGATGCTCCAGGTGGTACGGGCAAGACTTTTGTAATCAATTTGATCCTTGCAAAGATTAGATCCATGAGAAAGATTGTGCTTGCAACAGCATCCAGTGGCATTGCTGCTACTCTACTACAAGGTGGCCGCACTCTTCACAGCACTTTTAAAGTACCCTTGGATACTCATCGAATGGATCAGCCAGTTTGCAAAATTACTGGTAACTCAGCCTTGGCAAATGTAATTAGAGACACCTCTGCAATCATTGTAGACGAAGCCCCAATGACGCACAAGAGTGCTTATGAAGCAATTGGCCGAACACTGCAAGACATCACAGGAAACAAGAATCCCATGGGTGGCATTCCAACCTTATTTTGCGGTGATTTCCGTCAAATCCTCCCAGTGGTTAAAAATGGCACAAGGGCTAACATTGTCAATGCAAGTTTGAAACAATCCTATCTCTGGAGGCACGTTATAGTGAAGAGACTGACTACTAATATGAGAGCCTATATCTTTGATAACACAGCTGCAGCAGACTTCTCAAAATTGCTTCTCCAAATCGGTAATGGTCAGTTTCCTATACTTCTTCACCTGACACAATTAAGATTCCAACTGCGCTTGGTAAATGTGTCGGTAATCAGAAGCAACTGAAAGACAAAGTGTACCCAGACCTGCAAAACAATGGAAAATCACCGGATTGGCTTGCTGAGAGGGCTATTATTTCGCCATTAAACAGCAATGTGAATCATTTGAACAATTCAATAATGGATGAATTTCCAGGAGACACAAAGCAATACAAGTCAGTTGATTCGGCTACTAATGAATATGAAGCTGTTCACTACCCTGTGGAGTTTTTAAACTCTTTGGAGATATCTGGAATGCCTCCACACATTTTAAATCTCAAAATTGGATCGCCAATCATGATTCTTCGATCCTTGGAACCGCCAAAAACAACAAACGGAACCAGATGTGTTATCACCAGATTGCACACCAATGTACTTGAGGCCACCATTTCCTGTGGTCCCTACAAAGGCGAAACCGTTCTACTGCCAAGGATCCCCTTAGTTCCATCGGACTCAGAACTTCCATTTAAATTCCGGAGACTCCAATTTTCTGTGAAGGTGTGTTTTGCAATGAGCATAAACAAAAGTCAAGGTCAAACATTTAACACCATTGGCGTAGACTTGACATCAGACTGCTTCAGTCACGGTATGTTCTACATCTTCATCAGCCGGACAGGAAGTTCAGAAAAACTCTACATTCTGGCTCCAAATCAAAGCAGCAGAAATGTAGTTTACCCTGAGGCTCTTCAGTGAAAAGTTCGAGAAATGGATATGAGGAAAAACTGACATGATCTGATTGTGGTAAGTTTTTAGTATTGAATGTGCAAGATAAAATTTAAGCAAGAGTTGAAAATTACTTCAATGAAAAATTTACTATGTAACATCAAGTAACCTTCTTTTTTGATGAAAATGTTTTGTGAAGTTCCTGATTGAATTTCAGTCACTACAAGAGGTAGTTAAAATGTTAATCACCTTATGCAATCGTTGCTCTTACAACATCAACTTACTGGAAAGGTGCCCACAGATTTTGGTACCCGAGTGCGCAACAAAGCTCCGTGCGAAGCACGGGTATCTTTGCTAGTATATATATAAAGCTGAACGTCTGTGTGTGTGTCTGCTTACGAATAGGCTCCTAGGTTGACTATTATAGAAAACTGATCACATATAATGATAGAAGATGTATCGAGACACAGAAATGGGTATGTTTGATCTGGCATAATGATGATTCATTAAAATTGTGGGGTCTGCGTACGCTCCTGCTCCACAAAGTATGGAAATAAAAAATTTAAAAATAAAAAAAAAAACGCTTACGAGTGTTTTTGATATAGATGTACATAATAATACTTTGATAAGTATGTTTTAACTTAAATAGGGATGGTATAATAATAATGACTTTTCATATCTATCTGTTTAAGTATACTTTGATAATAATTTTTCAGTTTGAAGAAATATGGTATAATAAAATTATAGGGTGTTCGTTCGCGCCTGACATCCATAGTATGGCTAGACATAGTGAGATTCAAAATCCAGACATCAGGAATTTATATCTGATGCTCTACTCTCTACTAACTGAATCACTGAATCTGCTACTAGAAGTGCTATTGAACTTAACTAAAATTATTCATTTGTTTACATTCGTTATAATACTGAATACTGGAAGGACTCAATTCTTTTCATGAAAGACTATAGCTTTTAAGTTAATTATCATTTCTTTTTCCTTTTTTTTTTTAATTTTTAGTTTGTATAAAATTACAAAAGTCTGTTTGCGATCTACACAAATACCAGCACCCTTGTTTTTATGCACACACACATACGCACACAAACATACACAAACACACACATACGCACGCAAGCAGTGCTATTAATTATGGCGTAATCCATTTTTAGGAATAGTTTGAAGCTCGGAATGTTAGTGGTGGTCTTGTCAAATGTATAAACCTCAATCGATATTAAACAAAGAAAGCAAAGGTTGAACTGTATAACATTTGTAATGTTTGTTGATAGAAACCATCTGAGAATGGGTTCGTCAAATGGGTGCCATTGTTGTCCATTGGTTAATAGTTTGTCTTGAATGTCATTTGTAGTGAACTCAGTTTTTGAAATACACTCTTGTATTGATAGTAACTTTCTCTCTCTCTCTCTCTCTCTCTCTCTCTCTCTCTCTCTTTTTTTAGCAAATATCTATTGATTAAAAATATATATTTTTAAAAAAGGTCAGGTAGGTGGGAAAAGTGAAGCTAACACCCCTAAAGGAGGACTATTCTGTTAATTTAAAAAATTACCTGGGCAGACCCGTCGGCATTTCCCAGTAGGGGGGGGGCGTCAAGCAGTAAGCCATGAACTCATGCTCCCCTCCGAAAAACAGGAGGAAAATACCTGGAAAGGTGGACCTCCTAAGACTACACAAAAAATTGTTCACACCTCTGTTGGCTTCGGAGCCAAACTAAAAAATTCAGGCTGGATTGTTCTTTTTAATTTAAAAAACTAAAACAGTTCATAGACTGAGTTACAAATTCTTCCCCCATCCTCGTGTAAAACATTCACAGCAACAACTCATCTAGTTACAATCACTACAAAAAAAAACCAGCTTTCCTTTCTTTCTCTGTGTACCTAAAACCAAGAAGGAACGTCCTTTTTAAAACATGTCAAATTTGTCTCAAAAACGATAAAGTTTGGCTACAATAAAGATTGATATCTTAACAGTTAGAAAATTCAAATTACATGTTAAATCTTTCAAGGAATTTAAGGACCTCAAAAAGTTAAAGAGCTACAAAGACGAGAGTGGAACCATTAAGACGAGTGATTTTTGTGCTTCAGAATATATTTTTATTTTTTTGCATAGTCACCACCATTCTCAGTACACTTTTACTAGGAATTCAATGACACAGCTCTGCTTCTGATGCACATCCATGACAGAAGTTGCTTTCTTAGAGTCTCACACCGTCAATATCTGGAACAGAGAAATAAAACTTTCAAGTCATGAATGCATAAATTCAATCATGATAACAAAGCAATCTGAAATCCCTTCTGATCCCTTTGGGCGGAATAACAAATAGGAAGCATTACCTTTGGGACACCTCTCACTCTCTCGCTCTCTCTCTCTCTCTCTCTCTCTCTCTCTCTCTCTCTCTATATATATATATATATATATATATATATATATATATATATATATATATATATATATATATATATGCATATGTATATATCCAAAGATTTATAGAAAATCATTTGTATTTGTCTTTCTTTCTCAACACCAAAATTTTTCAGGAAATTTAACGTTATATATATATATATATATATATATATATATATATATATATATATATATATATATATATGAAAATGATGGAAATAGTATTCCGACAAAATAGAGAAAATAAAAAGGAACAAACCGTATTATGTGTTCATCAACGTTTCGTCTTTATTTCGAGACTTCCTCTGGAAGTTCTGACAGAAGTTGCTTTCTTAGAGTCTCACATCCAGAGGAAGTCTCGAAATAAAGACGAAACGTTGATGAACACATAATACGGTTTGTTCCTTTTTATTTTCTCTCTCTCTCTCTCTCTCTATATATATATATATATATATATATAAAAGCCAAGTACGTTCAAGGATGGAGTACTGTTGCCACCTCTGGGCAGGAGCTGCTAAAAACACTCTATCCTGCCTTGACAGAGTACAAAATAAGCTTCTTGGCTTAGTGGGGGGATGTCCTTTTCTCTTCTCTGCAACCTCTCTCCCACAGGAGAGACGTTGCGAGCCTGGTTTTGTTTTATCATTACTTCCATGGCAGGTGCTCGTCTGAGCTCCAATCCCTGGTCTCCCCCTTGCCAATCTTTCACGAAAAACACTGTCAAAAATTTCCCCACTCTTTATCTGTGCCAAAACCAAAACGTAGATTCCATGAACAAAGCTTCTTTCTTAGAAGTGCACGCCTGTGGAACTCTGTTCCGTCTGCTTGTTTCCCACCTGACTACAACTTGGATGTCTTCAAGTCCAACATAAACAAATTCCTGATGAACCGCCCCCTTAAGTAGACACTTTATCAAATCTCAACATTAACGTACTGTACACGCAATAACCCTTATCCTCGAGTGGCTTCCGGGCCTTGATAAGTGGTGACCACCTTGTAAAATATATATATATATATATATATATATATATATATATATATATATGTTAGATCTCTCAGCCTACTATAGAGATAGCCATGGTTGATTTTAATTACTTCTTTGACCTCAGACACTTTTGCACGTTAATGGTCGATGATTAAAAATAATCAAAATGATTACTTCTGCTTGGTCGTCGTATCAATCGAAGTTGTTGTCAAATGTCAGATTCTTTAGATAGTTGCAATTAACATTTGCCAATATGGAAGAATGGGCATAGAAAAAAATCTTTCCCATTTTTCCCCTTCCCACAATTTATTTTTTTATTCCTCATTCAGATTCTATTCCTTTCTTTGTTTCTTCTTTTTTTGTTTGGACTTTGGACATAGCAGACCAATAGATACTTTGGTATTATAAGGTCAATTAAGTTTAATCATTAGCAAAAACAACACCTTTTTTTTTTTTATAAATGTGTTGTGATTGTTACTGGAGAAAATCCTGAATTTTTATTCAATTGAAAAGACAAATTTGGTCTTGTCTCAATTGGTGTGGCAACTGGTGCTACCAGATCAGGCTGTCTGAAGATATTGGCTTCCTGAGACGGAATGCACCTAACATTGATGCTTTTTGTTTTTCTACTTTCTTTTGCAAAACTTAATTATGTTCTGCAAAACCAAAAACAAAAACAACAATCCACTTTTTCCCTCCTTTTTCTTTCTACCCATTTCCCATTTCTCTTTCTATCTCCCCTACTTCCTGACTGGTTTCCAAACCAGTCCAAATGTACCAAACATTAATACTGTAACCCTTTTTCTCTATTCCATTGCAAAACTCATTCATCTTCTGCACGGGAAGAAAAACGATAACAGCCACTATAAAGCAACAAAAGCGAAATACTTTCTACAAAATAACTGGATTCAGCATTAAATAAATAGAAAAGGGTTGATATGCCGTAAAACAAAACAACCAAACCAAATAATTGGTGTGGCTTTTTAGTTTTGGAACTTTTAGGAGAGTAGAAAGTCGACCTTGAGTTTATTTTCATCAGCACTTGTAGCTCTCACTTTCTTTATTTTGCTTTTTTTTTACTTCTAATATTCCATGAGCGATGTTTCTAACAGATGAGAGAAAATTTGCTGTTTTCTGAGTTGCGATCAATCCATCTAACATTTATCATTGACTAGTTTGTGACCTTGAAGTGGTATTTTTCTAACTCCTAGCATCAACTGGCCCCAGTAATGTTGTCATATTTGGACTGATGAATCTTTGTCCCATTTGAGGGACATGATAAGGCGCAAAAACACAATTTGGTTTGCCCCACTCTTTCTTCTTTTCTGTACTCTCAGTCTCACAGTATAAATTGTAACGTTATGGAGGGGCGTTCTCATTCCCTTCCTCCTCTTGTCTGTCGACCCCATCGAAGTGCCAAACAAATAAAACAAATATTTGAACTTTTTTTTTTTCTTGGAGAAACACTTTTATTTCCTATCCAGGCTTTCCCTTTTACATAAACAATTTTCACAGAATTTTCACCGGCTAGCAGAAATTTATTGTCGTCTGCTGCTGTTTCCTGCTGTTCATGCCGTCACGTCTTTCCCCCTCCACTCTCCACCGTTATTGCTGCTATCTCCGCATGGTGTCACCAGTCCTGCTATCTTCTACTCCTCTTCCTCCCCCTCTCTCTAATTCACTGCAGCGACTGCTGTCTATGAAACATCGTCGTGCATTATGGTACACGATAATGTAACGTGGTCATGGAACCAACACACATTGTGTCCAGTTTCAGTCGCAAAGAAGACCAAGACAAAGAATAGGAAATAACTCCAACTCACTCGTTCTTTGTAGTAACAACATTTATTTCCGTATTCTCTTTTTATTACTGTGATGTCTCTCATGTGATCATCTTTTCGATCGTCCTTCACGCCTCTAATGTAATCTCGAACGTTATCCATGTCTCTCTCGTGATCATTCTCTTTCTCTTTTTTATAGTCTTTTTTTTGTTTTTACTGATGACGTCATTTTGCATGCATTTACATCTGCGCTATGTTACACTGACAGTGTGGAGAGTCATAGTAAAAAGTGCCTACGATTAGCATGTGCCTGCTGCAGAGAAACACTGGCATTCGAACCTGGAATGCTTCCGATACAAATATAATAATATGTATACAAATTCAAGTGCTGTTGAGAATTTGAAGTGGTAGCATAAAAAAAACGGGTTTCGTACAACAGGCGTCTTTGGTTTTTGGACGTTGTCTCATTGTCAGTTGGGAGAGGAAAAAGAAGAAGAGTACTACTGCTGCTCGGGTGAATAAGCGAGCGAGTCATGGAAAAGAAAAGCCTTTTGTGCCGGCCAAGTGCAACGGCAAACTGAGAGTTGGTGCAGTGAATGGAGACTTGATACAACCAATTGAGAATTAAGAAGAGTTAGTGAGAAGGAGTCCCGCCCTTTCTTTTTCTGCTTCCACACAGACGTAATATTACTACTCCCACCTTCTTGTATGAGTACTATTATGACATGTGTTCTTCAGAATTGCCTGTTTTATTCCTGCTTCTTTTTTTTTTGGCTCGTTTAACTTGTTCTATCGGTATTTATCAACACAGTTTAGGTACCTCACTATAACACAGCTTTCTATTCCAGTAACTTGTTTTCAAGAACTACAGGCTCGTGGAACTTTCTTTCTGCTGATTGTTTGCCTCTATGGCGTTGGTCTTTGCAAGATTAAAATCAATAGGCATCTCCTATCATTGTATTAATCATCTCTTGTTCTTTTTAGTTCTTTATATCAAGTGGTTTCATGCCTTGTCTGAAGCGATTTCCACCAAATATATATATATATATATATATATATATATATATATATATATATATATATACGTTCATTGACCATCCCTCTTGAGAAAGCCCACATAACACAGGCGAAACATCCAGTCTCTAGTTCTCTCCATCTCCATTCTCCATTCGTATACATTGTAAGAAAATTGTCTTGTGATAAAATATAAGAATATAAGCTACTAAATGTTTTAGCTTGTTAAAAACGAGTAACAGTTTTAGTCCTTTGGTTTAGAATGAGTGCTTTATGCCAAATTTCTAGAGTAAATGTGGTATTTTTTTTTTTAAGGAAATTCCTCTAGACAAGGCGTGAAGCCACTTAATGTAAGGAGTTAATAAAAAAAAAAGATGGTCATTGCAAAGATAGGCGATCCCTATCGATCTTAGTCTTGAAAAGACCGAGGTTAAAAGTAAGGAGAAAACAATCAGCAAGAAAAGAGTTCCACAAGCTTAAAAAGATTGGTGCATGTGTGTGTGTGAGTGTCATTAATATGTATGTGCTTGTTAAACTATGGGAAAGTTTTCTTTTCTTTTTTTTTTTTTTAATTATATTTTCACTCCAAACAAGATACAGTGCTACTTTATAGAGGGCTACTATCAGGGACATAAGTTGCATGGAAACTATGTGGGGATTTGAGCAGCAATATATCTGTTCACATTACACTTGAACTTCTGCATGTCAGTACAGTTGGGGAAGCAGGAACCCGGAAGGGAATTCCAGAGTCTAGCAGTTCTGGGGAAGAAACTGTTAGAGTAGAAAGCTTTCTTACATCTGGGGATCTCTATTGTGTAGGGGTGGAACTTTGCTGCTTATCAGACTTAACGGGAGTATTTATGTCTAGGGGGTACAAGGGCTTGTAGTTCATCGGAGCATCCGCCATTTAAAGTACTTGTAAAACTGGCAGAAGGATGTATAATTTCGTCGATGGGACAGAGGTTGAAGCTTGGATGACAGTTCAGGACCTATCAGGTTGGCGACTCTCTTTTCAACCTTGTCCAGGAGTGAAAGATTAGTAGCAGATGCACCAGCCCAAATGTGACAACAGTACTCCATTCATCCATTGCATGCCACAGGTTGTGTCTAATAAAAAAGCAAAATTAAATACCAAGTGTTGTGCGTTCTATATTATTTATGCTGATAGCTCGGATTTACAGAAGAAAAAAAAACTTTTGCAAAACAACATTTTTATGTATTATTTTACTCCTTACCATATCTGACGACGTAGACAGATTAAAGAAAAAATTTTTGATAGCTGTTAGTGACCTCATCTACGAAATTGAGACTTCACGTATGCTAATTTCATTATTGTGATGTCTCAGTCTTTTCTATAAATACTATTATGGCATGTCTTCTTCAGAATTGTCTGATCTACTCCCTGCTTCCTTTGTTCCAGCTCGTTTGACTTGTTGGTCTAGTGGTCTTCACAAATTTAGTGTTTTGATATCTCATTGTAATACAGTTTTCAATTCCAATTGGTTCTTTCCAAGAATTGCAGGTTTGTGGAACTCCCTCCTTGCTCACTGTTTTCCTGCTATCTATAACCTCGGTCTTTTCTCTAATTTTTTTGATAATTATCTTTCGTCCTTGTTAGCTCCTTACGTCCAATGGCTTCACGCCTCGTCAGGAGTGATTTCTATAAAATAAAAAAAAATATCCAATCATTTTTTTTATACTCTTTCTATCCCAAACAAGACATATTGCCATGTTGACGGAAGGAGTTACGATTTGGGATTGTGTCTAACTGGGGTGGGGGTGGGGGGACGTGAGGGGAGTTGAATAGCGAGATATCCGTTTACATTGCATTTAAACCTGTAGGCTTGTACAGCCAGGGAAGAAGGAAATAGGGAGGGAATTCCAAAATTTAGTAGTTCGAGGGACGAAACTATTAGAGTAGAAGGCTTCCCAACATGTAGGGACAGTAAAGAGGTGGGATTTTGCTGCTTGTCAGGTTAATTGAGAGTATGTATATCGAGGGGGACACAAGTGCTATGAGTTCATCAGAGCACATTCCATTAAAGCACTTGTAAAACAGACACAAGGATGCAGCATTGTGACAATGGGACAAAGGGTGGAGCTTGCCCTAAATTGCAGGACCCAATTTTTATTTTTGGTTCCCGACAAAAAGGAGGATGGACCTGTAAATTCACCCTTGTCTGCTCGTCCGTTCGTCTGTCCGCACTTTTCTCAATAACTACAACTTTGGAATTTTTAAAAATTTTGCACAAACATTAAACATGATATGAGTAAAAATGTAACAGAACGGATTTCCTGGGAAAACTCTGGTTACCCCGCCCCCCTCAACCCTAGGGGTGCCTTCTGGGTTAAAATGGCTAAAATTGACACTTTTGTGCTTATTAAAAAAAAATGATGCATTGGATTTTTATAAAACTTTCTGAAAAGTTCTAACTGATTTCTATATAATTTTGTTTGTCTATACTTCGCGATAACTCTTAGGTGTGCCCCAGCAGATCTTTTGGGGCTAATAAAAACACTCCATTTTTGGGACTATTTTACCATATTTGTCCAAAATTTTCTGTGTATGTCTATTTAGCAGTTTTGCATGGTACTGAACTCAAATTTAAATATGTTAAGGTCTTGGGGACTTTTGGGGCTAAATGGGATGAATTTACTCATTTTTTTTTTTTGGTATGGTGCAGAATTCAAATTTACATATAGTAAGGCCTAAAACTGCACCGTTTGTTAATTTTCACTAGGATTTGACGTCCCCTGGAGACTTTTGGGGCTAAATTGAGGGGGGGGTGCTGAACTTAGTCATTTTTTTTATGCCTCGTTTTATGTCTGCACTCATGGGGGGGGCATGCATGCTTCACTTGTTTTTTTTGGGGGGGGGCTCTATATAAAAGTGAGAGACCAGTGGTAGATGCACCAGCTCAGATGTGGCAACAATATACCATGCATGCACGAATTGTGGCTTTGTAAAGATAATCAACCTATCTCACTATATCATAGTGTTTCTCAGCACCAGTACTATACCCAAGTCTTTGGTTGGTTGTTTTGTTTTACGGCATATCAACCCTTTTCAGGTCATTTAATGCCGTATCTGGTGATTTTGAAGAACGATTTTTTAATATAGTATATTTGTTTTTTTTAAGTCGTATTCTATTTAACCCATAGTTGGGACCCTAACAGGTACTACTACTCCGGGTCAAAGTAGACCTGGGAGCAATGGCAATTAAAGGGTGGCTCCACACTCCCTAAGGCCTGCAAGCTGGGGCCTCACTATCGGATATAGTTTAAGGTCATATCCAAGACCCCGAGTCTTTGGGGGCATACAATAAATGAGTTAACCCATGAATTACTGGGGCATCTCCAGACCATTGCATGCCACAGGTTGTGTCTAATAATATAAAAAAAATTAAATACCAAAATGTTGTGCGTTCTATATTATTTATGCTGATAGCTCGGATTTACAGAAGAAAAAATTTTTTTTGCAAAACTACAACATTTTCATGTATTATTTTACTCCTTACCATATCTGACGATGTAGACAAATCACTTAAAAAAAAATTTTTTTTTGATAACTGTTAATGACCTCATCTATGAAATCAAGATTTCACGTTTGCTAATTTCATGATCGTTTTTACTGTGAGCTAGAATTTTAACACAAGTCATCACTTTTGTCTTACTTCATTTCATAGTCTGTATAATAAGTCAGCATTTTTTTTTTTTTTTTGTCCGTGATCACTATAAGATTACTAGACAGAATTGCATCAAATTTGGCATGAATCATATCCAAAATGCCGGGTGTGCTAAAATGTATAGGTTCCAAAACTATTGGTCGGAATTGCACAACGTTTGTCATGAGGCACCCTTGGAATGCTGAGTTTTCTCTAAGAAATCAAACTACTACTACTACTACTACTACTACTACTACTACTGCTGCTGCTGCATCACATGAAAAGTAGAAAGTTGACTGTGGGTTTACTTTCGGCAAACTCGTAAGGTCCATCTCCAGAGGTAGTTATCAGTAACGGTGCTAGGATATTTATAGATGTAATATTTTTTATTAACTATATTATTAATAGCTGTTACATTACTATTAGAAGCATTTAAAGATATTATCACTAAACAAAACAAAAAAAAAAATATCAAATCAAGTTTATAACTATCCTAAAACCCCTGAAGATGAATCTGGAGGAATCAGAAAGTATTCAAGTAAAAAGCGATTATGCTGATTCCATCTGTCAATTATTGGCAGAAACAAGAAAACTCATTAGCGAACTAGAAAGGGTCAGAACTAAAGTATGTATGCAGAAACTGTCTATAATATTCACTGAAATGTGCTTAAAGGGATGAATACTGCATAAAACACACACACACACACACACACACACACACACACATATATGTATGACAAATTCCAAATTTCAAGATGTCCATCTTACCGTTTATTTCTTTAAGCATGTTAAAATGTTCAATTCTTGCCAGTAGCTGTTTCGTAGTGCAGAATCATTCATGTAATTATTATGTCAATTTTTTAATTTATTCCATCCATAACTCATTAGAAGAGAATTTTAAAAGAAAATAAAGGAATATGGACATGCTTATAAAATCCGAAAATCGGAAGAGAAGTTGAAATCGTGTTTTCTTTTTAGTTGCGCCATCTTTGAATTTTTATATATATATTTTTTTTATAATATTTTTATTTATTTAGACAAATATTACACAGTCGCTACACTGAACATGCTAATGTTTCGGACAATTGGTTGGCAAGAAACCAAAAGTGCTCATCAGGCGATGTAATGGAGCTTATGTGCCACTGAAAGCATCTGGTTCTCAAATGGAAAAAATGAAATATATTTTTTATTCATAAAAATAAAATGTTAAAACGCTAAATTTAAGTGGGAGGGGTTGGTAGATTAAGTGACATTTTAGACTCAAAATAGAAGGTGATAGGGGTGTTACAAGAAAAGCTCCCCTTTTTTTGTAAGTAAGAAAAACATTAGAGGAGTAAATGAGATTAGATAGACAGAGATTCGAACCTTGTAAGCAAGGTTCAGAAATAGGACCAGAAATGGAATGTAGAATTTCGATTGATCAGTTTTCACATAAAATAGTTTGGATATGTTGATTGTTCAATTCTTTTTATGAAAACGGAATTAAAATAAGGTCAGTTAGAAGAATGGATAATAGAAAATTAAAAACATATTGAAAAAAAATGTTAGGTTGAAAAATAGGTTAAGAAGAATTCTTGTCTGCAGACATGTGCGAAGCACGCATGTTCAGGCCACGTGGATCATACACGTTTTTGGACATGCGTATGACGTCATGGCAGAAATGAATTCTCAATATAGGAGCTAGAGTTAAAGATGAGTTAGAGAGACGGGAGACAGAGAGTCGTCAAAGAAGGCAGTCCCCTTTGGAAGCAAGGGAGAAAGTTTTAATCATGTAGTCGACTTTGAATTCTTGGATGTCATCATCATTTCGACCGGTCGAATGTAATAAAGGAACATCTCATAATTTTGTAACTGCGTCTTCGTGTTGTGTCATTCTTCAATAATTAAAGGTAATGTGAAGCATCCTTCATATGAACATTGTGCCCACTCATCTTTATAATTAACTTTGTGTATAAACCCCCATCTTCTAAGTAATGTGTCTCTCTATCTAAGTAACGTGCCCCCTCTCTATCATAAGTAATGTGTCTCCTCTTCCTGTATCATAAGAACTGATAACCCTCCTCTCTAAATATATGTTATAAGAACCACAGACAGCAAAATGTATAAATGTCTCCTCTCTCTTCCCCCCTCATCAATATGAATGTCCCCATCCGTCTCTCTCTCTCTCTCTAATATGGTCTCCTATGCAACAAGGGGAAAGAGAATGTCAAGACTTAACAGGATAAATGGGGCTAATAAAAAGAACATTTTTTTTATATATATTTTATATATACATATATACATAGTCATCCACAAACAGACTGTTTTGCTCATCACAACTCTTCAGTTTGGCTAGACTAGAAACTACCTCATGCGAGGATTGAAACTCGACCACCTAGGTGACAGTCGGCATTTTTAACTCTTATGCTATTTGGCTGCTCTTAAGATGGGTATGTGAAATTACAATGATCAAACATTGTCCAAACGTCTAAGCTCTATTTGTTTACACAAAGAGCATTGCATTATATACTAGTAGCAGTTTGTTATTTCACTCCCCGATATGCTCAACCCAGAGAAAGAGAGAGCATTTATTTCTACTTTGTGGGTATTTCTTCAGGAAGGGAAAAAGAAAGTGAAGGAGGAAAAGAAAGAAAGAAAGAAAGGTAAAACGAGAAAATAAGGAAAAGCAGCAGCTTGACATACCAGTAATCTATTGAGCTTTATCTCATCTTACCACAACGCCCACTACAAGTGCTGACATATTATTGTTGTTGTTGTTGTTGTTGTTGTTATTATTGTTATTATTATTATTATTATTATTATTATTATTATTATTATTATTATTATTATTGTTATTATTATTGTTGTTGTTATCATTATTGTTGTTCTTCGATTCTAAAATAGAAAAATCTATTTTCAAATTATTTATCAAATTCTTCTTGATATCCTCTGTTCAGTAAATTTGTCTCCTTCCCCCCACCCCCGCATAGAAAGATTTTCGGTAAGTAGCAATTACAGGCGGCAATTGTTTTAGCTTATTGATTACCAAGATTTGAATAACTAAATTTTTTTTTTTTTAGTAACAAGGAAGTATTTATATAGTTCCACGAGTTTTCTGTTATTTCAAAATCAATAATAAACCTTCTCTTTCGGTTGAGCAAATTTGTATGGTTAACCTTAAGTAGGTCGTGTCTACTCATCATCATCATCATCATGCTACTACTACTACTACTACTACTACTACTACTAATAATAATAATAATAATAATAATAATAATAATAATTGTGGAGAGTCTTATTGCCATCCAAATTCCAGTGAAAATCAATGGTAGCTACCAATAATAAATCAATGGTAAATGGCTATTGTGATAGCGCAAACTAATTTGCAAAGGTTATCGAAAGAGGTGGTGAGTACTGGAAATGTGGGGAGACTTGACGTCACTCAGACTCCAGTAAATGCCACAGGTTGTGATCAAAGAAAACCTTTGATGATAGTCTGTGTGAAAACTCCTAGCAAGTAATAATAATAAAAAAAAAACATGAAAGTCAGTATAATGCCAATAATGGTAAGAGCACTTATGGACAATACTGAAAAACAGACCAGGAGGAATTGGAATCAAAGAAAAGACAGATCATACAACGAACAGCAATGATAAAAATTGCTGAAATCTCGGGGAAAATTCCTCAAATGTAGAAACCAACCCACATAAACTGTGACCAATAATCGGATCAGCAGTTTTTATTATGATTACTAATATCATAGAAAGAGTCGAAGGAGCTAACCTTCATACAGTATATAAAAAATAATACAATTAAATTAAAAAAAATTATCTTGTTGTTAATTAAAGCTTAGCAGAAAGATGTAAACAATTCTCGTTCCTTTGACAATGGCAAATGCATTTTATTACTTTACATTTTATTTATCGAAATACATTTGTTTCCCATGTAATAAAAATAAGCATTGTAATAGGAAAAGTAATATAAAAAGAATGACAAAGTTTATCCATAAAAAATAAAGTTTTATTGATAACACACAATTTGGAGAAATAACCAAATTCAATTCAGTTTATTTGGTAAAAAATAAAACAAGTGTGCTTCAGTTTCCACGTAGAGAAAAATGGTAGAAATTTTCACAGAAAAGGATAAAGTAGGTAAGCACCTGTCCAATTTCGCCTTCAGTTGATGCGTTGTTGCCACATTTATTACCTCTCTTTGGAGATCCTGATTGAAAAATCTTCCCTCCTTCAGTTCAATCAAAATTAGCCATAGACTTCTTTCTAGTGCAGGAGTTAATAAAAGTCCCACGGCATATCGCAATGGCTATCGAAGAGATTGTAGACCAAAATGAGGTCACTGCATAATCTTTCACCCTGGATCATTTAAGCCAGCTCTTTTTCAATGAATTCACAGCATCTTGGATGAAAGCTTATCAAGCCTGGTGATCCATATCACTAATGCTGACACTATCAACAGCCAATCACAGTTCCAACAGCAAACACCATAGATTATTGAACCCAGAATCGGTTCGGTATCTTGCTTAATCATTTTGAGCCATGTTTTAAGCTGACTGCTGGATCGCTTCTTTCAGTCCCAAGGAGGAACTGGATCGATGGCTTCTCTAATGAGATTGCCTTATTGACAGTAGAGGGCATGACCAGACCAGTGAAGGTGTCTTGTAAGAAGAGCCCACTGGAGGGAGGTAATGTGGCACCGCGTTTGGACCATCATGCTTGGCAGATGTTGCCAGAGTACACACGGGATGCGACACAGACCGAAATGATTAAAAACCTCACTTCTGTGAAGATCAGCAGCTCTCATCGATCAGGACTCACAACTATAGAGGAGAATGGTGAGGACGAGTGTTTGGTAAACTCTGATCTTTGTGGTTAGCTTGATTTCCCATCTGGACTGCATAATCGTCAGAGCTCAAGACAGAAAAGGTTCAAATTTTTTAGTTGAGTTTCATGGGGTAAATCCCATAGACTCTGCGTCATTTGAGTTGCCAGTTGTCAAATTTGTAGTAGACAATATGTACACATCGACATACAAAATCAAAATGTGTAAACATCATTTACGCATACACTATCCTGAATAAAAACAAATAATTATATTTCGGACCAATCAAAAACTTTTTCTGAATATATGTTAAATGGCCTTTCTGGGAGCCACGTAAATCCTTTATAAAGCCAAATTTTTCTTCAATAAACCAGTGGAACCCAGTTGACCCAAGCCTATGGATCAGTTTTGCTGGGCTCCCCACTGTGGGCGTTTCTGTCAGCAACATTTCTCCACACACGTACACAAGTATTAACAAACACACAGATACACACACAGCTCATCACATTATCATCTTTCAATCTGTGTAAACTTTATTCATTGAAATATTCCCAATCTTTCTCATTGAAATATCTTATTAATATGAAAACAGATGAACATCGACTCTTAGGAACAACTTTCAATGAATTACAATTTATATAAATAAACAGAGAAGTTTTGAAAACGATTTTTCCTGTCCCCCCCCCCCTGAAACTCATGGTTCTTAATTAATAGAGCCATACTTCTTCAGTGTGTCAGCTAATGAAATCCTCTTGTTTTTACAAGAACTCTAAAAATATTAACAAACATTCTATGTTTTTCTCTATTGCTGTAAATCTTCCATTTTAAACATATATAAAATATCTCTTTTGTGAATATATGCTTTCTTAACTCATTATTTTGTTTTGGTTTACCATATGAAATTGTCTCTCGTTTTCTCACATTTGATTATAAACCTGCAAACCTTTTTCACTGAAAATACTTCTCTGAATAAGGCACCTCCCAAAAATACATTTCCCATTACAAAACACTCTAAAGTAAAACCCCAAAATTGACGTGAAACACATCTCTAAAAAAATGGTGATTAACATCCTAAAAACTCTCTCTAAATGCTGGATATCATGTAGTAGATATGGAACAGAGGTCTGGAAACTGCAACTGAAGTAAAACAAAATGGCAAAAAAAAAAAAAACACTGCATGGAAACCAAGGGAACTGAAATGGCAATAAACCTTATAAACTGTGCCCCAAAAAGCATCAGCCTCGGCTGATACCATACAAAAATAGCCATAAAGAGTCAAAGAGGATGGGAGATTACTAAGCAGACCACCACTGGATGAGTACAAAAAGTACTGGGATCTTGGAGTCGGGGTTTGTTGCCACTCAAATTCCAGTGAAGATCAATGCGAGAAATAAATAGTAAGTGGCTGTTGTGATAACACAAAATTATTTGCAAAGGTTATTTAAAGAGGTGGAGAGTACTGGAAATCTGAGAAGACTCCCGGGAACACTACTGACAGTGATCTGGGGAAATATACAGTCACTGGTAAGAAATAGTCTTGTCTGAACTCCCCCCCCCTCCAAAAAAAAAATAAAGGAAAATGGCGACTTGGTATAAGAAGGAGCCTATTATTAGACACACATACAAGATTAGCTCTAAACTAGACAATCTAAATCTATTGCCATTAGTGAGAAGCATTTTCATCTAAACTGTGTGGAATATTTGTTGGGCTTAGCTTAAGTAACAATTGGTTGGATCCTAATGCATGTCCCTTAGTGATTCTGATATTTTTTCCCATTCTGATACAATTACCGATTCCAAACTAAATTCCCGATTCTGATTCTTTATAAATCTCTAAATATTTAAATATAAAGTTATTTTGTCCCAATCTGAAAAAGCACGTGTTAAATGTGCATATATTTTCTCAAACGTAAAAACACACTTGTGGGGGTGTGGGGAGAGGTGAGCTATAGTATTTAGTTTTACTGGTAGTTTAAAATCAATCAATATTCATTGTTTTATTATAACTATCAACAGTGGTACATTTTGCTTTAAAATCAAATGAAAAAAAAGACAAAGGAATCGTTTTTGGCATCGGAAAAGAGGGACAAATTCTGATACCGATTTTGATACTCACAAAAGTTATGGTTTTTCTGATTCGCAATTTCGATTATTCGTCCCAACACTAATGTGCCCAATACTCCAACATCTATTTTTTTTTTAATGGGAGGTTTTGATTGGCTAAAATAAAATTTCTGTATTAAAACTCTTATCAAATAAGTTTACAAAAAAAAAAACATTTGTTTGTAGCATTTCAATAAATCAATGTTCTTTGTGTGTGGATCCTTTATCGTCCTTGTCTGACGTCGCCATCTCTCTTTATTATCGTTGTCTCTCGTGTCATTGCCGTTTCGCCCAGTGGTTGCCACGCCTTCTTTGTCTGCTCTGGACACTGGATGAGCATGAAAAGTACTGGGATCTTGGGGTGGGAGTTTGTTGCCATGCGAGTTCCAGTGAAGACCAATGTGAGAAGTCAATGGTAAGTAGCTGTTGCGATAGCATAAAATTATTTGCAAAGGTTATTTAAAGAGGGGGAGAGTACTGGAAACTTTGTCTGCTCCATCATCAGTGGAGCCATACAAAAAAAAAAAAAAAAATTTCCTGCAGAAAGAAATACAGAGACGTTTGCTGAAAGTTTCTAAGGTTTCATTTCTGGAGGAGATTAAAGTTCTCTTAACTAATTATTTAGTTAACTCATCTGCATAACTAAGATGGATGACATTCAAACACAGATCTGTCGGTGGGGTGGGATGGGGTGGGTATGTGTGTGTGTGGGTGTGGGGGGTATTTTGCTAACAGCCAATTGGCTTGCACACGTCCCATGTCTTCATTTCAGTTGCTGTCAGCAGATTCATTTCAAATTTTTTGTTTTCTCTCAGCTCGACAAAACATAACATCATTACTTTCCTCTCATTTCCTGTTGTATCTATCTTTATTTGACCTTTCATGTCACTCGTCTTTGATTCAACTCTGGGAATGATTCTGTT
The DNA here is from genome assembly GCF_053919585.1 of Euprymna scolopes. Classification (NCBI taxonomy): domain Eukaryota; kingdom Metazoa; phylum Mollusca; class Cephalopoda; order Sepiida; family Sepiolidae; genus Euprymna; species Euprymna scolopes. The sequence goes on from NC_136501.1 coordinate 32,473,226, forward strand.
TTGTAGATTTGGGTCATTTTGGCCTGCACTCAGTGTGCCTATGTCAAACTTTATACTAGCTGACTCAATCGCTATTGACATGGAATTCCTAATATGTAGCAGTGTGTACTGATGATGATTGGACAAGGTTCCACAGCATCAGCAATCTATTATATAAATCTCACCTGTCTGTTAGTATGTATGTATGTATGTATGTATGTATGTATGTATGTATTCCTAAAACTTTCGATAGAGGCGACGTATTTTCACAAGGTCAGTATCGTTTTGAAGATCAACCCTTCGGATGACAAATATCGAAAATTTGGCCAAAAACATTAATTTCTTCACACTCAACTGGGCACTTTTCTACAGGGAGGGGTCGCTTTTTTTCACCAATATTTTCGAAAGTCATCCCCTCTTTTCGATTGACTAGCCTTAATTTAAACCTTCGCCACTTCTGATTTGGTAATGGACGTCATGTTTTTTTTTTTTACATTTTTTTCCTCCTTCGCAGTACGAGTTCAAGCCTGCCTACTACCACTTTTTTTTTGTTGAAACTCCTCTCACCACCCAAACTGCCTACTGTTTTGATTCTACTACTTTTTTTTGGGGGGGGGGGCTTCCTTACTCGACACATCCGGGCAACGCCGAATACCCCCGCTAATACATTATAAAGCATTTTTGTTCTTTTTGTTTGTTTGTTTTATGTCTACAATGTGGAACGATAAAATTGTCACCCCCAAAAAAGACAACACGATTCCATTTCCGTTTGATGAAAACCGGTTTTCTTTTTTTGTTGCAGACCATCTATTAGTTGGCCAGTTGTGTACAAATTTCAAGAGTGATAGGAGCCTTCTATCATGTCTGAAAGTGACACAATGTCAGGCTAGAGAAGCACAAGCTGGTTTTAAAGTTTTCGTTTAAACTTGTCTCCAGCTACTTCAGATTGGCTATACATAATGGAACAATAAAATTGTTGTGCTAGAAAAGATGACATGATTCCATTTCCATTTGATGAAAACTGGTTTTCTTTTTTGTTGCAGACAATCTACTAGTTGGCCAGTTGTGTACAAGTCCCAAGAGTGACAGGAGCCTTCTATCATGTCTGAAAGTGACACAATGTCCAATGAGCAAGATCGGAGATGTGCCACTGTACAACTCATGCTCACTACTGATCCAAGTTATGACAACAGGACCATTGACAGCACCCTCAAAATGCATTACTAGATTGCCATGAATAACAGAGACATGCCCAAGGTGATGAAAACAAAGTTTCTGGCCACGGTTATGGTCTTTGGTATGGTTTCAAGTGAGGGCCACATCATGCCACCTCACATCTTTGAAGTTGGCTTGAAAGTCAACGCCAAAGTGTACCTGGATGTGCTAAAGAGTGTGGTAATTCTCTAGTACAATCAGGTGACCGCTAGCAGACCCTGGGTGTGGCAGCAGGACCTGGCGCTCGTCCACAAATCAAAAAAAAAGCCAGGCTTGTCTTCAGAAGGAGTGCTACAACTTTGTACACTTCTCTCACTGCGCCCCTTCCTCCCTCTACCTGAACTCGCTGGACTACTTCGTTTGGTCATACATTGAGAACATCACCAACATGACCTCCCACAACACCAAAGCCAGCATGATCGCCGCTATCCGCCGAGTATTCGCTAAGCTCCCAATGGTGCTTGTGGAAAAGGCGTACTGCCAATTTCGGACTCGTATTGATGCGCTGATTGAAGCTGAAAGCGGCTACATTGAATAAATATCAGCTCTACTACATAATTAAGTTACCTGAATTGATTTTTTTCAATAAAATTTTAAAATAAAGCTGTAGTGTTGTTTTCCTTAGGGCGACAAATTTATCGTTCCACCCTGTACTATTATTGAACAAGATAAGTTTTGTCCAACACCTACCGCCCACAGTAGCAAAGTCAAACACAGGATCAGTTTATTGTGGAAATCCAGTTTTCTCCATTAGGGAGCACTCTGAATAGGTGCAAGATTAAACATAATTGGCCCTGACAGCATACACATCCAAAGTTATTACTTTATTTATATAATATTCTACTTAGTTAGTCTGTACGTTACGCTTTGGAAAAATCCAGACCATTTTTGAAAACCAAACTGCTTCAAAAAAGGTCAAATTGATGAAATTTGGCTTTCAAAAGGCCAATCTGTCGACCCTGGATAAGAATGTGAGAGTGACCTCCCTTTGATGTAATCTTGTTTTGAATATCATTATGATATTATATAATCATTGTTGTAATGGTGTGAAAAATGAACTTATAGTAATTTTGTGCAGTGATTCTTCAACAAACAAAGAAGTCAGCGAAATGTCATGTAAAGAAAAGGAAACATTTGTAAGAAACAGGAGGGGGGTATATTGTTTGCCAATAAATGCTGGACTGAAGGAGTAAATTACAGATCGTTTTTTACAAAATGATTTTATTATTTGTATTGAACTATGTAGCACAATATTATTTTCTGAGTATTTATTCGTACTTATTGATTTATCTGATTTGGTTCAATATTGTATTTAAAATACAATGGACACTATTTTCAGAGAAATGTTAATAAACTCATATCTGCTGCGTATTATTGTTTTTTCTGTCAAAAGAATATGTTTGCGCTATTCAGAAAAATATTTGCTTTATAAAAACGTACTTTTTTATCATTTTTTTTTTTTTTTGCTGACGTTCACATATTGCTACTTGAACGTAAGGGGTTACTATTTGGAACCATGTCAAAACAATACTAATTTTTTGCGCTATCCAGAAATATACCAGCTTTATCAAAACACATTGATATTTTTTTTTTTTAGAATTCCACGGGTCCTGCTAGTTAAACAATATTTTTTTTTTTTTTTAGCTTATTTCCAATTTAAATAATTTAATTCTCTTGAAATAATAATTCATAACACCAAATTTTATCTTTACCAAAACAAAAAGAAAAAAAAAACATTACGACTGGATGATTTTGTTGTAAGGATTAATTCATTTATTAAGTTAGACATAACTTAATTTTAAACTAAATTAAACTTAAACTACTGTCTTGAGAAATTTATAGTTCTTTTATGCAATTCAAATATTTACATTTATTTTCTACGTTTTATTATACCAAGGTAGGGAGTAGTATGAGAAGCAGCAGCAACGAATGTTGTTTTTATTCAATTTTCTGTAAAAACTGATTAGGCCATCGATTTTACCAAATAGGTTATTCGTTCACCAGCAGCAGCCGTATAGCGCAATGGTTAAAAGCTCCGACTGTCATATGAGCAGTCGGGTTTTGATCCTGGCTTGAGGTAGTTGCTTGTCTAGCCGCACTGATGAGCTGTGAAACAGCAAAACAGTACTATACTGACTATAATGCTCCCTATCTTGGGTTTAGTATCTTGGGAAGTGATATACAAATTACCATTAGGATATGAAGCGATGCTCTTTGTGTAAACAAATTAAGCTTAGGTATTTGGTTGGTTGGTTGGTTGGTTGGTTGGTTGGTTGTTTTTGTTTTACGGCATATCAACCCTTTTCGGGTTATTTAATGCCGAATCCAAAGATTTTGAAGAAAATTTTTTTTAATAGAATATATTTGTTGTTTTCACGTCGGTTTCTATTTGACCCATAGTTGGGACCCTAACAGGTACTATCACTCCGGGTCAGAGTGGATCTGGGAGCAATGGTAATTAAAGGGTGGCTCCACACTCCCCAAAGCCCACAAGCTGGTACCTCACCACTGGATATAGTTTAAGGTCATATCCAGGACCCCCATTGAGGGACTTTTACCCTCTGCAAGGGGGCAGTCGGTGTATTCTAATGCCCCACCGATAGGGCCGCTTAGTATAGGTATTTGGACAATGTCAAAATATTGTTAATTTACTGTCTGCATAGCAGCAGCCGTATAGCGCAACGGTTAGAAGCTCCGACTGTCATATGGTCGGTCGGGTTTCGATCATGGCTTGCGGTAGTTGCTTGTCTAGCCGCACTGATGAGCTGTGAAACAGCGAAACAGTACTGTATGTGGATGACTATGTATATATATAGCAGAATTTTATTTAGCGTATTTATCAGGAAGTGTTATGTCAAGAAGTACCAATATTGGTGCTTGTGCACTTTTGCCACCGCGCTATTTTTAAATAGTTTTTCAGATTAAATTCAAGCTTAACGATATCTTTTTTTTATTATTATTAATTTATTAGGTGGAAGCACAGAATAGTTACAAAACACGCTCCCCAGCGCACGTTAAGAATGGCTTTCTAAATAATAACGTTATTATTTCAGCACGGTGGCAAAAGTGCTCCAATATATTTACTCCCGGTAGGAAAGTGTTACAATTCCTACGCATCATATTTTCAACGTTATATTCGTTTCGGTTGCAGCATGAAACGATGATTCCGAGACGAGGTCATGTAAGGGAAATAATTCAGAACTATCTTTTAAGAGTTGCTTCCCTTGGATACAAATACAAGTCTCTTTTCAGTTTCCTTATGCCTATACGGGGTAGTCTATAGTGAAGCAAAGCTCGCACAATTAACAATCGCACCCCTTCTGAATTGGCATTACTTGAATCCAATGAGAAGGATAATTTCAAGCCGATTGAAAACAATTCTGAAATAAGCAGAGAACGACTGATGTTATTTCGGAGTTTTCCCTTTCTTAGACTAATAATGTAATGTAGACTTGTGAGTGAAGTCGGCCCTACTATTTAATCACATTTATTAATGAAATCCGAGTCATCGGTCTGAGTTCTTTTAGTTGGATGACAACATATCTTTTTGAAAAGAGTAAGTACATTTCACAGTCGGGCTTTGCTTTTTTTTTTTTTTTTTTTTTTTAAATCAGCTTTAGTCAATATACTTTCTTGTATGTGGCATGGTGGCAGAGTATGCAAGTGACTCTGGTTTCGAATCAGAGTTTGGATATGTTTTACTGATGAGCCTAAAGGAGGGTGAAACTCGGGTCTAGGATTTTCAGTCTGCAGCTTTTGTAGCGATTCGCTATAAACATTAAAATGGCTGGACGAGGAGCGTTCCAGTTACACGTACATCTCTTATCTACACCCATGCAAGTTATGTGGGTATAAAAACTGAAACCTTGCTTTTTTGCACGGACGTAGTACATAGCTGTACCACGTGACAGTGTGTTGACTTTTTGTCCAATCAGCATTCAAAGAAAGCCAATTTCAAAACTATTTTTTGACAGCTTTCGCTGGAGCCAGTCTGGCACCTATAAAAAAGGCACTGCTTGCAAAACCTAACAAGTCGATCAGATTTCCTTTGTAGTCCAGACCAGCACCACAACCACTTGCTCTGTCTCGTGACGTTAAACCATTAATATGATTTTGCGTGCTTCGCACCTGAAACTTATAAATCTCCCTGGATTAATTACCAAAGAAAAAATATATATATAATGTTGTATTGCATCAGATATATTCATGGAATTGATTAAAACAACAAACTTTATTTTCTTTTTCGTAAAAAAAAAACAACATTTTTCTGCAAAAATGACATTCTACCTCAGTCAGAGAAAGATTTCTCTCTCTTGCTTTTCATTACACATTTTAATTCAAATCCTATCAGACTATTTAAAATATATATATATATATATATATATATATATATATATATATATATATATATATATATATATATAAGTTCTAGCGACTATACATACAGTTATAAACATTGCTTTATGCCAGTACATTTATTTCCAGAACATTTTTACATTCTCACAAACTTCGGACGATTTATTCATTTATTACTTTCTTGACTCGTTCGTTGCATCGGCACTCACATAAAAAATACTCAATAATAAAAGCATGCTTCATTATTCCTTGCTCTGTTAAATAAAAACCAAATTATTAGTTTTTATATTCGACTTCGTCTTGATGCTGATTTTGGCACCTTTTTAATATTTTGTTTTCGTCAAGGAATTAGAGAAACGTAATCTCATTAACATCGTAACATGGGCAACACCCGCCATTTTTAAATGTTCACCGTCGTAGCAGTGATGACACTTTCCGTTGATCTGGCCCCTTGTTGTAACACTCTCATGGTTTGTGTGAATTATGCCATTGCCTTCAAAATCCCATTTCTTCACTTTTTAGATCCCTAGATGCTGGAAAACTCTAACAGTTTCTTCCCTCAGATTGTTAGACTTTAGAATTTCCCCCCTTTTTCCTGCTTCCCTGCCTGTACTAATGCGCAGAAATTTAAATGTAATGCAAATGGATACTTTGCTGTTCAACTCCCTACTTAGTATGCCCCTGTATACATGGCCTCACTTAGTAGCCCCTTACATCCAAGTTGCGATATGCCTTTTTTGGGAGAGAATAAGAGTATTAAAAATAAATCATACTGCAGTTTTTAATGAATTGGTTATAATGCCAGATCCTTAGTTTTCATATCTAGCTGACGGGTGTTTGTCTGGTGGAAGTGAGCAATGTTACACAGTCTATTAACCACTTTATAGGCAAATAGGATCACTTCCCTATTATCTAGTGTATTTGTAGAAAGCAGATGCTACACTTCTGCTGTGTTGGTACTATGGTGATGACACAATGGGAAAACGTATCACTTGAATTATTTGGACTATAATTTCCACCTTAAGCGTCATTGTCACAACGTTTTGGCTGGTGCAACCTCTGGCCTTCTTCAGGTGTATCTTGTCGAACTAGGGAATCTTTCATTCAAACTCGGGAACCTGCATGGAATTTTGAACAGACCCCTTTATTTAATCCGTCAGCCACAACCAGGTAGAAGTCTTAAGTAATTAGCAGTTGTATTTTTTTTAGTATCACACGCACTGAGAATTGAACCTTCAACCTTCAGAAGAGTGCAGGTAACACTCAAAAATACAATTGTGAATTAATTAGGATTTCTGTCCAGTCATGGTGATGGAACAAAAGCATGCTACCCCCCGTGGATTAAATAAAAGGGTTTCATGTGAAATTCTGTGCAGATTCCCGAGTTCAACAAGATACACCTGAAGAAAGTCAGAGATTACATCAACCGAAACGTTGTGAAAATAACACTCGATATGAGAACAGTAGTCCGAATAAGCCAAATACTATGAATTATCGATCCTCATCTCAAAAATTCAGAAACACAATGAAAAGACTAAAGTTGTTCAAATAATGGGAGTGAGAGAAAGAGGTATTGTTAGACTGGCTTCCTTATTATGGATGCTAGCTGTAAATGGATACAGGAGAGAGAGAGAAAACTATTCTTCACTTGGATAGGATTTTGATTAAAAATGTTTTTAAAATGCTGAGAATGTACCGTGTTATTTATTTTTGGATGAGATTTTCGAGTTAAATTCAATTTTTATGCTGTCTTTTGTTTATTAAATTGTTAGATGAGAGTATAGAATAGTTAACAATGCCTCTACCCTGTCCATGTTAAGAATAGATTTCTAAATAACAATGTCATTTTTTCAGCATGGTACATTCTCTGTATAAGCACGTTTTTTTCTTTTTCTTTTATGATTATTTTCCAGGACAGAGATGGAGCTGATGATTTGCTAAATGCTGAAAATAAGCATCTTTGGAATTCTAAAAAAGTTTTGGAAGTTCAACTTCGAAATGTTCAAGATATGCTACAGGTAACAAAAAAAATTTTTTTTTTCTTTCTTTTTCCTCTTTTTATTTTCTTTTTCTTTTTTTTTATTCACAGCTGTTATTTTATTTAACTCGTCTCCAGGAAGTTAGACACAGGGTCAAGTTTGATAGAAGTATTTCTGTAGAACGAACAGAATTCAAATCCGACACATGAAGGTATTCAGTCTGTGTTGTTAACTACTTAGCCATTCTCACCTTATATCGATTCACGGTTGTCATTAATTCTATATTATTTTTTTTTAATTCTTGCTTCTCCTATCCTATTCCATCTCTCTTCTGTTTTTTACTGTTTTTCCAACTTTTTTTCTTCTATTTATCTCTCTTTTACGTGCTTTTGTTATATTTCTTTTTTACAAAGGAATCACCATTTATCAAGGCCCAGAGTCCACTCAAGGATAAGGGTTAATGAGCGTAAAGTAGTCAAAGGTACAATATTATAGTAATCGTTAGAAGTGTAAATTTGGTAAATTGGATTACTTAAGGGGAACGGCTCATCAAGAACTTGTTTACATTGGACTTGAAGACGGCCATATTGTAGTCAGCTCGAAAGCAGGAAAATGGAAGAGATTTCCACAGTTCATGGAATCTACATTTAGGTTTAGGCACAAATAAAGAGTGGGGGAAATTATTGATAGTGTTTTCAGCTAGACAAGTGTTTTTCATGAATGTTTGGCAAGGGGAGACCATAGAGTGGTGCTCAGACGAGTACTTGCCATGAAAATAACGATAAAGCAGAGACGGACTCGCAACGTCTCTTCTAGAAATTTACTATCAAACTAAGTTTTAATTATTCTGCTTTCTCTTAAATCCATCATTATCAATTCCTCCCGTGTTTTCCTTGGTATCCTCCTACCAACTGACCCTGCTACTTCAACTGTTCTACAGTTCATACTAACCTAAGCAATTTCATTGATTCTTTCAATGTAACCAAACCAACATTTTTATTGCTATTAAAAGATTTCAAATTGCATACGATTTCTTGGTGTTGTATATTCATCTATGTATTAATATTGTAGTATCTTTGGAGAGAACTGGAGCTACTTTGGCTGAGCACTTTTTTAATAACACAGCTGGGATGAGATCGGGTCCACATGCTTTTGAAGTGTCAAGGTTTTTTATGATAGCATGCACCTGAGCAAGGGTGATTTTCAGATCGTCTAGCATGGCGTCTGTCCGCATAGGAAAGTCAGGTAGGGGGTGGTTGGTAGGGTCCAGTGTGGAGTTTGAGGTAAAACCACTGGCAAGCATGTTAGCCTTCTCAGTTGCTGAGCAAACAACCTCGTGATTTTTGGTTAGTGGGGGAATTGTTGATTGCCCATTATTTGCTACACTGTTGTAGATTTTCCAGAAGTCACGAGTTCCTAGTTTTTGTGTTTTGATGTGTTTTTTAGTGGTTTCCGTAAATTCTCTCTTAGCTGTCGCTATTTCTTTCTTAACGTTACTTCTAGCTTCTATGTACTTCTGTCTGTTTGAACTGGACTTATGTCAGTTAAATCTGCGGTATGCATGCTGCCTTTGAGCAATGGCAGTTACGCAAGTCAAAGTAAACCATTCCGCATGGGAACATGCGCTTCGATTGCAGTTTTGAACCATTCAGTGGTCTCGTTTGCGCACTGTTCAGCAGGAAGAGAAAAAATATTTCCCCATGGGGCATCTCTGATAAGATCTCTGATGGCTTCCCAGTCAGCCTTTTTATAATATCTCGTTGTTTTGAGCACTGGCTCTTCAGTTTTGGCTCTAGAGTTTAGGGCGATTTCAACCATTATCACTGCATGATCAGTGTTCCCAAGTGGGCTGTCAGCATTCGTTATACAATCATTGAGAACTGTGGTCAAAAACAGATCTAGAAGTGATGCATGTTGTTCTTGGTGGTCAGGGAAACGGGTTGGAAACGTAACAATTTGTGATAGAGAGTGAGATATAGAGAAGCTATGAGTTGTGTTGCCCGTTGCATCTGTGTAAGTAGAGAATCCAAGCCAGTTTTTGTGGTGGACATTAAAGTCACCAAATACATGTACTTGTGCGCTAGTGTCGAGGGAGAATGCTGTGTCTATACTGTCAGAGACTTTGTTTATTATAGTGCAGTCCTGGGTCGAGGGAGAGCGGTAGAGAAAGTAAAAGTAGCTAATGTTGTGTTGCAAGTTTAGTCTTAAGCACATAAAGGCTTGATCATCCGATTCTAGGTTTGTTTCTCTAGTCAAGGGAAGGGTATTACGAATGTAAACTCCAAGTCCGTGCATGTGTCTGTCAGAGTCCTTACGGTAGAGTGGGAAATATTATCCAGGCATGTTAAAGTAGTTAGAGGGGATGGAGGAGCGTGGGTTAGTCTCACTTAGTGCTAAGATATCCTGGGTATTTGCTAGGAGAAATGTTTCAACATCAGCTAAATTAGTTCTAAGCCCACGGATATTTGTGAATACAAGCCTCAAGGGAGGAGGCAAGTTGGATTTGTTTGACCCTAAGCCTGGTTTAAGCTTATTTTTAGATTGTACTATCGTCATATTTTTTAAAGAGTTTCAGTTTAGGTAAGGGGGGGCTGAACAAGAGGTTATGCAGAGCATCAGACATGTATCACAAGTAGACCATCAGCTGACCTTTCTTCAATTAGGATTGCGGCCTACAAAACATCCCGATATTTTACAATTGTTGATGGAGCAGCCGCTCTAAGCGCTACCAAAGAGTTAGGGCACCTGTACTACCAGTCGGAAACAGCAGCCAAGAAGTGTCAATCCGGTACCCTCAACCCATCAGAGAAAGGTCAACCCAATCTAATTGCTCAGGCATATATGGTACTCAAGCACTCTCAAGTGCCCAGTTTTAGGGGTGGGGTGTGTCGAGAGTGGGGAAAACGGCGTTCATTGCCATAGAGAAGAAACAAGATCTACCACTGAGTGTTTCTATCGAATCACTGTGATAGCATCTCTGTGCCTGACTAATAGGCAAATTGTTAGCGTTCAAGATACAGGGGTTAAATATTTACAAATAACAGTAGATCTCCATTAGGATTAGAGTTTCAGGTAAGATTTAGTTTGAAGAAAAAAAAAATTTTTTTTTTTGGCATGCAGGTTAGACAGAGGTAGTCGTCATGGAGGTAAAATGTATATTGGGATTTTGTAGCTAGCCGTTAGGTGTTTTTTTTTTTTTCCAGTTATAAGAAGAACAACTAGTTCATGGTTATTTGGAATTCCTATTCTGTATTTATAGGCAGACATTAAGGTCAGGCACAGAGCATTGCATCTACTCGGAAAAAATAGCCCTAGTATCACAGATAAGATACTGTATATTTCAGTTACAAATTGAGCTTCATAAATTAAAGGATCGGTATTAATAAAAGGTGATATATAATAGAAAATAAAAAACCCATTTCCACATATATATATATATATATATATATATATATATTTTTTTTTTCAGACTTTCGAGAAATCCCGTCAATTGCTGCATGCAAATCTTCATGAACGTTCTCGTGCATTAGACCTGACTAATAAGTCAGCCGTATTGACCAATCAATTGACTCAAAAGACCAGGCCAACCACGGCTGACCCCAGGTTTGAAAACTTGCAGTGCGCAACTGTTTGCCCACCAGAAGCTTGCACACCCAGCTGTGATACAGCCCTAAAAGAAGTCCAAGATATAACTGCCGAAGCTGCTAAGGTACGAAATGAAGTTGACCGTATGCTGAGTAGAGTGACCAAACTCAACAACGCTGCACACGACTCGGTCAACAAAGGATTGTTGAAAAAGCTGGCTGAATCTACACATCTTATGGTAAGAAATCTCATCTTAGATACTATTGCTTCTTGGTGTATCAAATCTATGTTTGTTTTTGTTTTAAGTGGAAATCGCTCCAGACAACGCGTGAAACCACATGATGTAAGGAGACAGTAAAAAATAATTTGTTTTGGAAATAATGATGAAACGCATTTCACTATAAATAATTTCTGAACATAAACGATGCAAGTGAGAACACAATACATGTAAAATATCAATATATATATATATATATATATATATATATATAGAATAAATGACAAAAAGTTATATTCCAAAATTCATGATGTTGACTATCTTATAATTTATTCCTTTAATTCAGTTGACTTATACAATTCTTATAAGTCAACTGAATTAAAGGAATAAAATATAAGATGGTCAACATCATGAATTTTGAAATATAACTTTTTGTCATTTATTCTCTATATTGCTCTGTAAGTACATTGAGCTTCTTAAATAAGGATTGATGAATATTATATATATATATATATATATATATATATATATATATATATATATATATATACTAGCAGGGAGATCCAACGTTTCCCGGGATTGAATGATGATCAACAAATGTTCACACCTCCAATATTTTTATTGTCATCAAAATCGGTGAAATCACCCATTTTTCAATCAAATTGATTGATTGCCTGCTCTAGCTGGAGACCCATCGTGGTTGCCTGCTGTGGCTGGTGCACCGGGAGGAAGCTTCACATGCCTCCCCACACTGACTTTGTAATCGTGAGAGGAATGTGAAGCTTCCTCCCAATGCACGACGATGGGTCCCCAACTAGAGTAGGCAATCAATTGATTTGATTGAAATGGGCGATTTCACTGATTTCGATGACAATAAAAATATGGTAGTGTGAAACATTCACTGATCATCATTCAATGCCGGGCAATGTCGGGTCTCCCTGCTTAGTATATATATATATATATATATATATATATATATATATATATATATATTGACTCAATAAATACAAAAGTTTGTTTCACCATTATATTTTAATTTGCTTCGGTTTGTGTCTATCCATTACATCTCTTCATTGTATTGCCATCTATTAATTAGAATTTCTTTTATATACACATTAAACAATGCTTCAAGCAAACTACATCAATCTCTTATAAGGATATTACTTATAATCATTATCTCAAGTTTCTTATCATTCATTATCTTTAATTTCAGTTGCTTCGTTGGTTAGCGACAACCGCAGATAAACATAATTTCTGCACAGTAATCATGTTGCTTCAACAGAATTTTCTCTATCTACCATGGAATTACATGTAGGTTGAGAGATGATAACCAGTTGGTGTGCAAGAAATTAAACACAATGGAGACGGATGAGAACTCAAATGTGGAGAAAGTATATTTGGATGGTGAAGTTATTGAAGTTGTCCAGAAGTTTTTGTTTTTTGTGTTTATATATTACTTGTATTGATCGAACTATTGTTCTCATCTTTAGTGTCATTTATGCAATGTACACTCTTAAAATTTCAGTGATGGAAGGGAGATAATTTATTAGAGTTGCCTCCACTTTGTCAACCAATTTTTTACAAATATAAAACAGTAACTATAAAATAGAGATTAACTCACAGAATAAGAAAAGATTTAGTGATCCAGTAACTTTCCTTTTCTTTTTTTCAAACAACACCCAATATGCCTGAGGACGGTCGAAGACCAATCCGACTGAAACGTTGCACAAATAACACTGAAGATAAGAACAATAGTCCAATCAATACAAGTGATATAAACGATTAGCCCTCATCTAAAGAATTTAGAACTTTTTTATTTATGTTGGTGATACTATCGGAGCAGAAGGAGGAGCAATCTTTTGCTCTTTTTTGCTTCTCGTAAAGTCGGTTCTCTTTATCGCTCCAAACACTTTTCTCACACCTGAGGCTATTCTCTATCTCTTACAAATCTATATATCTATAAAAGTGAACGTGTCTGTCTGTCTGTCTGTCTGTCTGTGTACATTTCCCTACGCAATAACTGTCAATTTTTAGTCTATGGACTCGAAATTTGAAATACCGGGTACTGAGATTTGGGAAAATCGATGTGACGGGTGTCAGCCAGAAATTTGGCTGTTAAGGGGTCAAATTTCAACGATTTGACCTTTTAGAACTCTACCAAACTCCTCCGACAATTTTGGGTCTAGACACTTGAAATTTTAGATATAGGTTCCTTGAACCTGGATCTAACTTAATAAAGTGATTTGAGCCCGAAACTATAAATTTTAAGGGGTCATAATAGGGGTCAAATTAAAAAAAAATTTTCTCTTTTTTTTTTTTTTGCTCAGCATACACCTCCAAACACCCGGGCAACGCCGGGCTGAAATGCTAGTCTTCTATCAAACCATGTATTGCTGTCATATTTGGGCGGGTGAATCTTTGTCCCATCTGAGGGTTCTTGATAATGTGCAGAAACTTATGTGTAAGTTGAGTGACCTCACCCTAACCCTAACCCAACCTCACCCTTTCTGCTTGTGGAACTCTTTTCCTGATGACCATTTTCCTCCTACCTATGACTGTGTTTTGGTTTTTTAAACTAAGATAAATAGGCATCTCTTATCTTTTCGATAATCATCTTTTATTTTTGTTACTCTTTACATCAAGTGGTTTCATGCCTTGTCTGGAGCAAATTTCACTAAAAAAAAACAAAAAGTGGGTAATATCACCACTGACAACCTGGTTGTGTCAAGTTTGAATCTAGTTGGTTCTATAACATCAGTTTCAGTTATGGATGTTTTGCAACCTTCACGTGCTCCTTCCTGTAAGTACCTGATGCTAGAACGAATCTGGGAAACCAATGCCTTACAACAAAATCGACCCGATCCAAGATGTTGTACTATGCTGATTCAAACAGATTTAATGTTACTAGTTGGTGCGTTTTATCTACTGAAGAAATTAAAAGTTATTATTAGTTTGTTAGAACGTCAACTGTCAAAGTTTTATTTATTTATTCATTAACTTTTTTTTATTCAACAGCAACATTTGTCCATGTGTAATGGCCAGAACCGTATGGCTCTGCAACGTTCTCAGACCTTATACGACAAAACGGACTGGAGCAGAAATCATTTACTGGTAAGAAACTATGACACATGTTGCATTAAATAGTTTTATGCTGCATTTTATTTTCTTTACCAAGTGGATTGGAAAATTACTATGTTGTAGCTCTCAGGGAAGTAATTTGGTCAATGTGTTACACAGATGAAATCTTTTTAAAAATATAACCCATTAATTATTATCGGAATAAAAAGTGTTTTGTATTATATATGATCTAGATATTTTTTCTTATTCACAAAAAAAGATTTGTTTACATCAGATATAATCGTAATTTTTTTACAAATATTTTCAGCGTGATTCATACCTGACATGTCGTGAACGTTACAATCGTCCACTTGTGACTCTTTTCCAAAAACATGCTGGAACCTATTTACCAGGTTCCACGGAAATAAATGCGGTAATTATCATTTTATCTTACAATTTGAATCATGAATTTAATTTGCCAATAACTGTTTTGTCTTCTCTTGATATTGAATTTTCTAATCTTTTAATAATAATAAAAAAACATTTTGGGTTTGAATACATAGTCATTTTGATTTTTTTTTTAATCTTTAAAAAAAAAAATCCATTTTGTGTTTAAAATCACAGCTTTTTAATATGTTTTAATATTTTAATGAAAATAAAATAAATAAACCTATTTTGGGTTTAAATACACTGAGTTTTTTTTTAATATTTTAATGAAAAAAAAATATCTATTTTTGGTTTAAATGTACAGTTTGTTTTTAATATTTTTTAATCTTTTAATGAAAAATATTTTTTTAATCTTTTGATTCAATAGATCCTTTTAAAATATTAAAAAAAATTTTTTTTTTAATATTAAAAAAAAATTTAACAATTAAAAAATTAAAAATAGATCCTTTTTAAATTTTTTATTAAAAAACTAGATCATTTTTTATTTTTTATTAAAAAATTAAAAAGAATTTTTTAATAAAAAATAAAAAAAAGGATCTATATTGGATTTAAAGTCTTTTTTTGTGTCCGACTGGAAATCATTTCCATGACAAATATTTTCATAAAAAATTGTGTCTGTCACTTACATAATTTTTACTAGTTATCAATGATTATAATATTTTCCCAATTCCGATACAATTATCGATTCTGATTCTTTTTAAATTTCTAAGGATTTAGTTTTAAGAATTTTATATATTTTAAATTTTCAAATTAACGTAAAAATCATGCATAATGTGAGCATATATTTTCATAAAAGTATAAATACACTTGCATATGGAGGTGGGGAGGTAGCGTTACACATTACACTATCAGATTTTTCAATTTATTTTTTTCTTTAATCTTTCTCTCATAATTGATTGAAAATAATGATCCGTGATTAGTGTCAGAACTAGTGATGGGACGATTCCGGTATTTTTCCTGATTCTGATACAATTTACCAATTCTGATTCTTTATAAATTTCTAAATATTTAATTCTTTTTTTTAATTTTCAGAAGTATGCATACATTTTCACAAAAATATGAGTACATTTGTGAGGGTGTGGGTGTACATTATCGAAATATATTTTTTAACCATTTTAAAAAAAAAGAATTTTCCTCAAAATTGATCGAAATTAGTGATTTGCTAAACTCGTGAAATTTTCATCAACATTTTTCACTTGTTCCATTTTCTTTTCTATTTAACCACTCATGCCATTTCTACCTAAATTCATAGTTATATATATATATATATATATATATATATATATATATATATATATATATATATATATATATAAAATAATAATTACAATTAAATTTACCAAAATGATCCAAGATGGTAAAACTAAAGTATATTGTAAATATTAAAGAATTAATATTTATAAAGTAATCTCAACCAGATGTAAAAGCTCGATAAAACCAAATAGGAGATAGAGCTTATAATAAGAGCAAACAGTTAATAAAACATGTTAAAAAACACTTAGAAAAAGAGTTAAAAACATATTTAATCTGAAAAGGAAACACTTGATAAGTGGATAGTCCTTAATCTGCGGAGTTTCAAAGAAATACTTTCCTTCTCATCAGAGGGTAGGAATTAGCAAAATGCGGGATCGGATTTTGCATACAAAGGTATTTGATGAAACTACAAGTAAGTCAAAGATCTTACTTGATAACAAAAAGTGAAGCAGAGGGAATATAGTGAAGAAAAAGGTGATTAATAAATAAATAAATAATAAAAATATAAAAATAAAAAAATAAAAAAAATGTTAAGGGGAGAGGGTGGCCGGTATCTGCAAATTCAGGATAAAGTAAGTATGTAAGTAAATGCATATAGTAAAATATAAGTAAATATACATGCAGGATATAGATGTGTGGGTAGACAGGAATATTTAAAGTCTAAGACGAAAATTGCAGATAAAAACCGGCCAAACAAAGAAGAAATAAAGAAGAAAATAAAGGATTATTAAGTTATAAAGTATGTAGAAAAAACGATAAAGTTAAAGAAGAATTATATATCTATCTGAAAGGTTAAAGTAATAACTATGTAATTTCAAAATTACCATAATTAAATTTGGACTTATGTTTACAGAAAGAGATCAGTTCATTTTTAGAATTTATTATATTATTACTTAGAGGGGAAGTAATTATAGTTATAGCTTCAGTTGTGCAGAGGCGACATGACTAAGAGCCTGGAGTATAAGACTTAACTTTTTTTATGATAGTCCATTTGATTGAGATGGGAGTATTGTTAGAGTTAAGTGTTTTAATTAAAGTGGTTAGAGAAGTTCCTTGGTTATTATTATAATTATGGTTGTTAAAAGAAGAAATGTGGTTTGATATTCGTTTCTTAATTAATGTTGAAGTAGCGCCGATATATGTATGTACTTTATTAAAAGCTCGAGGTCTGATATTAATATTAATTTGCTGATTTGTATGAGTTAAATAGTTTGAATTTTGCTCATAGTGGTCAACAAATTGTGGGACAATGATTGTATGAGGACTATTTTGGAGGGGATAATGAGTGTTGCTAGTGTTAGGATGGCTGTTAGGAGAAATATTATTATTCTCATTATTATTATTATTATTGTTATTATTGCTAGTTGTATGATTGTAGATGAAGGGGTATATTGGATTAGTAACTATATCAGATGGGGGGTAGGAAGAAGGATAACTTAAAGATGAAATATTAGTGTCTGTTATGAAAATATTCCTTGTATTTTTAAGATGATTATACACAAAAGTTACGAAAATCGATAAGGTAGAAAATTATTTATTAAAGAAAATAAAAAAATAGAATTTGAAGAAAACGATCGTAAAACACAGGAGAGTTCAAAGAGGAGATAATTTTCTGTTTCGATTTAAACAAGATGGCGGCAATTTTTCACTTGCTAACATAATTAAAGTTGTTTTTTTTTTAATAATTCAGTAATATTCAGGTAATTCTGACTTCATGATGTGGAAGCTACCATTGTAACTTATTAGAATTGACAAAAAAAAAAATCAGTTGAAACCATTGTTTTTTTTTATCTGAAAACTCCAATTTATCGACTACAAATATTCCCAATAGTGTAGAAGCGCCGAGAGTTTTGTTCTTTTACTTAAAGTGATTTCTCTTGCTTGTTGTTGTTGATTATTAACTGGAAAATAAAGATGTGGTTTTGATGAATGACTCTGTATCTGACTGAATAGTAAATCAAGTTTTACTTATAGTTTAAAAACAAACTTTTATGATCTTATCAAAGTAAAAATTAAGTTTTAAACAAACAAAATAAATTAAAAAAAAAAAAAAAACTCGTTTTGGAATTAGAAATTAGACTAAAATTTTCCAATTGTCCCAACACTAACCTTTACATTAGCAATAATTGAAATTTGAAATAATTGAAAATGTCCATCAACAGTCAGTAAATTTTGAAGGTCAACAGAGTCGGTTCTAGTTCCTGTTCCAGGAAGGCAATAAAACTTTACCTCTCAGCATCATGTGTTCTTCATTAGTTACCTGCTGAAATGGTAGAAATATATTCTGTAGAAAATTCAATGTATATATGGAATCACAAAAGATTCTGTGAATTTGAAAATAAGATCACTGAAAAAACAAAGATCCTATCAAGTTCAAGGGACGTAACTGCATCTAGAGGAATATATAATTACAGGAATCACACACACACACACACACACACACACACACACACACACACACGTGTGTGTGTGTTTGATTAATGTTTGTTAGATTGAATATTTGATGCATATTTTGTTTCCAATTCTCTGTTGTAGGCTAATCAGAACATGTTGAATTCGTTGGCACAAACCACCCACAACCTCGACCTGCTCAATCTTTCTAAACTCAACCTCCAAAATGATTTACGAAGCAAATCAGCTGCTGTCAAAATTGATGGAGATGCATTGCGCTTCCGACGGAATCGAGCCAGCCACAAATGGCCAATTGATGCTCACTTTTAAAAGCTTTTCAGATAACATTGATTTCGTTTTGAAAATTTTCAATTAAAGATTAAAAAAAAGAATGTCTTCTTTTTTAAATAAAAAGAATATCCAACCAGTTTTTGCATGTGCAGATATGTGTGTATGTGTGCACGTGTGCTTACTTAGGTTCACTATTTCAAAACATGCGCCTGTTTTGCAAATACAGGCCATTTCATTATAGACTGTCATTTCTTTGTTTTTCACAAAGTACTTGTAATGAATGGGTATCCAGCAGATTTCAGTTAAACTGATGGAGAATCCAGAGTCAGTCCTAGAAACAGCCAAAGCAGTTTACAAGTTGAAAGCCGCCTTCTTTTTTTTTTTTATTTTGAGGATTTTTTTTTTTCAATTTTTGTTTTTTAAGTATCATCTGCCTTTTACCATTTTTTTTGTTTTTTGCGATTTTCAAATCATAAACTGTTCCAACCATTTCTATGATTCTTTGTCAATACTCAGGACTGATTCAGTAAATACTTAAATCCATTTGATACACTTTCATTATCTTTTTCACTTATTTACAAAAAGATTTTCCTTTCTCCATAATTTAATTAATAATCCACTCGTGAAGAGTATATTTTGAAAGTATTTCTTAATATATATATAAATAAATTATCTATATAACCATAATATAGAATCAGAAGATTTTGTGCTTTTTTTGTATTTAAATTTTTTGTACTTTTTTTATAAAATGTCTATGGTTCCTTCAGATTTTCTTTTACTAATAACCTCAACTTTAATAATCGGTTTAACAATTTTGATATAAAAAATAAATAAATTAATTTTGGTATTAATTTGAAATTCAATTTCTTCTCCGGTTTTCACATGGTTGCTATTTCCATAGCAAATAATTTATAATGGTTCATATTGTTAAATAAAAAAAAATTAAAAAAATCAGAAAAAAATGGAAAGATTGAAACCGTTTTTCGATTATAATTATTTTGTGAATGCCTTCAGTTTTGATATTTTCTGTATTTCTTTTCTTTTTTATTGGGCAGGTCCCAACAAGGATAAATAAATAAATTGTATTTTGTGTTTACTTTTTTCCTTCAAACAATAATCATGCATTTATTCTCATTATACTTTTCTTCTTTTTTTTTTTTGTTTTTTAAATAAAATATAAATTAATGTGCTTGCTAACTAGTATGCCTACTACTATCGGAAATGGTGACAAAGCAAATCAGTTTCTTCACTTTTATTGATCTTCAGTATTTTCATAGTGAAGCGATTTATTAAAATATAAGAAAAGGATATCATTGAAAAATATACGACGTTCAAAGTTTTGTATAATAGGTCTTTCATTACTATTTCAATGATGTAGGCGTTCGAGAGAAAAATTAAATAACTGATTGGCCTTGTCACCGCTTTTGGCAGCAGATACACTGGAAGTTAGGAGGTACTACCATGAATTTTTGTAATTAATGGCTTTCTTATTTGGATGAGTTTAGTTAAAAACTTTTAATTTCTTTGTTTTTAAATGCCAGCATCTTTTTGAACGAGTCAACACATTTTTATACTATATATATATTTTTAATTTCTTACACTCATGAAAAATTTTAGAAGATTAATTAATAAAGTATAATTTCATTAAATGTTTTTCATTGCAATGGTCAAAACAGGAATAATTTATATAATTATAAAACTCTGTGGACCGTCCGACCGGCCTTGCTTGCACCTTGTCTATCAAAAACATTGTTGTCATGGAAACCAGCTTATATTTAACAAAATTCACACTCCTTTCCACAGTCCAACCATATTGAGTATAAATAAACTTCCGTTTTTGCTTAACTGTTGGTCTTCGGGACAGGATCAGGGTGTAGTATCTGTTCTTCAGGTGCTGCACTTCGGTTTCTTGTTCTCTGTCAGTGGAGGAAAAGTTCTTCACGACTGAGACAATTTTTATTTTTGTTCCTTTTCTCCACGTTAAAAAACGACCCTGGTGTCTAACTCTGTCCCGTGGGGAGGCATTGTAAATAGGAACTTGTAGACAGTTTCAATCATGAAACTGCTTTGGTTTTGGTTTTGGTTTCGATTCTAGCTGATGGCAATCAAATCATATATATATATTTTTTTTACTTTTGAAATCATGACTATATATTGGATACAATATGTGAAATAACTCTATAATAATAATAAGTACGTAGTCTGAGTAAATTAAAATATCATATTTAAGCATATTTTATGATTGGGCAACGCCGGGAGCCCCTGCTAGTAATGAAATAAAAGGAATAATAAGGAATCAGGAGAATAATGATCTAGAGAAATAATGAAAAAGAAATATTGCAAAAGAGAAATATATTTAAAATATTAAAAATTTATTAAATAAAGACAAAACGTTGCATTCTTTTAACACGCATTATTGTGTATAATCTTACTTTATTGCATAATTCTTCCATATTATTCAGTGCTTGCTAATCTTTCCGCCATTAACATAGGAAACTCGACATCACTGTGAGTCTAATTAGTCCAGCCATTTGGAGTCCGACTACAAATTCTTTTGCCAGGAAATCCTTCCCTGAATACACTGTATACATTGCTTTCAGAATCTCTTTCGACAGTGTGACCAAAAAAATTAATTCCCCTTTTTTTGGATAGACTTGATGATGTCATTTTGAAACCAACAGTTCCTATGAGTTATTATCCTGTAGCGATCCAAATGGGTTTTGCAGAACATAATTCTTAGACAAAATCGTTTCCAAGTGCCGAGAGCATTCTCTGCTTTCACCAATTAACAATAATATTACTGTATGTGCATTTAGGCAGCATGTTTTATTTAGGCAACCCTAACAATAATGTTACTGTGTGTATTCAAGCAGTTTCCTGAACCTGCATGTAAAGTACATGTTTGGTGCAACGAATGGTGACATCTGAAGCCTTATCCGTGAGTAGCTTCCAGGCCTTGATAAGCATTGTCCAACAATCTTTTATTGCCATTCAATGATATGCTTTAAATGTGTATCTCTGTGTAATGGAACACATATATCAAATCCATTGCAAAGGTCGCTGGAAAAATGGTGGGATCCTTCTACTGCTTCAGTAGATATCTCACTGCTGATACAATTGTCTATTTATATAAAAGTCAAGTACGTGCAAGGATGGAGTACTGTTGCTACATCTGGTCAGGAGTTGCTAGAAGCAGTTTATCCTGCCTTGACAGTTCAAAATAAACTTCGTAACTTAGTGGGGGACACCCTTTTCTCTTCCCTGCAATCTTTTTCCTACAGAAGAGATGTTGCGAGCATATTTTTGTTTTATCGCTATTTCCATGACAAGTGCTCATCTGAGCTCTAATCTCCCCCCCCCTCGTCAATCTTTCACGAAAAACACCCATCTAGCTGAAACCACTGTCAATAATTTTCCCTACTCTTTATCTGTGCTTAAATCAAAACGTAGATTCCATGAACAAAGCTTCTTTCTTAAAACTGCACGCCTGTGGCACTCTCTTCCATTAGCCCAGTTGACTACAACCTGGTTGTCTTCAAGTCCAACATAAACAAATTCTTGATGAAACGCCACCTTAAGTAATCCAATTTACCATATTTCCATTACTAACGATTACTACAATATTATCCCATTGACCACTGTAAACTATATAGCCCTTATCCTCGACTGGCCTCCGGGCCTTGATAAGTGGTGACTCTTATGTAAAAATAAATAAATAAATAGATAAATACTGAGTGCCACTTAGTGGACATATTCCTCTTCTATTATAGCTCTGGAAATTTCTCCCAAAGAATAAATCTGATGTATTCTTCTCTTTGGACTGTTTTGATTTTCAGTTCAAGAACAGTGTGAGAATTATTTTGGTAAATAAATCTCCTAAAAATATATGGAGTAATGGTTCGGTTAATGTAAAGACCATTTAGGATCACACCTTGAGCAGCCAAAGAAGATGTGTTGTGTGGGATGAACAATGTTTTTAACACGAATTTATAGCTCTACACATTTCAAATGACTCGTTGGAATGATTGTGGAAACACTTTAGAGATCAGTAGGAAGTGTAATCCTAAATGGACTTTACATTGCTTGAACAATACCCCCCACCCACCCACCCAATATTTTTATGTTAGGAGTTTTATCTACCAAAATAATGCTCAGAGTATTCTTGTACTGAAAGAAGGCCATCACTGCCAAAATCAGAGCAGCCCAATGAGTATCAAAGTTATTTTGGGGGGACTAAAACAAAATAGAGGAATAATGGAAGAGGGGAATGTTCAAAACAAAGGTACTTATGCAGAATAAAGACTGTGTAATTCTCAGAATTTTCTGAGAAGATTCCACAAAAGCTGGAAGAGGCTAGACAATGATGAATTTTTTTTTTTTTATGTGGAAGGGGGTTGATTTTGCTTAAACTAATATAATTTTTATTATATCTTTAAAAAACAAAAAAAGCACAAAAAATAAATAAGAAAATAAAGTATTTATAAAAAAATTGTCTTTATAACTAGTGATGGAAATGGGCTTTCGTAGCACAGAAACACTAAAATCCTTGAGATGGGTTTATAAGGCTTCTTCTACTTACATTATTAGAGTTTATAAATTCGTAGCCATTTTATTATATATATATATATATATATATATATATATATATATATATATATATATATATATATATATATATATATATATATAAAATAAAAATTACAATTAAATTTACCAAAATGATCCAATATGGTAAAATTAAAGTATATTATAAATATTAAAGAACTAATATTTATAAAATTATCTCAGCCAGATGTAAAAGCTCGATAAAACCAAATAGGAAATAGAGCTTATAATATGAGCAAACAGTTAATAAAATATGTTAAAAAACACTTTGAAATGAGTTAAAAACATATTTAATCTGAAAAGGAAACACTAGATAAATGGATAGTCCTTAATCCACGGAGTTTCGAAGAAATACTTTCCTTCTCATCAGAGGGTAGGCTTTTTCTTCACCATATTCCCTCTGCTTCATTTTTTTTTGTTTTCAAGTAAGATCTTTGACTTACTTGTTGTTTCATCAAATACTTCTGCATGCAAAATCCGATCCCGCATTTTGCTAATTCCTACCCTCTGATGAGAAGGAAACTGCGGATTAAGGACTATCCATTTATCTAGTGTTTCCTTTTCAGATTAAATATGTTTTTAACTCATTTCAAAGTGTTTTTTAACATATTTTATTAACTGTTTGCTCACATATATATATTTGTGTGTATTTAGGTAGCATTCTTTCATTTAAACAAATGTTATTAAAGACACAGAGGGCTTCCATAGACCTTTTTTATTTTTTCAATTTTTCTGATCTTTTTAGTGTGTGGCTTGAAAAACATTTATATAATTTCCATGTCAGGAGAGATATGTGAGTATTAGTGCGAGGAGAGCTGGGAGTTTTTTTTTTATAATAGCTGTGGTGAATGCATGTGAACTGCGAGTGCCTAGTGTGGGAGAGAGGGGTGCCCAGTATATATATATATATATATATATATATATATATATATATATATATATATATATATATATATATATATATATAGTTTCATGATTTTTTTTTGTGCACACACCAACCAATTTTTTTAATGAAAAATATATTATTTCAGTTATTACGCGGATAATTCAATGAAAAATTAATTAAAAATTGAAGGCAATATTATTTTTCATTGTTACAAAGAAAATTCAATGAATAATTGTCAGACAACTTTTTACAGAACTTTAAGAAAATCCAAATTCAAATCAGTCATTGTAAGGTAATTTTCATGAATAAATATCATTTTTTTTTTTACAAACAAACAACTGATAGCAAACAAAAATAATAATTTTGATTTGTTTTGTTTTTTTTAATGATTTTTGTTTTTAGTTCAAATTCAGATAAATATTTAGTTTTTTTTTTTTTAAATAGTAAACTAACGATAACAAATAAATGGGTGCTTCTACATTATACAAACAAAAAATATTGAATTTCAAGTGGAATGTATGGCACGTGTGTAATTGTCAGGTATTAGATTGTAACATATCCAAAATTACGAAAAACGATAAGGTAAGAAATAATTATTAATGAAAAAAGAAATTTGTGAAAGGAAGCAAAATCACTGTTATGTTTACTAAAGAAAGAGACAAGTTGACGGGGGAGATAATTAAGTTTTGTTGCTTACGTCACGTTATGAACGTAATTCAAAATGTCAGATAAAATTTATTTCCCCATATAAACGTTATCGAAAACAGTTTTTCATTAATAATTATTTTTCTACCTTATCGTTTTTCGTAATTTTTGGATATGTTACTACTTGAGACCATACAGTTATGTAGGTACGATTTGTTTCACTTGAAATTCAATATTTTTTCGTTTGTATAATATAGAAGCACCAATGTTCTCTTAAGTGACGTTGGCTGCTGCGATTTTATTGGCTCAGCGTTTGATATAAACTGCATAAGTACGTGAAAAAATATTGAAAGAACAAAAAACAGTTTATTGAAGAAAAAGCAAAATGTATAAATGGCTTCTTTCTTTCAACAAGGATCCTTTTGTATGATGTTTGAACATAAGCTCAGTTTTTATTCTTATTTAATTAAATATTTTCTTTTTGTTCTTTTTCTTTACTACTGAGTCACCACCTACCAAGACAATCACCAACGACCAGAGTGAAAGAAGCCGCACCAGTAAAAAACGAGTTAAGTTGCAACACACACACGGAAAACTCAACGCACAGGAGATCCAATCATTTCAAACAATGCGTTCCGACACTAGCACAGGCCCACTTATACTTGGCCTTGTAGACTTATTTGCAAACTTCATGCAACTGACTTCGATCATACAGGGTGGAGCGATAAAATTGTAACCCTAAAAAAGATGACATGATTCCATTTCTGTTTGATGAAAACCATTTTTTTTTATGTTGCAGACTTCTTCCTAGTTGGCCAGCTGTGTAAAAACTCCAAGAGCGAAAGGAGTCTTCTATCATGTCTGAAAGTGACACAATGTTCAACAAGCGAGATTGGAGATGCGCCACTGTACAACCCAAGCTCTCTACCGATCCAAGTTATGATAACAGGACCATTGCCAGCACCCTCAAAATGCAAATCCGGCTGATTCAGTGCTTGAGAGTGTGCCCAGGGTGATGAAAACAAACGGTCACGGTTATGATCTTTCGTGTGTTTTCAAGAGAGGGCCACGTCATGCCACCTCATATCTTCGAAGTCGGCTGGAAAGTCAATACCAAACTGTATCTGGATGTGTTGAAGAGTGTGGTGATCCTCTGGAGCTATTAGGTGGCCACTGGCAGACCCTGGGTGTGGCAGTAGGACTTGGCACCAACAAGTCCAAACAGACACAGGCTTGGCTTCAGAAGTACCCTTCTCTCACTGGTGCCTCTCCTCTCCCGACCTGAACCATCTGGACTACTTCATTTGGTCATACATCAAGAACATCACCAACATGACCTCCCACAACACCAAAGCCAGCTTGATCGCAGCCATCAGCCGACGCTTGTGAAAAAGACATCCACCCAGTTCCGGACCTGTATCAAGCAGGTGATTGAGGCTGAAGGCGGCTACATTGAATAGATGTCAGCTCTACTACATAATCAAGTTACCTGAGTTGATTGATTGAGGCTGAAGGCGGCTACATTGAATAGATGTCAGCTCTACTACATAATCAAGTTACCTGAATTGATTGATTGAGGCTGAAGGCGGCTACATTGAATAGATGTCAGCTCTACTACATAATCAAGTTACCTGAATTGATTGATTGAGGCTGAAGGTGGCTACATTGAATAGATGTCAGCTCTACTACATAATCAAGTTACCTGAATTGATTGATTGAGGCTGAAGGCGGCTACATTGAATAGATGTCAGCTCTACTACATAATCAAGTTACCTGAATTGATTGATTGAGGCTGAAGGCGGCTACATTGAATAGATGTCAGCTCTACTACATAATCAAGTTACCTGAATTGATTGATTGAGGCTGAAGGCGGCTACATTGAATAGATGTCAGCTCTACTACATAATCAAGTTACCTGAGTTGATTGATTGAGGCTGAAGGCGGCTACATTGAATAGATGTCAGCTCTACTACATAATCAAGTTACCTGAATTGATTGATTGAGGCTGAAGGCGGCTACATTGAATAGATGTCAGCTCTACTACATAATCAAGTTACCTGAATTGATTGATTGAGGCTGAAGGCGGCTACATTGAATAGATGTCAGCTCTACTACATAATCAAGTTACCTGAATTGATTGATTGAGGCTGAAGGCGGCTACATTGAATAGATGTCAGCTCTACTACATAATCAAGTTACCTGAATTGATTGATTGAGGCTGAAGGCGGCTACATTGAATAGATGTCAGCTCTACTACATAATCAAGTTACCTGAGTTGATTGATTGAGGCTGAAGGCGGCTACATTGAATAGATGTCAGCTCTACTACATAATCAAGTTACCTGAGTTGATTGATTGAGGCTGAAGGCGGCTACATTGAATAGATGTCAGCTCTACTACATAATCAAGTTACCTGAGTTGATTGATTGAGG
Source organism: Euprymna scolopes (assembly GCF_053919585.1). Taxonomy (NCBI): domain Eukaryota; kingdom Metazoa; phylum Mollusca; class Cephalopoda; order Sepiida; family Sepiolidae; genus Euprymna; species Euprymna scolopes. The sequence goes on from NC_136501.1 coordinate 32,500,564, forward strand.
CTGAAGGTGGCTACATTGAATAGATGTCAGCTCTACTACATAATCAAGTTACCTGAATTGATTGATTGAGGCTGAAGGTGGCTACATTGAATAGATGTCAGCTCTACTACATAATCAAGTTACCTGAGTTGATTGATTGAGGCTGAAGGCGGCTACATTGAATAGATGTCAGCTCTACTACATAATCAAGTTACCTGAGTTGATTGATTGAGGCTGAAGGTGGCTACATTGAATAGATGTCAGCTCTACTACATAATCAAGTTACCTGAGTTGATTGATTGAGGCTGAAGGTGGCTACATTGAATAGATGTCAGCTCTACTACATAATCAAGTTACCTGAGTTGATTGATTGAGGCTGAAGGTGGCTACATTGAATAGATGTCAGCTCTACTACATAATCAAGTTACCTGAATTGATTGATTGAGGCTGAAGGTGGCTACATTGAATAGATGTCAGCTCTACTACATAATCAAGTTACCTGAGTTGATTGATTGAGGCTGAAGGCGGCTACATTGAATAGATGTCAGCTCTACTACATAATCAAGTTACCTGAATTGATTGATTGAGGCTGAAGGCGGCTACATTGAATAGATGTCAGCTCTACTACATAATCAAGTTACCTGAGTTGATTGATTGAGGCTGAAGGCGGCTACATTGAATAGATGTCAGCTCTACTACATAATCAAGTTACCTGAGTTGATTGATTGAGGCTGAAGGTGGCTACATTGAATAGATGTCAGCTCTACTACATAATCAAGTTACCTGAGTTGATTGATTGAGGCTGAAGGTGGCTACATTGAATAGATGTCAGCTCTACTACATAATCAAGTTACCTGAGTTGATTGATTGAGGCTGAAGGTGGCTACATTGAATAGATGTCAGCTCTACTACATAATCAAGTTACCTGAATTGATTGATTGAGGCTGAAGGTGGCTACATTGAATAGATGTCAGCTCTACTACATAATCAAGTTACCTGAGTTGATTGATTGAGGCTGAAGGCGGCTACATTGAATAGATGTCAGCTCTACTACATAATCAAGTTACCTGAATTGATTGATTGAGGCTGAAGGCGGCTACATTGAATAGATGTCAGCTCTACTACATAATCAAGTTACCTGAGTTGATTGATTGAGGCTGAAGGTGGCTACATTGAATAGATGTCAGCTCTACTACATAATCAAGTTACCTGAGTTGATTGATTGAGGCTGAAGGTGGCTACATTGAATAGATGTCAGCTCTACTACATAATCAAGTTACCTGAATTGATTGATTGAGGCTGAAGGTGGCTACATTGAATAGATGTCAGCTCTACTACATAATCAAGTTACCTGAGTTGATTGATTGAGGCTGAAGGCGGCTACATTGAATAGATGTCAGCTCTACTACATAATCAAGTTACCTGAATTGATTGATTGAGGCTGAAGGCGGCTACATTGAATAGATGTCAGCTCTACTACATAATCAAGTTACCTGAATTGATTGATTGAGGCTGAAGGCGGCTACATTGAATAGATGTCAGCTCTACTACATAATCAAGTTACCTGAATTGATTGATTGAGGCTGAAGGTGGCTACATTGAATAGATGTCAGCTCTACTACATAATCAAGTTACCTGAATTGATTGATTGAGGCTGAAGGCGGCTACATTGAATAGATGTCAGCTCTACTACATAATCAAGTTACCTGAATTGATTGATTGAGGCTGAAGGCGGCTACATTGAATAGATGTCAGCTCTACTACATAATCAAGTTACCTGAGTTGATTGATTGAGGCTGAAGGCGGCTACATTGAATAGATGTCAGCTCTACTACATAATCAAGTTACCTGAATTGATTGATTGAGGCTGAAGGCGGCTACATTGAATAGATGTCAGCTCTACTACATAATCAAGTTACCTGAGTTGATTGATTGAGGCTGAAGGCGGCTACATTGAATAGATGTCAGCTCTACTACATAATCAAGTTACCTGAATTGATTGATTGAGGCTGAAGGCGGCTACATTGAATAGATGTCAGCTCTACTACATAATCAAGTTACCTGAATTGATTGATTGAGGCTGAAGGCGGCTACATTGAATAGATGTCAGCTCTACTACATAATCAAGTTACCTGAATTGATTGATTGAGGCTGAAGGCGGCTACATTGAATAGATGTCAGCTCTACTACATAATCAAGTTACCTGAGTTGATTGATTGAGGGTGAAGGCGGCTACATATAATAGATGTCAGCTCTACTACATAATCAAGTTACCTGAGTTGATTGATTGAGGCTGAAGGTGGCTACATTGAATAGATGTCAGCTCTACTACATAATCAAGTTACCTGAATTGATTGATTGAGGCTGAAGGTGGCTACATTGAATAGATGTCAGCTCTACTACATAATCAAGTTACCTGAGTTGATTGATTGAGGCTGAAGGCGGCTACATTGAATAGATGTCAGCTCTACTACATAATCAAGTTACCTGAGTTGATTGATTGAGGCTGAAGGTGGCTACATTGAATAGATGTCAGCTCTACTACATAATCAAGTTACCTGAGTTGATTGATTGAGGCTGAAGGTGGCTACATTGAATAGATGTCAGCTCTACTACATAATCAAGTTACCTGAGTTGATTGATTGAGGCTGAAGGTGGCTACATTGAATAGATGTCAGCTCTACTACATAATCAAGTTACCTGAATTGATTGATTGAGGCTGAAGGTGGCTACATTGAATAGATGTCAGCTCTACTACATAATCAAGTTACCTGAGTTGATTGATTGAGGCTGAAGGCGGCTACATTGAATAGATGTCAGCTCTACTACATAATCAAGTTACCTGAATTGATTGATTGAGGCTGAAGGCGGCTACATTGAATAGATGTCAGCTCTACTACATAATCAAGTTACCTGAGTTGATTGATTGAGGCTGAAGGCGGCTACATTGAATAGATGTCAGCTCTACTACATAATCAAGTTACCTGAGTTGATTGATTGAGGCTGAAGGTGGCTACATTGAATAGATGTCAGCTCTACTACATAATCAAGTTACCTGAGTTGATTGATTGAGGCTGAAGGTGGCTACATTGAATAGATGTCAGCTCTACTACATAATCAAGTTACCTGAGTTGATTGATTGAGGCTGAAGGTGGCTACATTGAATAGATGTCAGCTCTACTACATAATCAAGTTACCTGAATTGATTGATTGAGGCTGAAGGTGGCTACATTGAATAGATGTCAGCTCTACTACATAATCAAGTTACCTGAGTTGATTGATTGAGGCTGAAGGCGGCTACATTGAATAGATGTCAGCTCTACTACATAATCAAGTTACCTGAATTGATTGATTGAGGCTGAAGGCGGCTACATTGAATAGATGTCAGCTCTACTACATAATCAAGTTACCTGAGTTGATTGATTGAGGCTGAAGGTGGCTACATTGAATAGATGTCAGCTCTACTACATAATCAAGTTACCTGAGTTGATTGATTGAGGCTGAAGGTGGCTACATTGAATAGATGTCAGCTCTACTACATAATCAAGTTACCTGAATTGATTGATTGAGGCTGAAGGTGGCTACATTGAATAGATGTCAGCTCTACTACATAATCAAGTTACCTGAGTTGATTGATTGAGGCTGAAGGCGGCTACATTGAATAGATGTCAGCTCTACTACATAATCAAGTTACCTGAATTGATTGATTGAGGCTGAAGGCGGCTACATTGAATAGATGTCAGCTCTACTACATAATCAAGTTACCTGAATTGATTGATTGAGGCTGAAGGCGGCTACATTGAATAGATGTCAGCTCTACTACATAATCAAGTTACCTGAATTGATTGATTGAGGCTGAAGGCGGCTACATTGAATAGATGTCAGCTCTACTACATAATCAAGTTACCTGAATTGATTGATTGAGGCTGAAGGCGGCTACATTGAATAGATGTCAGCTCTACTACATAATCAAGTTACCTGAATTGATTGATTGAGGCTGAAGGCGGCTACATTGAATAGATGTCAGCTCTACTACATAATCAAGTTACCTGAATTGATTTTTTTCAATAAAAGTTTTAAAATAAAGCTGTAGTGTTATTTTTTTTAGGGTGGTACTTTTATAGTTCTACCCTGTGGTGAACCACCAATCTCGGCAATTCATTCCGCAACACGAACAACACAATCAACTAGTGTACACTCACTTGCACCCATTTCTTAGACTCTTCAAATGCACATGTAGATTAAGAACTTAAATGACTGTGCAGCTTGGGAGGTGACTCTGTGTTGTTCGTTACGGACCATATATAGATAAGGACAATCTAAGGACACATACCTTTCAGGGAAAAAAAGAATTTTTCAATTCGGTGCATCCATTTGAAAGTTTTATTGGTATACACATACACATAAATAAATAAACATTTAGAATTTATTAATAGTATATATATATATATATATATATATATATATATATATATATATATATATATATAGGAGGCATTATTTTAGGAATGATTCTCATATATATATATATATATGAGAGTCATTCCTAAAATAATGCCTCCTATTTTTAACTGAAAATATTGAAAAGCTACGGAAATGGGAGTGGTATCATAACAGTGTTTCCTTTTTCATAAGCAATCCCGGCCTTCAGCTTTGTCAACGTTTCAGCATAATGGTTAGAGTTTACAATCAACCCTGGCTCTAAGAAATCCAGGAGGATTACATCCTTCCTGTCCCAGAAGACAGTGCACATCACTACTTGCAGATGTTTGCGTCTTAAACTTCTTAACTTTTTCTTTGCTGAGGAATGCGAGTGATGTCATTCCATCAACTGCTGTTCATTGTTGTGACACCACGTCTAACTACCCTGCCTCCTCTCAATATTTCAGAGGAAGAAAATTGTAAAAAAAGTCAATATTTTTTTTTCAACCGTTTACTTTTTTTTTTTTTTTTTTTTAACAAAGTAGGTCAAAAACAATCAGATCCACTTTCGAATTAAATACAACAGCAACATATACAATACATAAATCTTTTTAAAATTCCGATTGTTTCCCTTTTTTCTCCTTCACACAAACCATCGACTTACCTTCCTTTTCTGTTTCTTTTTTGAATCACCTCTCACCTTACATTAGTGCTCTAATTTTGCTTTTCCTTATCCTTCAAGAAAGAAAGAAAGAAAAAAAATAGGACTTTACCAAATATTTATCACCGTGTGCATTGTAAACCACATCTTAGTCCCCAAATCTCAATATTCAAATTCTTGACTTATTGCAGCTAACAGCTATGACAACCACCATTTGAACAAACTTCATTCCCAACTAATTACGCAGTCACCAACCATTAAACTTTCCTCTAGTTTGTTACACATTTATCTGGACCATCAGGCTCAGCTCTAACATATAAAACAGGCTTATTTTGTTAAATTCTGACTGTCTACCTTTTTTTGTTCCGGTACCGTAAAAAATAATCTCTCCAGTCTCTGCACAAATCATTAGCTTACCTCCCTTTGTCTTTTCTATTTTTTTTTTTTTTTAAGTTTCATCCCAACCAATTACAGTTCTTAACTATTAAACTTTCCTCTACTTTGGTATGCATTTATCAACTTTCCAATCTTCTCTATTTTTTGTCCATAAACACCAAGTGTTCAGTCATTCTCTGCCTGCTATTGATAGTACATCACATGTGGTGTGGATGGCACAGTCCTTGTATATCTTTAAAGGGTTTGATATATGGATGGATATTGTGAATTTTCACTAATTTTTCCCTTGGCTTACATCATTCTCATATTGTAGCTAAATTCCACAACAGCAGCTAACTGAAGAAGTTCTCTACCTACACAATACTGTAACCTTCGATCCCCACTTTTGATAGAATCACTTTAAAAAGGTGTATTATGCTCAGTGTAAGGAGGAAAAATCGATACCAAAATAAGACAAACTGTGGAAACTTAATCCTTATCAGATAGAAGAGAAAAAAAAAAAAAGAAATAATAATAACAAAGTGCATATTTTATTTTATTATTTAAATTATTCGAAATATAAGTCGATGGTTTTTATGAAGGAGGGGTTCTTTACGTCTTGAGTGTTATTCTCGCATTTCAGTTGCTGGAACCTGCAACCGTCTTCACGTGTATCTTATTGAATTCAGGAATCTTATTGTCGAACTCAGAATTTTAAGATCAGAATTTTTTTCATTTAAAAAAATTTTTTTTTTTTTACTTGGTAATCACCACCTATCAAGGCCCAAAAGCCACTAGAGGATTAGGGTTAATGACTGTAAAGTGGTAGTATAGTAATCGTTAAGTGGTGCAAATTGGGTAGGATCTGATTATTTATGGGGATGGCTCAACAAGAACTTGCTTACATTGGATTTGAAGGCTACCATGTTGTATTCAACCATGAAGCAGGCCAGCAGAACAGTGTTCCACAGGCTGGCAGTTCTGGGAAAGAAGCTTTGTTCATGGAATCTGTGTTTAGATTTAAGCACAGATAGAGAGTCGGGGAAATCGTTTATAGTGATTGTAGCTAGTCGAGTGTTTTTTTTGTAAAAGTTTGGCAAGGCGGGAGGGACCATAGATTGGAGTTCCGTCAAGCACTTGCCATGAAAATAAAGGTAGAGCAGAGACAGGCTCGCAATGTCTCGTCTGTGGGAAAGAGGTCGCAGGGAAGAGAAAAGGGCATCACCTATTAAAGTTTTGAAGCCGGTTTTGAACTCTATCAAGGCTGGATATGAGGGGCGTGCAATAAGTAATGCCCCTGACCCACTTCCCATAGCAGTAGAGCAACGAAACTTGGCACAGTTATTAGTCTTTTTCTACATAGGAACCACCCAGAGTTATGCATTTCTCTCATCGTTTGATGCAGCTCTGGAGACCGTTTTTGTAGAACACCCCAAGTTGGTCCTCCAACCACAACGTGACTTCAGAAATCAAGGCTGCATCATCTGGGAAACGCTTTCCTTTCAAAAACAACTTCATGGCTGGGAAGAGGTGAAAGTCAGAGGGTGAAAGGTCAGGAGAGTAGGGAGGATGGGGAAGGATTTCATAACCACACGCCCGTGCTTCTGATCTGGCAACATGCAAGTTGTGGACCGGAGCGTTGTCCTGCAGGAGGAGGGTACCTTTGCTGATCTTGCCCCGCCTCTTGATTTTGATAGCTTCTCTTAATTTCCTCAAAAGTGAAGCCTAATAGGCTCCTGTAATTGTGGTACTCTTTGCCAGGAAATCTGTCATCACTACTCCGTCCTGGTCCCAGAAGACTGTCAGCATGACCTTGCCAGCAGAGGGCTGCACCCTTGCCTTCTTTGGAGGTGGTGAGTCCAAGTGCTTCCACTGCATTGACTGAGCTTTGATCTCTAGATCATAGTGATGGACCCAGGTTTCATCCTGTGTAATCAGTCTTTTGAAAAACTTTGACTTTGACATGTCCAAATTCATCCTCGAGCACTCAACGCGTTCTCGCTTCTGGAATGGTGTGAGCAACCTGGGAATCCATCTGACAGACACCTTATGCATATGCAAATGGTCATGAATGATAGTTTCCACAGACCCTGTACTAATCTTGATATCTTGGACTATTTGGCGAATAGTAATACGCTATCTTCCAAAATGGCAGCCTCAACTTGATGGACAGATGCCTTATCAATGGCAGAAGGGGGGCGACCAGGTCTGGGAGCTGTTTCCACAAACTTCCGGCAATGTTTGAATTCACGATGCCAGCGTTTTACAAGGACATATGATGGGGCATTATCACCATAAGTTTCTTTCATTTCATCAAAAGTCTCCTGTGGTGTGCGTCCTTTCAAATACAAAAACCAGATCACTGCTCGACATCCAACAGGCTCCATTTCACACCTGACTCAGTTCAAACACTTGTGAAACAGAAACCACAATTAGTTCAGAGCTGTAATTTGCCACATAACCCGTAGAGATATAAATCATTGCACATGCAAAATTTCAGCTAGATAAGACAACTAGAAGTGGGTCAGGGGCATTACTTATTGCACGCCCCTCGTAGGACGTGCTGAGCAGCTCCTGCTAAGATGTAACAACAGTACTCCATTTTAGGGAGCACCTGGTTCTTATATTTTGAACAGATGAAGTACTCGACAAAATTCAGTTCTAAATAAAATTCTTCTGGAGGTTGTAACATTATATTAAAGCATCTTTACTTTAATGTGCATGAAAACATTGATTTCACTACATATTTTTTTAACTTGATAACCCGTTTCTAAAAATAAGCAGGCTAAAAATCTGCTAAAAACGGATACCCATGGGTAGGTCACATTTCTGCTTGTAATAGAAGTTAATTAAAAACTCTTAACAAAACCATGAACAGCCTGGCTATAGTATCCGCGCACCCAAATAATCCTACTAATAATAAATACCTTAATTTACTCCAAAACCATAAAAAAAAATTAATAACATAATTAATATTATAACTATAACATAGAACTTGCCTGTTCATTTTGAATTCTTGTTTTTAAAAATTTATCCCTATATATATATATAATAAAAGAGGCGCAGTTTTTCCCCTCTGGATCAAAATACCGTAGGTTTACAACACCAAATGGTACATACAAATTTATTATGTTTACACTATTAGCGATTACCTTATTTAACTATAGAACGACATTTTAGACACATTAATCCGTAATATTAAAACATTAGATTTAATCCTAGGAGCGACATCATCAGCATCGTTCATAATCTACAGAGAAAGTAGTTCCCATTTTACCCCCTATCTGCCAAGTACTCCCACCGTCACCCCCTTACACCACATATTTATATTCACAGGAGACTTAAATTTAGATCCCTTCCTACGTAATTGATTCATCCACTATTTGACATATCATTTAAGTTTCGTTCTTCTACACTAAAAATACTAACATCTCCCCACACTTGTATTAAATAAAGTTCAGTTTCAGTATAAAGCGAATCATGTTCCATTCTTTCTTTTTATAAATTTTAAAGGCTTTTTAAAATGCTTTATTCATTATCGTCTGTCTGACTGTTTAACAGATATTGCTTGCTTGAACCACAAACGTGACATCACTTGAGCCGTAAATAGGCCTTAGTTTAGTTTTTATGAAATCATGGACTGACACAGACACTTGTAATTATTCTTACATCAAATGAACAAACAGCATCAAAACGTTAAAGCCATTTTATCACACAACTTCTGTGTAAAAGCTATTTTTTTCTTTACAAACAGACGTTTCTTTCTTAAACTTTACAACATGGCAAGAAAGAAGAAAAGAAAAAAAATAGAAAACAACATACTGAGGATGGAGTATAGCTCCGAAATATTCATGTTATAAATTTCAAACAAGTAAAATATTTGTTTATTTTCCGAATATTACGTTGTGATTTGATTTTCAAGCGCACTTGATGCATATTTTATTTTCTTCTTTTTTTTTTTTGTTCATAATTTTAAATATTTTTTTTCCCTGATTCCAATGCAATTACAGACACTCGTAATTATTCTTGCAACAAATGAACAAACATAGCACCAAAACGTTAAAACCATTGTATTACACAACTTTTATGCAAATGCTTCTATGTAAAAGCTATTTTTATTTATTTATTTTTCATAATTCTAAATATTTTGTTCTAAATTTCTGATTCTTTTTAAATATTTTTAAATTTAGATATTAAATTTTTTTTCTCAAATTGCCGGAGAAAAAATACATGCATATAATTTTAAATCGAAATGCGTATAAAATACGTTTGAAAGCCGAATTACAATGCATAAAAAAAATAAATAAATAAACAAGTTAATACTTGTTTAAAATTAATATATTTCGGAGTTATACTCCTTTGTAAGAATTTTATTTATTTTTATTTTTTTCTTGTCATGATGTTAAGTTAAAGAAAAATTCTGAATGGAGTTAAACTTCAAAATATATTAAGTAAGTACTTGTTTATTTTATCTTTTTTATGCGTTGTAATTCAGCTTTTAAACGTATTTTATACATACTTCAATTTAAAATTCAAATTCAATCAACTATTCTTACACGGAAAATACTACCCTGAATAATACATGCATATATTTTCATAAACGTAAAAATACATTCGCGGGAGGTGGTGGGTGGGGGGGAGGGTGATCTGTAGATTTTAGTTTTACTTGTAGTTTAAAAATCAATAAATATTTATCATTTTATCATTATCAAGTGATAGAGAATAAAGTTTTAAACAAAAAAAAACAGAAGAATCGTTTTTGGCATTAGATAATAGGATCAAAGTTTTCCAATTCCAATACTCCAGGTCCTGGATATGACCTTAAACTATATCCGATGGTGAGGCCCCAGCTTGCGGGCTCTAGGGAGTGTGGAGCCACCCTTTAATTGCCATTGCTCCCAGGTCCACTCTGACTCGGAGTGGTAGTACCTGTTTTTTTTTTTGTTTTTTTTTTTACATAGGCATCACCACATTATCAAGGCCCAGAGGCCACTCAAGGATAAGGGTTAAAGAGTGTACAGTAGAAATTGGACAATATAGTAATCATTAGAAATCAAACTGTTAGGATCCCAATTATGGGTTAAATAGAAACTGACTTGCAAAAAACAAATATATTCTATTAAAAAAATTTCTTCAAAATCACCGGATTCGGCATTAAATAACCTGAAAAGTAAAATGAAGTAAAAAAACAAAAACAACAAACAAACAAACCATCCAATACTCCAAAACATTCTGATTCAGATTAATTGTCCCAACACTAATGTGTGTGTATATATATATATATATATATATATATATATATATATATAATTTGAAGTTGCTATTTTCCAGAGGTAAGGTAACCAGTAAAATATAACGAGGTTAATACAAGAGCAAGGTATACTTTCAATCTGTTTTTACATAAGCAGTCATGTGTTGATACACAGTCATGAGCATGTTTCAGTCTTCTAGTATTTAGTAACTAGAGACGTCTTCAGGCAACTACGCTTATATTTAAAAGTGATTGAAAGTATATATATATATATATATATATATATATAAGGACTATCCACTTATCTAGTGTTTCCTTTTCAGATTAAATATGTTTTTAACTCATTTCAAAGTGTTTTTTTTTAACATGTTTTATTAACTATTTGCTCGTATTATAAGCTCTATTTCCTATTTGGTTTTATTGACCTTTTACATCTGGCTGAGATAATTTTATAAATATTAATTCTTTAATATATATAATTTACTTTAATTTTACCATCTTGGATCATTTTGGTAAATTTAATTGTAATTTTCATTATATATATATATATATATATATATATATATATATATATATATATATATATATATATATATCCCCCTTTAGATTGTAATTTAGGATGAATGCAAGTGTGAGAAAAAAAAAAAAAAAAAAAGAATATGGCGAGGTTCAAATCTGTAACCTTCATTAAGTGCAACGGGAAAATCAAATTATTAGTTGTGACACGTTTAAATTTTTCAAATTATATTAATATACCAACCGTTCATATTGTCTATTTCCTTTCCTTTGGTATTTCTTTTCATCAATTGAAAAATTAGGTGATAAGGGAATGGAGAATAAGGGGGTCTGCTCCAAATTGGTTTTTGCATAATTCTTATAGGTGAGAGAAATTTTGTAGATGCCAATAGAGTTACAAAATTTTTATTGTATTTCCATTATTTAATTTCTAATTTCAAATAAATGATTAACGTTTATATAAAAATGCATGTGTGTGTGTGTATTATGCTATGCACCCGAAATGAAAACTTTACATAACTAAATACCAAGTTGATGCGATTAATCATCTGTTGAATATCCAATGATACTGACAGTAATTTCTGGATAGAAAAAAAAAACAAAAACAAAAACAGAAGCATTCGCTATATGCATATAAAATGTATAAATCGATCTAGAAAACAAAAAGATAAAAATATGAAAGGAAGTTCCTAGGGAATATCAATTTCACAAACATTCTCTAGTTACATGTATATCCTCATGAAGGAAGATGACTATGCTAGTTTTTGTAGTTCTTGCAGTGAGGTATCAATGTCTTTCTATATATAGTGCCTGGTATCTCAAATGGTCATCTATCTGGTATTGACCAGGCTCAACATTGCTTTAGTGATTTAAAGAGAACCAGTGTGTCAACATCATTACGCCATATTTGAGTAGATATAGTATGTAATCAATTAAATCGATTGGAATTGCAGAATTTTGAAAAATTGGAGTAAATCATTGGCTAGTCACCATCAAATAACCAATTGTCAGATGCATTGTTATTCAGGTTTAAATTTAAAAATCCAACCAACTTAATTTTGCAGATTTCATTGTAGTTCCTGTTTGTTCACCAATTCTTAATGTTTTGGAGAAGGACACACATAACCATATATATTCTGGAACTGCATTATCCACAATACTTGGATAAGTATATTTCATTTTGATCAAAGGGTTGGAGCATTATGGGAGGGGTATCTCCATTTGCATTTGACATCCATAAAAAGTAGTTTCACTTTATTTAAAACCTGAAAATTATTTAAAATGTAAAATTAATAAAAATGTTAATAAGTGGGGTACTTATTAATTTCTGAGATTGACAATCCTTATCTAAAAAGTTCTGCTTATTCACACACACACACACACACACACGAGGATCGTTCTAAAAGTAAAGCCTATCTTTTTTTTAACTAAAAAAGTTGAAGAGCTTCAAAAACGGGAATGGTACCATTAAAGTTATTTTTCTGCACAGAAGAGACATTGCGAGCCTGCCTTTGTTTTATCGTTATTTCCATAGGAAGTGCTCGTCTGAGCTTCAATCTCTGCCCTCCCCCTCGCCAATCTTTCACGAAAAAAATTCATCCACCTGAAACCACTGTCAATAATTTTCCCCATTCTTTATCTGTGCCTAAATCAAAACGTAGATTCCATGAACAAAGATTCTTTCTTAGAAGTGCATGCCTGTGGAACTCTCTTCCGTTTGCCTGTTTCCCACCTGACTACAGCTTGGATGTCTTCAAGTCCAACATAAACGAATTTCTGATAAACCGCTACCTTAAGTAAGACACTTTATCAACTGTCCATTACTAATGATTACTACGATATTATCCTCTTGATTACTGTACATGCAATAACCCTTATCTCCGAGTGGCTACCGGGCCTTGATAAGTGGTGACTACCACGTAAAAAAAAAAAAAAAAAATAAATAAATAAAATAGTCACCACCATTTTCAATGCACTTGGCAGGAATTCAATAACGCATCTCTGCTTCTGACGTACATCCATGATAATATATAACTATAATCATATTTATAACCATATGTACTGCTTTTAGTAGCACTCCTGTGGAGTCTGATGATTTTTTTTTTTTTCAGGCCTTACTTAAAAAATATTTTCTCTTCAAGGAGAGGAGAGTGGTAGAAACTTGGTTTTAGTAGTGCTTTTAGTTGGGCTTCCTTAATTTTAATTAGTGCTTGCAGTAGTGCTCTGGAGGGATTCTGAGTTTTATTTTTTTCACTTATGACTTAAAAAATGTTTTCTGAAGACAATAAAAAGACAATATAATCTCAAAATCACTTTATTTTGAACATTTTTCATCTTACTCTTTAAGGGCCAATGACGGGGAGGAGGAGCAGACCAAAGAGAAAAAAATAAAAAATAAAAAAAAATAATAATATGGGGAGGGGGGCTGAAGGAGCTAATGTCAAATCGGGGCTGTAAATCATTTCTAAAAAAGGGGGATTGATTTACTAGAACGTATGTGAAACTAAACCCCTTTCAAAATCTTTAATTATTGATTTTTTTTTTTCAGTTGTTTTTATAATCTGGTAGCTTAGTGTCCAATAATCTGCAGAAATAGTTGAGGGTGCCGATTGTTCAGGTGCACCTACATAGTTTTTAAGAATATTTTCTTTACCCAAGTTGTACATGATTAAAATTAGAACTTGATTAGAAAAAAACCTTTAAAAACTATGTTCTTTGTGTACAAAACTATTTACGATTATTTTATTTGTAGTTTTCATTGCAAGTTGGAATTGTTTTCAAACAGAAAAACAAATATGTTTTTCTAATGTAAAAAAAAAAAAGAAAACTACTTGATCAATTTGCATATTTAAAAAAACTATTTTTTTTTTCTACAACCCAACCCAGCATAGTTTACCTCCTAAAAAGAATGTGGCACAATGGAAAGCGCCACTTTTGAGGGATCTGGGGGCTTCTACAGTAATGAACGTTGTGCCTAACTTGTGAGATGCAGATGTGTTAAGCAGGTGTTTGTGATTTTGAAAATGTTCTACTATGACTCAAACCAAGAACGAGTTTGTTTATAATATTGAACCAAGGCAAAACGATATAAGACCTTAGAATTTGAAAGGTCAAACCCGAAAGAACTCATGGATACAAAAACAAAACAATGTTTAAACGTTATGTATGAATATTCCCCCCCCTCTCTCTTTCACTCCGTTTCTCTCTCTTTCAATGAAGAAAGAGAGAATATTAAATATAATTCTATTGTTTTAAACAGTTGACGCTTGCATTCTGGGGCCAATGGACGCAACATAGCATGCGTCTGGTTTCAACTGACCTTTATAAAAATATGCTCTTCATTATTAAATCTTAAATAAATTATATCTTTATAAAAATGCATTTGTTCACTATTTTTGTATAAGCGTTAAATTCCAGCATGCCATTAATGCCGATGATGGAAAGATGCCTGTACGACACAATGAAGACAAAAAGCAACCCATGCCAGCCAGTTATAGCCGACGACATCTCGATCCGTTTTTGTTGATGTCTCCATGTGCCTATATTTGAATATCGTTTATTCCCCCGGGGAGCTTGTTACGTTCCTCAACCAAGTAACCCTTCCCCGGGAAGCGTTAGGGTTAGGGTTAGGGTCATAAGAAATCAAAATCTATTTTTTTGGCCAATATGTTTCAACAGCCTTTAAAGATAATATAAAAGGATTTTTTTTTTTTTTTTTTTTAAATAATTAAAATGTAACATTTTAACCTGGTGGGATCACTTTCCTATAAAAATTTAACGTAAAATGAGACCCCACTTCTTGGCAACTTGAGGAGATATGTAATCGTTAGCATTTTTTTCAAGTTTGGTGAAATGGGGTGGGGTGGGGTCGTAGGTTCCAAACATTTTAAAAATATGTAGAAACACTTCAAAACGTGTGTGTGTGGGGAGGACTTTTCATTTTTTTTTTTTAATGACTTGCTTTGAAAAAGTTTTAGTGTTAAATATTACTTAATGAGTTAATTATGATTTCTTGATATTTTTAAGGCTGTTAAACAAACACACAAAAACTAAGTGGACCTGTACAATGCACACTCTCTTGTATTTTATTTTCTTTTTATTCAATTTTTTTCAACGGATTACACCACCTCTTATATAAAGGATTTTTCATTTAATCTAAAGGCAATGATGTTAAGACCTTTGTTATCCAATGTATTCCCTATTGTTTTTGCTGGTCGCCATGTTTGTTTTTGTGCGTGTGCAAAAATTGAATGCACGTTTATACATTAATTCTGAATACTATATAACATATACTGACCCAACGGGTCACGGGTTGTCTAGTATTTATTATTACTACCAGCAGTGGAAAATTTAATTTTAAACAAAAGCAAATAAAAGATAATTAAAGGAATCGTTTTGGCATTGGAAAATAGGCACAAATTTTTCCAATTCTGATGCAGATACTAGCAGAAGTTCTGATTTTTCCGATTCCGATTATTTGTCCCAACACTAATCAAAAGATATCTAAACTAAAGAGAAAAGATTTTTGCAAATAAAAACAAATATTTGAATGGATATAGTATGTAATCAATTCAATCAATTGGAATTGCAGAATTTTGATAAATTGCAGTAACTCATTGGCTAGTCAGCATTAGATAACCAATTAGAATATTAAATGTGTTTTTAGTTCAATTTCATGACGGATCCTGAGCTAGACACCATGCAATTGAAGAAAGCTGTAGAATAAAATGTCCAAAGTGTGGTGACAGCAACAATTAGGATGAGGAAAGACTGAAAATGGTGAATAATGATGCCAATGCCAAAATATACAAATATTAACATCTCCATAGTTAGGTTTTATCAAAAGATGTCTAAACTGAAAAGAAAAGATCTTTACAAATAAAAACAAGCCGCGCATGCATGGTCCCCCTCTGGTGCTGCATGTGAGATGACGCCACAAAAACAATAGTCAAGAAATGATGAATGTGAGAAATGTGAAGGGCCAATGTTGCCTTCACATTTTCGCCAAGTTTCAGAAAAATCTAATGGATGGGGCAAAAGTTATGGCGTAAAAAAATGTCATTTTTTGCAATTTTGGGGCATTTGTGACCCCTTTTGAGCTCCTGGGAATGCTGAATCCCAGTGAAAATGGACAAACGGTGCAGTTTCACGGCATAAAGACATGTATATTTGAGTTCATCACCATGGAAAAACTACATAGACATAGAGATCAAGTTTTTGAGTAATATGAAAAAAGAGCTCCAAAAAAGCATATTTTTTTTAGCCCTAAAAGTCCCAGAGGGATGCGAACAAAAATTTTGCCAGGGTCACCCATACTGAATTTATATTAATAACAATGGCCTCCATATTTTGGCAAAGTTTCAGGAAAATCTAATGGATGGATCAAATGCTATGAGTCAAAAAGTGTCAGTTTTGGTCATTTTGAGGCATTTTTGACCCCTTTTGAGCCTCTGGGGGACACCGAATGCCAGTGTAAATGGATAACGGTGCAGTTTCAAGCCTTAATACATGTATATTTGAATTGACCACCATGAAAAACCACTATATAGTCAGACATATTAGGTTTTTATTGAGAAATATGTAAAAAGAGCCACAAAAAAGAGGCGTTTTTAGCACTAAAAGTCCCCGGGGACGCGAACCAGAATTTTGCCAGGGTCACCCATACTGGATTTATATTAAGAACAATTGGCTTTTGACCAAGTTTCAGAAAAATCTAATGAATGGATCAAAAGTTACGGGAGTAAATTGTGTCATTTTCGACCTCTTTTGAGCCCCTGGGGACGCAATGGGAATTTTCGCAAATTTTTTTTTTTTTTTTACTGTGCACATCCATTTAATGAAATACAATTTGTAGCAAAATTTCAGAAAAAACTAATGGAGGGTTATCTGGCAATTGTTCGGACTAACAAACGCACAAATGGACACCACTGAAAACATAGGTCCCTCTTCAATAAATCAGGGGACCAATAACGTTAGAAATAAACAACAAAATAACACAGCAAAATCGTTTGAGTGTTTAAAAAGTAATGATAGACAAATCATCACATTCAATTTAATGTCCATTTTACATGTTGGCATGTAATGGACAGCTTTAAAAAATGGATTTCCAATCTAATCTATCTCAAAGGAGATGTTTATTTATTCCTGTTTCTCAAGTCAATTCTTATCGCTTCCTTCATATTCCTTGGTTTTCCCTGTGACCTGGACTTGCTACCTTAACTGTTCTACATCTACGGACTCAAAAACGTAACATACTATCAAAATCTCCTGTTCTGTACACAGTTTCCTTTGCTGTCCAGATTTAATCTTTCTCTGAAATCAACAGGTCTAAGACAGACTTAAACACTCACATTGCACATCCAACGTATCATTTTCGTATTTCTTTTTACGGTTATAGTCAGCTAACATGCTTCCTAATTTCCTGCATAGCACCACTGGAAGCAGTGACAAGGCAAATCAGTTCCTTCACTTTTCTTCTGTCATGCCTATATCTTCTCTGCTGTGCATGTACTCATTTTTTATTATGTTTTTATGATCTTTATTCTTTTATTTAATAATGATTGAAAAGTTTTTTTTTTTTTTTCGGTCTTATTTTAATGAAGAATTATTGAAATTATTTAAAAAACAAAAACAAAAAAAAACAATTATTGAAAACACTTTTTGCTTTAATTTTTTTTTTTTTTAAAGACTTGTTGAAAACACTTTAAAATCTTTTTAAGTAATGAACTATTCAATAAACTAATCATGCTATTTTTATCTTTTTATGATTTTCTTAATTTTTATTGTATACTAGCAGGTCAGTCCAGCTTTGCTCGGGGGGCCCTATGTACTGTTCATAACTTGCCCTACATGTGAATACACTTTGTATAAGATTTCAAATATTTAGACCAAAAATTGTCCGACTAATTTTGTAGAGACCGCAGAGGTAATTCTTTTATAACTTGGACTCCAATTTTGACCCCTTAACATTTATTATTTTAGTCTCAAATCAAAATAAAAAAGGTTTAACTATGTCCAAGTTACCTACATCTAAAATTTCAAGTGTTTAGACCCAAAATTCTTGGAGAAATTTGGTAGAATCTGCAAAGGTCAACTCTTCCAATTTGACCTTTTGGCAGCCAAATTTTCACCACAAAACTGATTAAAATGCTTGACGCATGTCTGAATACCCTTAATGTATAAATTTTAAATGTTTAGACCCAAAATTGGCCGAGTAGTTTGGTAGGGACTGCAGAGGTAAAATTTTTTAAACTTTGACTCCAATTTTGACCTCTTAACATTTACTTTTTGGGGCTCAAATCAAATTAAAAAGTTTGATCCATGTCCAAGTAACCTATATTTAAAATTTCAAGTGTTTAGACCCAAAATTGGCGGTGGAGTTTGGTCAAGTTTTCAAAGGTCAAATCATTGAACTTTGACCCCTTAACAGCCAAATTTCTAGACGAAAAAAAGATTTTCCCAAATCTCAAATCTTGAGTCTCTAAATTGAAAATTGACAGTTATTTGGTAGGGAAATGTACACACACACACACATTTTCACTTTTATAGATATATAGACTTTTTAGACAATATCCTTATTATTTTTTTTTATTTCAATAAATCGCTTCACAATAGAAATACTAAAGAACAATAAAGGTGAAGGAACTGATTTGCTTTGTCACCGCTTCCGGTAGCGCTATCTCAGAAGTTAGGAAGTATGTTAGCTGACTACAACCCTTTCTACGCATGTGACAGTGGCTAAGTGTTTAACAACACAGATTAACAACCTGGGTGTACCAAGTTCTAATCCACAGCAACACTTTCACTAAAGGATGTTGGCAATCTCCATGTGGTTCCTCCCATAAGTAGCTGATGTCGTAGAAAGAATTCTAAATAGAAAGATATCAGAGAAACAATGCCAATAAAATCATCAGGAATGATGCTTACTAACAGCAATCTCACTGGTCTGATTTCACTTCTGTACATCATTACAGTGCATACATGTTTGATAGACCGTTCTCTTGGTTGACAGTGGTAACACTCTGCTGGATAGTAATGACAGGAGTTCCCTGAACTTACATCTGCTCCACCCTGTGCTGCAATATGATCAAGGAGCTGGAACAGCTTCACAAACAATAGTGTAAAAAAAAAAAAAAAAAAAAAAATTTTTCAGGTCTTCATTCCAAATTTGCACATGCCATTTCCAATACAAAACGCGTGAAATATTTATTTAAGCAAATAGTAAAGAAATTGGAAAAAAAAAAAAAAAAAAAAATATACTGAACTGGCCTATTATAGGAAGAATTGGGAATTATTAATTTTTTCTCAAATTTTACTAAGGTTGAATCACTTGCTTTTCATTACTCTCCATTATAGTTTTATATAATACCGAAGCAATGTTCCAGATTATATTCTACAATGATTCGTTGACATTTATGTAGATGACATGGCCATCTATGGCAACATTGAAGAGCATTTCGACAGAGAACTTGAATGCCTACTAGACACTATCTTTTGAGTGTCGAAAACCTGACATGAGGATACGTTTTCTACAAGTAAACCTAGACTAAATATTCAAAATCACATTGTCTTCATGGCCCAAATAAGATCTTGCTATGGCTTACCCATACTATTTTTTTTTTTTTTGTAATGAAGAATAGTGCATTTTCTCCAAGTGATGTTGACTCAAGTAAAAGAACAAAGCTGTATACTCCACCAGACAAAAACAATTCTTGTCCTGAAATCCAGTAAGACAAAGAGACGACAACAAAAATATACTATAACTTATTTAAATGGTCAACTGAGGAGAGGAAAATTATATTTTCAACTTCTTTACTAAATCAGATGTTTGAGAGGTTAAGGAGAACTTTAATGGAATATTCAAATATCTATGTATCTGAAATAGAGATCAAGTGTTAGTCTAAGGAAAGAGTACTCTTTGATTTCTGAGAACTTTGAAGTAAAATGAAACGAGAGATCAACAGCTTCAGACGTATAGCATATCATAAAGTAATGGGGTGGGGGTGGGGAATAAAAAAGCCTGTTACTTTTAATAGGTCTAAAACCTTTTACAATCAATGCTCAGATTCTCACTTTGTCCCAACTGAAACAAATGGCTCACTACTCGAGGAAGCCTCCTATTTTGGACCTTCACTCCAGACATGAAATGGAAGTCTTACATCAAATCTATTTCTAAGGTTGCATACTAATCTCTCTTTTTGGGACTCGACAGTGATTAATGACATGGACAAAAAAACTGGGTGTGCCAAGTTGGAATCCAGTTTGTTCCACAGAAACACTTTCAGCAAACCTACACTTGACCCCATGTCTAGTTTCTTAAAGAGGAGGTAAATAAATACACACTAATCTCAATTGCTAAAATTAAATGATTGCCCAAGATCAATCTAACATATTATACCAACTACGCGTAACCAACTATTATTCTCTCTAAACTCTATAAAAAAAAATTAAAAAACAAAAAAAACCCTGAAGCAACCATTCAAAATTTAAACAGTGCACAAGATGGTATAAACCAGGGGTTCTCAACCAGGGTCCACAGGCAAAAATATAAGAAATTGGGTGTCCACAATGATATTTTTATGATCCATGAAAAAACGAATTATATTATTAAAAATTTAATTTCTACTCTTAAAAAGAAAAAAAAAAGGGGGGGAAAAAAAAGAAAAAAAAAAGGGGGGAAAAAAAAGAAAGCTGAATTTAAATGTATTTTCTAGATTTCATAAAATTTCTTTGAAAGCAATGAAAAACAGGAAGTGATAAGAGGTGGTTTTAAATATGCACCTCAGTCAGTCGGTTATTTTCTTCTTCATTGTGTGTCTGACCTTCACTCTCCCATACTAATCTCCTTGGGGAATTTATTCCAGAAATACACTGATCTGTCAAACCCTTCCAGGAGAAAATCTATTAAAATGCCAAAATTGACCCAAGTAATTCACTTTAGTTTAACGTTGAATTCCGTCATGAAAAAGTAGATTTCAAAAGTTCCTAGTATAGATATTCTTTTGCATTTCTTTTTAACTTCTGCGGGTCAATAATGAAAAAATTATTTCCTAGTATAAAAGTATCAAAATACTGAAGAGAAAAATGGGAAATTTTTCCTGTTTTGATACAAATTTCAAATCATATCTTGGTAGTTATCCGATATAATTATTGATAATAATGAATGACTAATGTTTTTTTTTTTTTTTAATCATTCAAGTTATTTTAACTATAATATTTCTATTTAACAGTTTTACCTCAAACATTTACTTTGCACTAGTTTCTAAATGTGTTATATTTGTAAAAAAATTTATAAAAATGAAAAGCAATATATAGTTAAAGATTATGAACTGCAATAATTATGTTACCATATATATATTATTTTTTTTGTTTGCAAAGATCCCATGGCTACTCCAAGAAAAAAAAAAGAAGTACCGACAAATACTCCACTGAATATTTGTCTTATGGATTTATGCAACAAAACCAATGTGCCTCACATGTATGGCAGTACTTTCAAAGGATAATATGAAACCTTGTAAACTAAAAATCTATCTAGAAAAGAAGCACACAAGATAAATCAGTAGAATACTTAAAAAAAAAAAAAAAAAAAAACTGTGATGATTTCTAAGCTAGAAAAACAGTGTCTCAAGTGTTTAATAAAGTGAATATTGTATACTGGCATCATATGAAATTAGCAAAATAATAGCAAAAGTAGGAAAACCCCACTATGTTGATGAAATAGCAATTCTACTAGCAGTGTCCGTTATAATTTCTTCAGTTATGAAACAAAATGCAAGTGAAATTACTAATTTCATCCCTTTATGTAACTCTTCTGTGTCACGACGCATGGCAGAAGATGTAGAAAAACAATTGATAGCTCATTTGCAAATGAAAAATTTTGCTCTTCAACTTGAGGAATCCATTTTAAGAGATAATGAGGTCATTTTATCAGTATATGTTAGATTTAACAGTGATGAAGGACCCAAAGAGGAAATGCTTTTTTGCTAGAAGTCTTGTTACAGACATAAAAAGTGAACAGTGAAGAGTTTGAACGGCTTGTATCACATACAGAGGTGAGATAGCTATCAAAGAGGAATTGTCTTCAGTATTTCATTGCACTTTGGGAATCTATTGTTTCCTTTCCTTGCTAGCACATAACTTGGAGAATGTTTGTGATGTTTTTTTCTTATTGATAAAAAACATCTACAAAGTTGTAGATGGCCTATACCCCTCCAGGGGTTCAAGGCAATAGGGATTTTTTCTTATCAGATATATCTGAAAAATTGAATTCACTTAATAAACCGCTCCAAGGAAAAGATTCTGATCTGATATCTAGTAAAAGTGCTATTGCTGTTTTTCTGAGTAAACTACAGTTGTATAAAAATAATATCAGGCGTCGTGCATTTGAACAATTTCCTTGTTTGGCTTCTGTTAGCAGCGATTTGCAAGATGTAGATCCTGCATTATATGGTGAATATACGGAAAATATGCATGAAGATATGTAAACTGTTTACTGACTTACTCATGATGGTTATACCGACTAAGGTTCCAATTCCTTTCAATGTTAATGTTGCTGATATAAAAATATCTTTGCAAGAGCCTCTGATCGAATTACAAAGTGATGAAATTATGCGTGAAAAATTCAAAGATGGAAAAATACAATGTATCGAAGGCAAATGATGTTGCTACAAAGTACCATTTGCTTTGGGATAAAGCACAGCTTTTCCAATATCTTATCTTGTTGGATAAGTCTATCTTGTTGGAGAGGATTTAGTTGTGTTTTTCAACTGTTATCAAAAGTTCACAATAGACTTGACATTGTGAAAAGAGATAATTTTCGATTATCATTAACATCAATGGAACCAGATGTAAAGAAACTCATCGAGCAGCATCAACCACAAGAATGTCATTGAATAAATATGTCTATCGCTTTTTTTTTTTTTTTTTTTTAATTACACATTCACTTTAACTGTTTATCAAAAATTTTAGCCAGTGTACATAAATGTTACAGGGAATTCAATTGCCTGAAAAGCTCTGATCTTCATTGTCTTGACTATGGAAGAAACATTGTAATATTGTAATACAAGATATTGGTAAAGAATTATCACTATAATTTTGATTATTATTTTCATAATTATCATTATATTTGTAGAATACTTTATTTGCATTAGTTTTCATTTAAAAATAAGACTTAATTATATACTATTTCTTTTGTTTATTAAAACCTCAAAATTTGTCTTGGTGAAAAATAGAATATTGTTTTATGACCAATAGTTATGAGGGGGGTTCACCAAGTAAAAAAAAGAAAGGAAAAGGTATCCATGGGTAAAAAAAAAAAAAAAAAAAAAAGGTTGCGAACCATTGGTATGAATGAAAATGTAGAAAAAAACAAAAAAGAAAAGAATTATCATGCATATACGTGTTTGTATGTACAGCATAAACTCAACAAATGGTTTTTCTTTGGTTCAGTTAACGAGATTGTTGAACACAAGACTTAAGAAACCGAGAACATTCAGAAGACTAGGAAGAAAAAAAGATTTACTGTAGATACAAGTTTTTTTTTTTAACGAATTAAAATAACATTTAGTCATAAAGAACTTTTACAGTTTGACAAAGTCGGATTTTTTTTTTTTTTTAATATTAACGACTGGGATGAAAAACATCTTGTGTTCCAAATCATTTTATTATTTATAGAGATATGACAGAACAAGAAGAAACAACAACAACAAAATAAAAGTCAGGCCAATATTTCAGTCCTACCCAATCCGAAGCTAATAAATAAGAAAGTCTTGTAATACCAGCAGAAGGTTCCAATGTCTTCATACTAATTAAAAAAAAAAAAAAAAAAAAAAAAAAATGTAAATTTGAAAAAAAAAAAAAAAAGTTTTAATTAAAAAAAAAGAAAAAAAAAAGAAAAAGTGATTTACAGTATTTATTTTCTTCCTTAATAATAATAATATTAATAATCCCTATTACAAAACTGGACAATAGCACTTCTTATGGCCAAACATTGATTAAGGTTGGGTGGACAAAGGTTGTGAATAAAAATAATAAAAATAAAAAAAACAAACTTTTATTAAAAAAAAAAAAAGAAAAAAAAAAAAAGAAAAAAAAAAAAGAAGAAAAAAAAAAAATGACCGTAGAAATGCAGAATAAAACACCTACAAAAGGAATGTCAATGCATCCATTTCAAATGCGGTCAGCTTGTCGGGGGAGAGGGAGGGGGACATCGGGCCAGGAATGGCTGCACTGTCACGTCCTTTCAAGGTGGTCAGTTTTAGACAGAGCTGTATAGCTGGACAAGATTTCCAACCCTTGAATAAACATTACAATGCTACACACGCAGACATACGCGCATACATACTCGCACACATATGCACACACTGGGATGGTATATAGCATCGGAAATTAAATCACAGTCGTCATAATGAACTACAAAATCTTTTTTTCTTTCGAGTCTGCTTAGCAAGAAATGGTATCATTGCTATTATTCTTATTTTTATTGTTATATTAATAATAGTAATTATAGTTTTTTTTTTTTTTACATTTGAAAATGTTGGCTCGTTTTTTTTTGTTTTTTTTTGTTCTTTTATAATGTTAATATGCCAGTGGAAACCCAAATATCGTGGATAGATCACAAGAGCCAGCACTATAATAAGAAAAGAAATTGAACAAAAGATAAAGAAAAAAAAAGCTTTCTACTAAGAGGTTTAGCAAATAAGGAAATATAAAATAATCTATTGTTGGTTGGTTGTCTATAAAATAGCAGCAGATTGAAAGCTAAGTTTGACCATTCCGGAAAGACTTGATATGCAAATTACCGGTAGGCGCTACTGACCAACCAAATTTTATTTTTTTTTATTTTATTAATTTTTTTTTTTTTAGAATAAAGTGGGGAAATTAAAAAAATAGGAAAAAAAAAAAAAAAGAAAAATCTAATCAGGCCATGTATTTCAAAAATATGACGACACAAACTGCAGTAACCTAAGTATGCTTGCCTGTTTATATATATATATATATATATATATATATATAAAATTTAATGAAATGTTTTGAAAGTAGAAACACTGCATTTAACAAGTTCTAGTCTTATATGTACATTTATATTTAAATATATATACAACCTGAAATATACAAATGCTAATTAACATTGAAGAAAAAAAAACAGCAACACCAACAACTTATCCAATAGCACAACCAGCCAGTGTGCATCTTAGCTATTAAGATGGCACCTTTGTGGCACAGATTCTCATCCTATCAGAGATTACTGCATTTTATTTTGATGCTAAATTGCATTCGTTTTTGTTTTTCAGATTGCATATATAATTTAAAAGTGCATAATATATATATATATATATATATCTATATATATATACACACACACAAAGAAAATGAACCTCTCAAAAGCAGAACAGAAACGCATTAAAACGGCAGACCTTGGACAAATAAGGGCTCAATATCCTATCAAATAAAACTATATCAATAATAAAAAAAATGCACCTATTTTACTAATGTTTCACTGATCAGAAATGTTTCAAGTAAGTCTGAAACATGTTTGATGATACTATGAAACTGCAGTAAAGCTAAATACATTTTATTACTGATATATAAACTGGGACTTTCAGCGAAATACAATGCGTCTACTTGCAAACTATTACATTAACTAAAATTTGTTTAATATTCATAATCTATTTTATGCATGTGTATGTATGTATTATGTGTGTGTGTGTGTGTGAATCGTTCCCTTTCTTTGACAATTATTCCTGTGTTTTCTTTGTATTTATTTATGCTAATGAGTTAGATGTGTGTGTAGCTTGGTAGCACCTCCTATCCACAATATTTGGGACACATCTGCAAAGAAACTTGCAGAGGTTGGAATGTTTTTTTTCTTAGTTGTTGAATTTTTATTATTTTTTTTAAAGATTTTTTTTCCTCTTCTCGCCAGTGGTTTTCGTCATCGTCATTGTCGTCTGTCATTATCATCCAGTCGTGTCATCGCGATGCTGATCCCATTGTGTTTTACAAGTAAGGCTAGCAGCCACAGCCCTCTTTACTGGGTGCTTGGTCTGTGTTGAGTGCGTTACGAGGAGCAGACGGTTTATGCTGGACTCCGGACTCTGCGGCATTCAGGTCCAGACTGAAAGAAAAAAAACAAAAAAAAAAACATTCACAATAAGTAAAGAAGCAAAAATGATACTAGAAACTAAATTTGGAACATTATAAAACTGGATACGTACAGATTTTCTATGTTCAATTTCAAAGCTTTTCAAATGTTTTTAATGTCTTCTCCAGACAAAATTCAAGTTTTCAAAACAAAATTTCGGATTGGTTTTACAATCCACAGCATTTCAAAAAAGTGGTAAAAATCAAATACACAACAAATAAATGTTACCATCTATAATATAAATCTCACCTGTCTGTTTAAATGTATGTCTGCCCATGGCCTACTATATATATTATTATAGTAGGCCATGGTCTGCCTAAAACTTTCGACAGAGGTGACGGATTTACACGAGATCGGTATCGTTTTGAAGCTCGACGCTTCGAACAACAAATATCGAAAAATTGACCAAAAACATTAATTCCCTCACCCTCAACTGGGCACTTTTCTGCAGGGAGGAGTTGCTTTTTTCGCCGATATTTTTGAAAGTCATCCTCTCTTTTCGATTGACTAGCCTTAATTTAAACCTACGTCACTTCCAGTTTGGCGATATTTTTGAAAGTCTTTTCGATTGACTAGCCTTAATTTAAACCTACGTCACTTCCAGTTTGGCGATAGGCGTAACAGCAAAGACGCCACATTTTTTTTTTTCACATTCTTTTCCTCCTTCGCGTTACAGGTTCGAACCTGCCTGCCTACTACCACTTTTTGTGCTCAAAACACACGTCCAAACACCTGGGCAACGTCGGGTACCCAGACTAGTAGCCAATAAAAGTTACTTTGCAATCTATCTGCATCATAAGTAGTTTTGAATGCTTTTGATTTCATCTCAAATATTAATTTTTCAGGACTTTTAAATTTCAAACCAAGATGGCTGCTGTCTTTTCTATTTTTTTTGGTCCATTTTCAGTTATCACAATTTTTGGAGTGGTAGATGAGGGAGTGGGAAAATTCGCCATTGCAGGATACAGAAGAAAATTTTTGTTTTGAGAGGGCTTAATTTTAATTTATCCCCCCCCCGGGGGGGGGGATGATATTATAAATGAAAGCAAAAATAGAGGAAAATTTGACCCCCCCCCCCCAAAAAAAAGTGAGAAAAAATTTGTGATAATTCAAAACAAGACCGGTTATGTCCCTTTTTCACACCACAATTCAAGACAATCTGGTGATAAAGAGACATAACTCTTGTATCCACAATTTCAGAACAATGTATTTCGATTTCATTTTCATTATTAAAAACATATTTTAATGGTATTTTTATTAATACTTAAAAAATAATTACATAGTATTTATTTCGATTTCATTTTTAATATTTCGACAAAATTTTTTACTGGACTTTAAGAATCTAATTTTCAAGACCTTTCAAAAGAATAAAGAAATTTTCCATATTTTCAAGGATTTTTCAAGGTAATAACAGAAATAAGGACTTTTCAAAGAAAGAAGTCAAAATTCCAGGATTTTTCAAGTTTGTACAAACCCTGTAAAAGTATATTATCGATACTACAATATATTTCATGATATATCAAAAAAATAAATGATCTTTCATGACATACTATATATTTTTCAGATACCTCAAGGAAAATTTGCAGTGATGCACTGCCCTTATTATCAATTTCAAATTTTGCATCATATCAGCAATCCTGACCCGATTCCAGATAATTTATAGTTTTCAAGGAGACTATGTGTGCTGACATAGCCAAAAAACTATGTGTTCTAACAATTTTCAGCCATTTTTTAAATAACATGTAATATAAAATATATATTAGACAACATACTATGTCTATATTTGTTTCAGTATTTACTTCAATACTCAATAGATGAATAGAGCTTAGTATAAAACTATACTCACGCAAACTACGTACTAATGTTTTTCTTTTCATCCAAATAATTCTTCGATGGAATGAAATGCAAACTCTTCTGTGTCATAAGTAAATTTTTCTAATGTTTATTTATTGAAAGAGATTCTGCACTTGTTTGGTCTTCAAACTATTAAATTTTGTGTGTGCGCATATTATATATATATATATACATACATATATATATATATATATATATATATAAGATACATAAGGTATTTAAAGACACTATTTTTATAATTTATATAAAAATATACTAATTAATGATTTTTTTTGTTTTTAAAAATCTCATGGAAGATACTACTAAAACTAATGAAATGAAAAAAAATACTGTAATAGTGTTTATAAAAGGTAAACACAGCAATTGAGAAATTGCAAGATTTCTAAAAGTCGCCAAATCTTTTATTTGCAAAGTTAGAAAGGAGTTAAATAAAAATAATGGTGATGAATTGGCCATGAGCAAGAGAAAACAGCATTGCCAACGTTCAGATTCACTCAGAACACCTGAGTTTGTCAGATGGGTACATGGCATGATCGACAAAAAACCTTGGGACATCAATGCGACATAGTGCCAAAGATCTTCAAGTGTCTAAAGGGACAATAAGGAATGTTGTTCATCAAGACCTTGGATACAAATCATGTTCTGAAGCAAGGTCAGTTCATGTCAACAAAAACTCCAGAGAATCATTTAATGCATGCAAAACAACTTTTAAACAATTTGAAGCAACCAGAAAAACGGGAGTGTCTGGTTTTTCTCTGATGAAAAAAACTTTGACTAAGATCAAAAAGTCAATCGAAGAAATGATGGGTGGCTATGTGTGAACCCCCGCCGATGTTCCAACTGTTTTGTACACAAAGTCTCCAGCAACAGCGATGATTTTTGGTGTTATTAGTTGTGAAGGGCACATCATGCCTTCTCATTTTTTTCATAAGGCCTAACCCTAATACCCATGCCGAGACTCTTCAAACCATTAAGTCAAACTTATGGCCTCCTAACTCACCAGACCTTGATCCTTTAGATTATTATGTGGGGAGTGATGTTGAAAAAGGAGTTAATATGCATCCTGATAACATTAAATTCTTTCTGATGGAAGCAATAACTCGAGCAATGGAGGACAAAGACCACCTGATCAAAACTTGCAGTCGCTTTTATATTTATTATATTTGCTTTGTTACAGGAAATTGTAAATTTCAACCATTTAACAAATTCATTTTCTGCTTTTCTAAGTGTTTAAAATGTCCTCAGATACCTTATGCATCCTCTGTCTGTGTGTGTGTGTGTATATATATATATATATATATATATATATATATATATATATATAGATAGATAGAGAATAAATCACAAAGTTATATTCCAAAATTCATGATGTTGACCATCCTATAATTTATTCCTTTAATTCAGTTGACTTATACAATTCTTGACAGTAACTGTTTAGTAGAGCAAAATCAATCACTTAGTTATTATATCAATCAGGGAATCTATTATGCCCTAAACTCATCAGAAGAAATAGCAACAATCAATCCGTAAAAAGGAATATATATATATATATATATATATATATATATATATATATATTTTTGGTTTTTGTTCGTTAGTTATTTACTTACCTTCCATCTTGAATATTTTGGTAAATTTTTTTAGCTGTGTCAAGAAATGCATCTTCTACATTTTCTCCGCTAAAAGAGAAAGAAAAAATATAGATTGGTAACAAAATCTTTGAAAATACAAATTTCTTCAAGCCATCAATCCTAAATTGATATATTTAATTGGATTAAATAAAGATTTAAAATAATGTATAACTTTTTTTTCAAGAAACAACCATATGAGAAATGGCTCATTATCAAGTCGTCTGCACCGTTCAAAAAATACACTTAATACTAGTCAACAACAAATTTGTTGCCTGCATTTTTTCAGCTGATTTAGGACAAATCTGATGTGCTGATACCAAACATTGGTTTTACTCAATCAGATCCAGTTTGTGAGCTATGGCTACATGTTTTTTTTTATGTTTTGTTCACATGTATGCATGTGTGGAGGATTTTTTGTTCACATGTATGCATGTGTGGAGCATTTTTTGTTCACATGTATGCATGTGTGGAGCATTTTTTGTTCACATGTATGCATGTGTGGAGCATTTTAGAAGATGTTGATGGGGGTAAAATGCCATGTTGAATAATTTTTTTTGATTGGAAATGATTTTAATGACAAGAAATATTCAGGTTCAATAGTTCTGGGTGATTTTTGTCAAAAAAGGATCAATTTGAAGCTATAAAACCTTGAAATCTTCCAAAAATTGGTGTGGCACCGTGCTCAGCATTACATGAAGGAGGACTGACCAGTGTTAGAGGAATTAGTGGCTTGCAAAGAAAAGAATGTCATCAATGACCCTCTCGTGGACAGAAACAGAATATCCTTCCCAATGCTGCACATCAAGCTCGCCTTAATGAAGCAGTTCACCAAGGCTCTCAACAAGGATGGCGACTGCTTCACTTGTGCTAGGCTTTTCCAAGATTGACCATGGAGAAATTGGAAGCTGGCATCTTTGACGGTCCTCAGATCTGGAAGGTCATCAGAGGTCCAGTTCGAAAACTCAATTAACAAAGTGAAACTGGAAACGTGGAAGGCATTTGTTCTGGTAATGAAGAACTTTCTCGGCGACAAAAAAAAAAAGAAATTCTGCAGAACTTTTCAAAAACATGCCGACTGCTTTCAGAAATCTGCAACATAAGCGTCAAGATGCGCGACCTATTTTCATGTATGGACTAGTTTACTGAGAACCAGAGTTCAATGAGTGGCGAGCAGGGAAAGAGATTCCATCAAGACCTGAAGAAGATGGAGACCAGATATCAGGGTTGCTGGGATGCAGTCATGGTGGCTTACTACTGATGGAATCTGAATCCTTGCTGCTGAGCATTCCGGGAGTTTGAAGAAATAGAAGTTCAAACCCTGAAAGTTTGAACAATGGTGAAATAACATGCAATTTACGTTTACTTACCTTTATCAATGCCCACCATTTAATTTACAGTAATCGATGTTTCTATCAGGTAATCAATATATATTGTTGGAAAAACATTTTCTTTCTCTTAAAAACATTTAGGATAATATGTGTTGATAAAAATTACTTGATAACACCACAAAAATGTAACTAATTTTGTCACAAAATGTTTTTTTTTCCCCCTGCAAAATCAATTTAGCACAAAATCCTGAACTGATATAGAGAAACGGATGCAACTTCCTAATTCAGTAGTAAAAAATACCCTAAATCAGTTGTAGAAATCTAGACAACATTCAAACAGTAAACAAATTGTTACCTAATGTCATTTTTGTTTAAGGTACTTTACCCATTTTCATTATGGTAGACCAGACCCATAAGCATTTGCTTTAAAATGGAAACGGATTTCCCTTTTAAAAAATTTAAATTTTGGTTTGCTGGATTTATTGGTATATAGAGATCATTTAACACCAATTCCTATTTATTTCATACAAGATTTTGATTTTCAAATTGTTTTTCTATTTGCTCATTTTTTATCTGTTGGGCTCGTGGATGTATCGATTTTATATCCATGTTGATACCATGAAAGAATTTTTTGATGACATCAGGGTTTAAAGTTTGAAAACAGTAAAACTTATGCTTAAAATATTCTACAGTCGCAAGAGACACGCTGATGAAATCTGTTTTTAAACACTAATACCATGATACATTACAGAATTAAAAAAATAGACAATCAAAATGTTACTTAAACAATCTTCTTTAAATTACAGATATTTAATAATTTGAAAACTAATAAGTGTTTTTTTTTTAATCTAATTTTAAAAGGAGGCTGGGAGTGGTCATATTGTTTAAAATTTGGCTGATATTCAATTTGACTACAGAGACTGTTTTTATTTAACATGATTAAAACTTTAATCGCTAAAAATCATCAAACTTGACTTTTTTTTTTTTTTTTTTTACAAAGGCATCACCACATTATCAAGGCCCAGAGGCCACTCAAGGATAAGGGTTAAAGAGTGTACAGTAGAAATTGGTCAATATAGTAATCATTAGTAATGAAAATTTGGTAAATTTAATAACTTATATGGAACGGCTCATCAAGAACTTATTTACTTTAGACTTGAACACAACCATATTGTAGTCAGCCGGAAAGCAGGAAAACGGAAGACAATTCCACAGGCGTGCAGTTCTAAGAAAGAAGCTTTGTTCATGGAATCTACGTTTAGGTTTAGGCACAGATAAAGAGTGGGGGAAATTATTGATAGTGTTTACAGCTGTTTCTATCAAGTAATCAATATATATTGTTGGAAAAACATTTTCTTTCTCTTAAAAACATTTAGGATAATATGTGTTGATAAAAATTACTTGATAATACCACAAAAATGTAACTGATTTTGTCACAAAATGTTTTTTTTTCCCCCTGCAAAATCAATTTAACACAAAATGACTTATAGAATTTAAAAAAATACTTGATCAATTTACAATTTACATGATTTTTGGAATATGACATCTTCATTCCATGACGAGTATGTGCAAAGATTTTTCTGTATTTTTGTTTTGTGAAATCAAATGTAATTCTTAAAAAAGAACAAAACATCAAAAACATTTTCCAATTATAGCTGAAAAATCAAAATCAAGGGAAATAATTTTTTTTTGAATATAAAAAGATTTCTCTCCTTTGCAACGAAAATTATTTCTTTCACTATTGAAGTTTAAAGAAAACTGTGGAAAAAAAAAAGTTAAAATCAAACTACATCCTGGACAGATACAGATAAGACATAACCAGATCTATTATAGATGCAATTATTAAAACAATTTACATAAGAACATTTAAAAATACATTTTAAAAAGTCATTTGTAATTTGTATTGTTCTTAAAAATCAAATGTTATATCTGGCCAGAAGCAATTGGTGCGCAGTAAAAAAAAAAAAAAAAAAAACCCGGGGTGTACTTGTGTAGTTTAACCAAGACATTAAAAAAATGAAAATATCGAGAAAAAAGTTATATTGTATGTATCCGTTTTGGACTGAAGTTCTCCAGAAAAAAATTTCACTTAATTTGATAAACTAGTTTTTTTTCTTTTTGCAGCGGAAAAACATGTTTTCATGACAGTGTGTTGAAGGTAACCATCTTTGAATTTTTTGAAAATGCCACGGGGAGATAACTCAGTTTAAAGGGATGAAACTTCCTTCCCATCTTTAATACTAGCTTTTCTTCCTAAAAATCGAACCTTTTGCTTGGTATCATAAATTGTTTTTTCGCTGCAAGAAAAAAAAAAAAAACCAAAAAAAAAAAACCTACTTAATGAAATTTTTTTCTGGAGAACTTCATTCCATAACGAATACATACAATATAACCTTTTTCAATATTTTCATTTTTTAATGTCTTGATTAAACTATACAAGTACCAAATC
The DNA here is from genome assembly GCF_053919585.1 of Euprymna scolopes. Classification (NCBI taxonomy): domain Eukaryota; kingdom Metazoa; phylum Mollusca; class Cephalopoda; order Sepiida; family Sepiolidae; genus Euprymna; species Euprymna scolopes. The sequence goes on from NC_136501.1 coordinate 32,534,172, forward strand.
CAGATTTTATTATTTCATGACTCATTCTGTATGTCAAATAAAAATGAATCAAAGGATGTTGAAACTAAAACATTCACTGTTTTTTTTTCTTCAAAATCAAAGTGTAAACAACTATTTATATAAGATATTGAAGGATTTTTTTTTTTCATGATACCGGCAGCGACAAAATATGAAAAATATTGTGACGAGTAAACAAAGGCATAAAAAGTATAAATTAACGAACAGCAGTTTCGGTATCAAAACATTGCAACTTTTTTGTCCATTTCAGAAAAATTATTATGTACGCCATTTTAGCATTCAATATTTTTATTTTTTGGGTCACTTTATTTTCAATTCTTTGTACATCATGCAATATAATAACAATCATGGAATATATTTTTCAGATGCCTCAAGGGATACACTGACCTCCTTGCCAATTTCAGGTTTTGCAAAATATCAGCTCAAACAACAAACCTGACCCGACACTGCATGTGGCAAATCGTCTCCTTGAAAGCTTTCAACTATGTTTGCCGACATTGGGAAAAAACAAAAATTGTTCTGATAATCTATGGTCTTTCTTTTTAACAACATATCAGCAGGCATCGCCCAATGAGGCCAAGCATGCATGAGGTTGTGAAGGATATGAAAAGAAAAAAAATTCAAAGTTACTTTTGAGTTCGCCCATCTGCCCCACTTTTTTTACTAAATTCTTTTCGATGGCTCTGATCTTTTTAGTCAAGTCAATTTAGACACAGCTAGTAAAAGTACGCATTTGAATTAGAATTTTACTTACGACCCTCCACTTTTAACTTAATCAATGGCAACAGTATGCACCAAATGTTCCTGACCAAAGGGCATATAAAATTATTCAACGTATCGATTAGAAAAGGTTTTAAAAGAAATTAAATGCATAAAACCAAGAATAAGTTCAATTATTGAAGTGAAAACTTTACAAGCATGGATGATCTAAATAAGCTGTTTCTTCATCTCTCTTGAATATTATCCCCATCTAATAATACAGCAGTGACAATGATGATATAGGCATAGAATATAACAAATTTAGATGAGTAGCACTAATACAGATTTCAACGAGTTAGGTACAAATATATATGTGCTTATAGTAACTAGTAGAAGAAACAAAGGATAAAAGCATAAAAAGACAAGGATAGAACACTGAGAGCACACACACACACACACACACACACACACACACACCATTGTGATTGGTGGTGATTTTATTTTATTAGACTGGTCTAAGGTTCAGGAGAGCTGGAGAAATGTGCAAGACTATAGGCCATTATATCTTTCTGTAACTAAAAATCTCTTGTTTTAAAAAATGCTAGTAGGGAAGAATAATTAGTTAAAAAGATTCACGGAAGTTGTGTTTACATCAACTTAAAAAAGATGAGAAATAAAAAAAAAAATTTTAAACTTACGTTTTAGCACTGCATTCCAGAAACATTAAACCTGAAATTTAACAAAGATAAATAATTAACGAGAAAATAAAGGAAGTTAAGAGTCATCCTTTTTTTTCTTTTTTATTTTTAAAGACCGTCTGAAAGCATTCAAAATATCTATTTAAATAAATATTCTGGAATATATGCAGTCAAATTCATGAGAACTCAAAATAGTTAATACAGCTAATCCCTTGGTTATAAATTACTGATGAGGGGGAAAAATTGGAGATTTCTATAAATACAGTAAAAAATTTATAAAATGTCCAGCTTTCTAAGACTAATTGTTACAGCTAAAAAATGTATATCAAGATGACCAGAAAACTCATTAAGTCACAGGAGTTAGAGACATGATTCCTGAAAAATTCACAATAATGTGATGAATCACTCAGCAATCAATAATCCTTGACTATCCAACCATTATATTATTTAAATGATAACAGATAAGGTTGAACAACTTGGTATGCAATTCTCATTGAATTCCACCGAGGATGCTGCAAACCACTCCTGCCTGAATTTCTCATTGCAGATTAAAGCCATACTTCATAACTTGACCATCGTTCCTTTCCATATCCAAGATATCATGAAACAATCTTGAAATCTTCAAACATGTAGGCCTGATCTTATTCCTGCTATATTAATAAAGAAATTATCTGATTAATCGGTGCCTGTTTTTTTCTAAACTCTACAACTATTACCCTACACGTCCTCTGGGCCGCATTCGTCACATCCTGGTTCACGGGACCATATTTGGGATATACCCCTGGGCGTGTTCATCGATTCCGGCTCACAGGACCATAGATGCAACCCTACAGGGCTACATTCTTAACTGTCTAGTGGTGGACCCTTCAAGGGTGACCAGACTCTCACTGGTTACCGGAAAATACCGCTATGCTGCTCAGGGCACCTGAAATGTGCATGACCCTAAGTCTATGTGGCAACTCTTATCTTCAGCTGGTCACTCGTCGTTCGTCAGATGCTGGGGTTGGGTTCATCCTTTGTAGACGCTCTGATGAATGGCGTGTATGCTGCCCTTCTCAGCTGCCAAACTGGGTTTCAATTCAGCAGTTCAAAAAAATAACTCAGTGTTTCTTATGAACAAAAATATTTAAAAAAAAAAAATCTTCATGGTAAACTTTGTACATGGAAAGCTAAGTTCTTTGAGTTCTCAATGACTTTCTGATGCAGGTTGTTACAACTAGGTTTGTTTAGGCAATTTCCCAGCTAGGAACAAGAGCTTTTCAACTTAGCTTCTCTGGGGTTTTGGCTCCTGCCCCACTGGATGGGAGGCCAAGACGATGTGCACTGTTCAATGCTAGCCAGCAAAAGACCCCTATTTCTAAAAACACAATAGACTTCTTCCCCCTATGTCACTTGTAAATTACTCTTTCTTTTCTCTATCCCATTATTTTATATTTTTTTTCTTTTCTTATAAATATCTTTCGTAACCATATCTCTCTTTAATTCTCCTTTTCCCTTTTTCTTTCTTTCTCTTCAACTCAAATTACTTTTCCCCCCTCACAGAAACCGTATTATCTGTCCAAACTAACTTATCAGCTAACTCTCGTATTTTCCAAGTTTTGTTTTCATGCTCACTTGGTGGTCTGACACTTAACAAGACCAGGTGACTTTATGACAATATTTTCTAGATAATAGAGCAGACCTCTTGTCGCCATGTCAACTTCTCTTTATCATATCAGCAATAAAACATATTCCAAACTTTGGAGAAAAAAAAAAATTTTCTAATACCCCATGTCGAACACCCCACCCAACTTTTAGCAGGGTGAATTGGTATTACCCGGGCAAGTAACATTGTTACACAACAAATGCCTTATTGAATCTTGCTTTCTTGATAATTAGAAAATTATCTGGTCCCAATGTTAAAAAATTCTGGTGAAAGAACTGACCCTCAAAATTATCACCCCATCAGTATCCTTTCATTCTTTGCTAAAATCTTTGAATTGTCAATCAATTCAGCATTAGTTCGCCACCTCTTCACTGCTAAATTTCTGGCCATCAGTATGGAATTAAACAAGCATGTTCTACTACGTATATCCTAATGGGCTACCCTGCATTGCCAGGGGAAAAAAGTAATCTATTTTTATTAAAACTTCTTTCTCTCTCCAAACCCCTTCCTCCTCCACTGAGCCCATTTCTCTCTAGCTGGATACACACACAAATCTACTTCATATAATAAATTTCTCAAGTACAAAGCATTTTTTTGTAAAATTACTATGTAACAATTAGGACTAGGACAACAGCATATTATTTTCATTGTTTTGACTCTCGAGTTTGTATCTGTTGATATCTTATATGCTTTTATATAGGGTGATGTGGTTCTCGATTGATTAACTGTGTCTAACCATGTTGGATATATACTCGAGAGTCAAAACAATGAAAAGAATATGGTGCTGTCACAGCCCTAGTAATAAGAATGAAAAACTGCCCTCCCGACAAAATGTTTCAATTGACCCTCAAAGAATGAATATTTTTGTTCTAAATTTTAGGTACTATTTATTCAGGGCAACACTGATCAAGAATATATAAACTTTTGGGGTGTTTGTTATGTACTTTTTGACTTTTAGCTACACACACAAACCACACAGACAACTGTCTTTCATATAATAGATAAATAATATTAGTAAAAATCTATCTAGTACAAAAAATATTTTAGAGTACCATGTTCTTTATTTTAATGCAGGATAAGTAAAAGATGCCTTTAATAAACAAACAAAAATACCAACCATTTTCTTCGGCAAACTGTTTGGCTTCCTCGTACGTCACATCTCTTTGTCCTTCTAAGTCAGATTTATTGCCAATCAAAAATATAACCTACGAAAGAGAACAGATCACCATTACAATCAAAAGAGCCAAAGATAAATGTTCTTCAAAAACATCAAAATAGTGAAAAAACAAAAAAAACATTTAAATTTATGAATCTATAATCAAACATGACAAAAGCTAAGATTCCTCCAATCGAAAGCCCAAAAGTTTTTGTTGGAACATTTTTATATAAATGGTGATATGATTAAAGAAAATTCAACTAGTTCTAGTAGTAATACACACGGACGAAAAAACGCTTTGGATAATCACAGATTTCAAGGTAGTTCTACTAAAATAGCCATATTTTTTAAACCAAAGCACTTCAAGTCTTCAAATTACTACTGTTTTGTTCGGAAATGAATATACTTTCAAATGAATTAATAAATATGAATGTACATTATATATTTTAAGAGTTTTAAGCAAATAAAGTGATAAAAATGTGAACGTCATAAAATGGCGTTTTCGGTAAGGTTTTGTAATGACCCCCCCTGTTTTCTAAAGGTCCGTACCGTGATTGTATGAAGAATTTCGTCATGAAATTTGGGAACCAATTAGAAGAGGTGTTAATCTTAATACTGTCAAGTGTCCGAAATATTTTTGACCATTTCTTTTTTTGTCGTGTTAAAAATAAGACTTTAATATGACGAGTATTGAACATTTTGAAAAAAAAATTCTTCGGACACCCAGTAGTAAGTAAATCAATCTTTTTACTATCTTTATCAATTAAAAGTATTGTTTTATGTTGAATAGGACCACGGTAATTGATAATTTAAAAGGACCTACCCGAAAAAAAAATTGTTTCTATTTATCGAATTTGGTCAAATGAAGTTTAAGCAGCAGCAGCAGCTCCAGCCTGTAGAATCAGCGATAGCACAGTTGTAAACAAACACGCATTCTTTAATTTTTATTCAAGAACGAATTAAGAAAAACATGAAAATATGAATATAAATGTTCTTATGTTTAATTAGAGCTATTTTGTTATCAGAATAACATTAGTTTAGAACTATTCGGTTTTCAGAATATATAATAACAACAATCCTAACCAATTCGGCATTATAAATCTGTTGCAATTTCTCACAAATCTCGTCAAATTTAAAAACATGGTTAAAAAAACAAAAACTTTTGTAGATATATAGCTTGCATGCACTTTTATTCTTTAAATTAGTTTTGAACAGCGAATTAAAACAATGTTTTACTGCGAACAGCCACAAATGTTTTTTTTTCAAAATCAAAATAAGTATCAAAATCTCGTTTATACATAGATTCGAAAAAGTTCTCAAAAAACAAATATATAACAAATAAATGTTATCAAAGGCAAGATAAGTTACTTTTCTACCAAACTGGCTATATTTTTTGTGTTTTTATTCAATGTAACATGTTTATTCAGCTCGAAAAAAATACAGTGTTTACCGTTTAAAAATGGCGCCTGGCCCGACTCTCTTTGACACGGTAAGTTTGAGAAAAGGAGTTAAAAATAAAAAAAAAACTATACAAAATACTGTTAAAAACTCACCGAATATATGTCAGCCTATGTCACGGTAACATATATTGAGCGAGTTTCTAGCAGTATTTTGTCTACTTTTTTATTTTTAACTCTTTTCCCCAAACTTACCGTTTCAAGAGAGTCAGGCGCCATTTTAAATTTTCCAAAACATCGGTAAACAGTTTTCAAGCTGAATAAACATGTTACATTAAATAAAAACACTAAAAAATTATCCAGTTAGGTAGAAAAGTAACTTGCTTTTGATAACATTTATTTGTTATATATTTGTTTTTTTGACAACTTTTTCGAATCTATGTGTATAGTAATACAAACCCTCAAAATCTATATCAATATTCTTGAAATTTTAAAAGCAGTTAGAAAACACATCAAACTACAATTAAGAAGCTTTTTATTTCGTTATTTTTTTTTCTACTTATTAAGCGAAAGATATTTTTACAACCTGCTCCAGCGTAGTATAAACGGCCTATGGAATTAACACCTTCAACCTCGAAAATAGAAATCAACAAATTTTTGAACGCTCTCTTTGAAAAAAAGCTCTCTTAACTTCACCTCTAATACAAATTATGTGTGGCAAGTCTCCTCCTAAAACACTCTTTAACCCTAACAATAACACTAAGTTCGAGTGGCAAGCCCCCCCCTCCAACAAAATACCTCTGTAAGATACATACAAGCATCTAAAACAAACAAACAAACAAAAAATAGATCCTTCCTTAAAGAAAAATACACATAAAAATAAATTGGTTAACTGTCCTAAAATGCTAGAACGGCCAGGAAATGATGAATTATTTTACATTAAATTTTTGTGAAACTAACCGCTCCCCCCTCTAATATTGTTTTTGTTAGCTTTGTCTCTGTCAAGTTTTCAGTATGTTCACACATAATTTTCCTTAGCCCTACAATTAATTCAAAGTCCGAATGGCAACCCTCCCCATATTCTCATTGCATAGAAACCCTCTTAAAACTACACATAATCATCTTAAAAAAAAAAAAAAAAGCATGCATATTTTCCCATAGAAAAAAAAAAACAGTTAACTGCCCTAAAATGCTAGAATGACCTGTAATAGGAAATTATTCTACATTCAATTCTAAAATAATTTGTTTATCTTTCATTAAAGTTTTTCATGGCATTTTATACATAATTTCCTAAAAAGGTAGAATCACATTTTGGAGGGGTGGTCAGAAGGAGTTGAGTGGGGTTAAACAGAAGGTGTTAATCTACAATAATACCAAAGAAATATTGCAATATATTCATTTTTAAATGGTCTTATGTTTAGATTTAAGTTTTTTGTACATAAAGCACATTACAATTCAACTTTGAGTTCTCCAACTTCTTTTCTGTTTATGGATACATGGCATTTTTAAGGAATTGCTGCATATTTATGCACATTTACTGCAGATTATTTGGAAACCATAAACTTTGGGAGATTTTCAGTTGCATATTCTGATTCCTTGTACAAAAATACACTTATATGGTAAATTTCATTTCTTAGTCTTGTGTTTTAACAAAGATATGACATTTTTACTGAAAAAGTAGTGTAAAAAATGTGACGAAACGCATATGGTCTTAAAGAGGGAAAAATATCCAAACGTGTGAGGCACAAAAATAGCCATAACTTCCTTAATTTTAATCAGATTTTAAAAATTTAAAAAGATTCTTTCTTAGCTCATCAAGCTCTTTCTATGCATACCAATATTGAAATATTTCAAGCTATTTCAATTTTTTCATGTGTATTGCTAGTTCTAGATACTGCCGATAGGAACTGACCAATCAAATGGAGCCACGTTCTGCTCCACAAAAATATTGGATCTTTTAAAATTCCAGCCCATAATCTTTCATGTATACACGATAAAGAGCTATGCTCTTAGCCTGCAAAATTTTTAAGTCGAAGACTACCAGCTGAAAACTGTTTTTCATCTCCAAGACTTATACAGACTAGCTAACTATCAGACACTCTTCTGAAAGTAAACATGGCTTTTAATTTAAGCTAAGAGCGTGTTATTTAATAGCTTAGTGTACCATTTTTGCAGTAGTAGCTCGTTTCCAATCTAAACCAGATGGGGTTACTGATTGGATTAGTATGATGTTGAAAAACCTGAAACGAGTAATAAAGCCAACACACTACTAAAGACTCATTGAAACATCTTCTAAAATGTGTTTTTCTTAAATATTTACATTTAAATGTTTTTCACATTGCTATTGTCCTCATAAATATCAATATTTATGGCTTTTAATTAATGTGCCCTTCAGTCTTCTTCAGATGTATTGGTAATTTTACCTTTGTATCATTGGCGTACATTAATGTTACTTGCATACTTGAAACCAATGGAACTGATTTCAGTGCAAATCAATTATGTTTTAATAAAGGAAAATATGAAGTACATAAATGAATCAGACACTTTATGCAGAAGCACATTAAAAGATTAAAACACAAAAATATTTATATTGATGCCTCCTCCCCTAACCCATTAGCAAACACTCTTACTATTATGCCAAACTGGTCGATCCAAAAAATTTTACTGGTCAATTTTCAGAAGAATCTGAAGTAGAATAAACTCTTTCCTCATACGCTGAAGTCATTTTTTGCCACTTTTTTGTTATAAAATATGAACATATATAAATGGACCAGACACTTAACGCAGGCAAATGAAAGAGTGAAACACAGAAATATTTATATTGATGAGGGCCAATAATTTTTTAAAAAGAAAATTATTTTCAGAAGTTAATTTTATTATGTTACATTATAACATTTTTTTTATTTTAATAAATAAATAGTACAAAAAAAAAAAAAAAAAAAAAATGTAAGTCCTGTAAAGGAATTGTATTTAATCTACAGATTGTCTTTTTTCTTCATAAAAATCATTAAGCCATTAAACTGATTACCATCTTGGATCTTTTTGCAAACATGTCTGTATGTCTATCTAAAATTGCAGACTATTCTTGCCAGATTTTTTGCACATCTGTGAACACATACACAAAAGATGGCTGAAAAGAAGATATATTTGAAACAGAATTTTCAGCTTAAAAAAACAAAACATTTCAACGTAACGAATATAACATACCGTATTAGGATTTGTTAAATTCCTTGCATCTGTAAGCCAGCTGCTTAAGTGATTGTATGTGCTTCTCCTGAAAAATATACATTTATATAAATGAACATTCTGACTGATAAATGTATATTTTTCAATTATCATCCTAGATTTCATTTGAACAAAATCAAATTACTGCAGAAATATACTTTAGTGAAACTGATAGGCAAAAATCAATTGCTCATGACCTTGTTGTGTTGTATTGGGAGTCAAGTCAGCACGAACCCAAAAATGCTTGGATGTGGGCAAATTAATTGTGGTGTGTCGTAAGCTAAGCAAATCAGTCATGTTGTGGCACAAGCTGCGAAAACCAGTTGTTCCGCTAGCCAATCCCTGATATCAATTGATTATTGTGAGCATATAATGGATGAAATTGACACTCGTGTCTGCAACAAATGGTCGTATTGATGCCTTTTGTAAAGTCAAGTTTCATCGTTATTGGTGATACTATTATTTTCTTCCCTCATAAACATTGTTGCTACTGACAATTATCTCTCATTTTCACATCTTTGTGTTCTCGATGATATTCCATTTTAAAACTTGTTATATCAAAGAAGAATGGAATAAAAAAATCCTTTTGCTAAAATTTAATGTAGAAGAGCACAAGACCATTCCTTGATTTCTGAAAGATATATAAAGTATCTTTATTGATTCTTATACGTTGCTATAGTTGCACGATCATATAACATTTTATGCGATACCGACATGTATCGTAGACACTTGATCTTCATTGGTCCTTACTCTGCAAACATTGATGGAATAATTTAGCTCCCTCAAGAATCTCTGCAGCTTCATTTTTAATTGCATAAAATAAAGTAGAATCTCATTGGTGGGGGGGGGGGGTAGCAAAGTTTCTTTTTATGGAAATCACTCTAGACAAGCCAGGAGGCCATTACATTTAAGGAGCTAAAAAAAAAAAAAAAAATACTTCAAGGTTAAAATTAAAAATCAGCTAACAATACAAGATGGATTCTGATCCAGAAAAAAGCAATTATTCCCTCTTTGTATCACAGAAGAATAAGCAGTGTCCTAGTGAAGGACGAGAAGGAAAAAACTGGAGAAATTTCGAACCATGTGGTGGTAACAGTGACTTAGAAACACATGTCTGGCCAAGAGGAACTTTTAAAATAAGATAGAGAGATGACTTGACGACAATGTGTTGTGGGGCAAGCGATAATGTGTTGTCGAGCAAGTTACAGACATAGCAGTTGGCTGTAGCTGCAAACTGGAAAATGGGTTATTCATCTGGGAGAAACGTAGGGATGCGCCCATATTGTTGTTGGCTTGCATAAGTACGTGTCAGTGGTTTGGTGATAAAACGACCATTAATAAATGCCTTTAAAAAAAAAAAAAAAATTGTTTAAATTTCTTTCCTTTGTGATCATCTCTGGATATGTGTTTCGCCCGAGTGAAAATATAACAACCATATTACATTTGTTGGAAACGTCACTCATTGAATGTGAAGACTAAAGAACAAAATAAGGAAGTGAAAGTATCAATTGATGAATTTTAAAGGAGACAGTAACAAAAGTCTTCTACTTTACCTATTCATGGATTGCTTGAAGTATCACAATATTAACATTCAGAGAAAAGGAACAAAACTGCATAAGTACTGTTTCTGCCACACCCAAGTAAAAAAAACAAGAAAAACAAACAACAACAACAACAACAACAACGCCTGTGCCATACAAAAAAAAAAAAAAAAAAAAAACTTCAACAAAAAAGTGATATACAGTGAAACTGATTCGGACCATGAACCTAACAAATCATTTATAGATTCATATAAGGTGAATGATTAATCTGTTCAGAAAAAACTGAGAACTTCTCTCGGGTCCAGGTTATTTTCTTATAAGAGGTTTTTAGCAATATAATAACATATTTGTTCAAGACAGTGTAACTTGGAGACATATTTCACTTGGGTATCATGAAGTGAAAATCCCCAAATTAGAAGACAAGCAGTAGCTTTCTTAATATATAGTGGTGTGCTGTTCAGAATGATAAGACCGATATTGTTTAGACGGTTTACTTTTAACCTTGGTTGAGGCCGCAGAGTTGACCTTCATAAATACTATGTTGGGATTTGCAACAGTGTAGGTTTTAGTAAAAATTATCCCAAACAATTGAAAATATGAACATGTCTCAAAATTCAATTATTTTCCAAGGTATATTTGGGAAAACTTATATAGAATAGAAAGTTTAGAAAACCGTACAACGCAGGTTTTAAAAAATAAACAAACATTTATTTGTTTAAAATCAACCAAGTTTCGGCGATATAATGCCTTCTTAAAGAGTAGAACCAGTTTCTGTTTTTTCTCTTTTTCTTTCCTTGCAATATGATTTTTTTTTTTTTTTTTTTTTTAAATCTGGCTTTTTAAACTTCAAAATTTGAATTTCAACAACTTTTAGATTGAGGAGAAAAAAAAACTTCACTAACATAGAATAATATACTTAAGAGAAATTTGATTATTGAAGAGTTGATAGTTTGGGGAAGGGTGAGTGGGCTAGTTGAAATCTATATATTAATATGTGGTTTTTACCCATCCATTAAAACGTTGTGCAAGTTAATAACAACAGTAGTGTTCAACAGCAGCTAACAGAAGATATTCAAACAGAAAAGAGTCGAAACAAATAGGTGAAATAGTGTAATTTACAGACTTACATATGAGAAAAAGCGTGCTTATCAGTAGACAGAGAGAGAGGTACATAATGAGAGAATGAGAGTGGGAAAGAGTTCAATAAAATAAAATATCCGTATTTGGAAAGTAACCGAAACAATATATTTTCATATTTTCCTTTTCTTTTACAAATTAAATCAAATTTTGATAATATTGGTTTTTGTCTCCAAGTCAATAAAATGGAAATTAAAACCCATTTCTTTTTATTAACCATGGAATTTCCACAGGCCCTGCTAGTATTAATATAAGATCCATATTAATTTTAAAAAAAAAAAGCTTAAGAGTGATAGATTAACAATAAAAAAAAATAAAAGACCTTGTAATATCATAAACCATCAGGGCTCCAGCAGCTCCACGGTAGTAACTCCGGGTCACTGCTCGGAATCGTTCTTGTCCAGCTGTATCCCAGATTTGTAGCTTGATTTTCTGGCCAGCAACTTCAATTATTCTGAAAAACAATTCAGATTACATAAAAATTTAATATTGCTAACAAAACGTAAGATTTTTATATTGTTTTTATCTCATCTTTTAGGTATATAATTATTATGTTTGCAGATTTATTTGCTACTAATTTTCTTCCATTTAAAATGGAAGAAACCATAGTGTACAGTGTTCAGGTGCACCAAGACTCATCAAAAGGATAAAAATTAGAATTAGCATTTAGTTGTTCCTCCTTTCATCTTTTATATCAGCCATAATTCTTTTTGACATGGAAATCATTAATTTAAAATAGCATTCGTTATCCAAGCAGTTCCATCTTTCTTCAATCGAAATTCATAGCTGAATGGCAAACCAATTTTAGCAAACATTAAAAAGCAAATAACAATAAATGTATCAAATAAAAATTGTGAATTAAACTGCTTGAAAAAATATTTGAATAAATATTTTAATTTGGAGTCAATTTTTTGCACAAATAAATCTGCAATGAATTGAGTAGCTACAATAGCAAATACCCTATACTAATTTCACTCAACCATCTCATACACCTAGTGTCAGGAATTTCCATTAAAAAAGCTTTTTCTTTCTGGGAAACGTTATTGCAGAACTGCTTCCCTGCTGATTGTAATGGTAGTTTTAAAATCAAATATCAATACATTCACGCTATAAACCACCCCATAAGTAATCAAACTCATTTCATGCCATTGATCAATATTAGTACTCCCATAGCATTCCTCATCTTTCAGCTAACAATCATGCAGTCTCATTAATCTTTATCCATGAGTGGCTCTTGGCTTTAATAAATACTAACAAAAGACATCTACACACCATGATTGTTTCAAGCCAACTAACATTTCTTTATTATTTGCATGTTAGTTTTTAGTTGACTTTTTTTATTTGCAAATTCCATTACATTCAGCCAATGTATTAGAGTTCCGTCGAAAACATCAAGCCATTTTATTTCATTCTATATCCTTATCGATACGACGTCTGCTTTCATAACATTTTGATATCGGTTGATTGTTAGTTGTTGAGTTTTACAGCATGTCAACCATCATTTGTTATTTTATGCTGAAACCATATCCATGCCTTATATATTACGTTGGTGCAAAAACAATATCGTTTTATCACATGTTACTTTTATCTATAGTTTCTGAATTCATTCATATATATATATATATATATATATATATATATATATATAGCCATGTTATCATTTTGAAGCATGTTATTTATTACCCTTCTCAATCTCTTCATTTTTTTGCAGGCTTTTCGACAGCACGGACAAAATTCAAAACCGCACGATTTTCTTGACAAAAATTGGTTGATTCTAATGGTTCTTATTTCGATTAATAAAGTTTATGAAAGGAGTTATGATCCTTTAAAGTTGAATGCCAAAAAACGATATTTTTGCACCAACCACCTATGATTTGTTTATAGACGTCTTTTGTAAATAAGTTTCATTTAACTTATAGATGAGGCTCTAGCAGGTATTACCACTTCTGTTCTGGATTAATTGGGTTTGAAAATAGAGTGGACAAAAAAAAAAAAAGAAAAAAAGAAAAAGATAGATAAATGGATTTTGGATAGAGGCAAACACCTGTCTTGGGGTATCTGATAGTTAAGTGGCATTCAAAATAGAGTTTATCCTTATTTAATCCATAGATGGAACCTTGACAGGTACTATTACTTCAAGTCTGAGTATACTGAAGAATAATGGCAACTAGGAGGAGACTTCACATTCCCAAAAGTTCCCAAATTAGAACCTCATTATTAGATGCATTTTAAGTTCACACTCATGACCCTTTTTTTTTTTTTATAGAAAAGGTCATATTTCTTTCAGCCAATGTATTACAGTTCTGTCATAAAAATCAACTGGTGTTCAAATTCATTTTTCTTGTAGATTTTATATTTCCACATTATAATACTTTAAATTTTCTATTCTGATACTTTGATGTCTTTCATGATCTGTCGGTGTAGTTTTCCCTTTTTAACAATCCTATTTCTGTTGAATTTATACCAAATCTAAGCCAAAGCTAAAAGGGAAGAGTTTTTGTTGCGCGTTACTGTGGGCCTCCTGGAACAAATTTCACAACTATTTTTCATGTTTTAAAAGTTTTTTTTTTTTTTGAGCCAGGTTTCCTGTCCATTCTGTATGTTGTTGAGGTGTGCAAGAACTTTAAACGGATACTTAGTTTGGTTGTTTGGTTTTATATGTCAAACCATTTCGGGTTTTTTAATGCAGCATCCAGTAATTTTGGAAAAAAGTTTGTGCTTCAAGGTTTTTTTTTTTATATATCTTCAAATATTTATAGGGTTTGGTTTGATTGTTTTGTAGAAAAATGTTTTTGATTGCAAAACAGTTTTGCAAAAGGAAAGAAAAAAAAAACAATAACATGAATGTTTGGTGCATTTTTGGTCAAAAAGCCAGTATCAGATACTCTGTTCTAGTACAGGATATCCAAAAAGTCACTGAAGGGTTTTGAATTAAATAGACTATTTTTGATGATATCTTTCTGTAATTTTAACACAATCTGAGTAAGACATTGGGAATTTTTCATTTTAAAATATAAAATTCAAAAATAATATCTTTTAAATGTCGCCCATTTTAAGCTTCACATATTTGTGCTCTTTCCAAAACATTATTCATGACAGATTACAGAATCTCTGGACTACGATTTAACTCCCTTATTTCTTTTCTGATGTTTTCCTTCAATTCTTGTAGGGTTTGGGGCTTGATGCTTCGAGGTCTTTTAGCTTGCGGTACGAAATAAGGGAGTTAAATCGCAATCCAGAGATTCTGCAATCTGCCCTGAATAATGTTTTGGAAAGAGCACAAATATGCGAAGCTGAAATGGACAACATTTAAAAGACATTATTTTTCATAAAAATTGTTTGAATTTTGTATAAAAAAAAAAAAAAAAATCATAATGTCTTAGTCAGATTCTGTTAAAATTACAGAAAGATATCAAAAATAAAGAATCTATTTAAGTTCAAACCCCTTCAGTGACTTTTTGGACACCCTGTAGTACCAGATGCCCTAATCTAGACTTAGGAGTATTCGTAAGCAAAGGAGCAACCCCACATTCCCCACAGTCCTCAAATGAGGTCTCCCCACCCAGGACCTTACATATTCAAGATTCTGTTGGTACTTGAATTGGGCAGACTCGTAACTCATTTCCCTTATTTTGTCCTTTAGTCTTCACATTCCATGGGAATGTTTCTGACAAAGGGAGAAGAATTGCTATTTTCTGGGTCAAAGTATATCTATCTAATATTTATCATTGGCTAGTTTTTTTGTTTTTTTTATCTCTAAGTAGTATTTTTTAAACACTTTACATCAAGTGGTTTCATGCGTTGTCTGGTGCAATTTTCATATTCAAAAAAATTTTTTTTTTTACAATCAGTAGGATCATTCCAAAATATTTTCTACATGGTTTAAAAAAAAAAACTATGCCTTTTAACTTTAGGTATATTTTATGAAGCCAAAGATATTCAGCTATTTAATAAAATCATGTACGTATTTGTTATCAGTTTATTTACAAAAAAAAATAAAAATAAATAAAAATAAATAAACAACCCAAGGTGAACATTACACACAAAGCTATATACATTAGTTGTTTGCATACTAGAAAAAAATTAAAACAAGTACATATTGTCCTGAATACAAAAATAAATCATTAAGATTACATTTGCGGATAACATTTCATAAAATTTATACAAAGAGTAACTTATGTAATATACATTTAAACTGTCCCATTTTACTTATCTTACGTATATGCTAGATTATTTAGAGCAAAGAAGTAAAAAAAAAACAACTTCATTAGAATAACTTTGAACAGTTTTCGTCATTGGCTTATGTTAAATTCAGCTGAAACTATCTTCATTTAAGGTTTTATTTAGAAACTACCTGACGCTGCTCAATGCAAAAGTGTAACATATTCCTATTAAAACTTCCACCTTTCTCTCTTTCCTCCTCCCAGGTGTTACCCTTCCCTCTTCTCTGCCCAGCCCATTCCCCTCTTTGGACATACACACAGACAACTAGATTTTTTTTCTTTCCTCCTACCCAGTTTCTCCGTCTCCCGTACACACAGACAACTCCAAGGAATCAGTTAGCATAAGAGAATTAACTCCTTGATTAAAAATAATTAGTTATTTCCCTTTAATGGATAATCTTCTGGAAAATCAACCCCCTACCCTTCCGATGAGAACTGCACGAGTTTAGGGTCAAAAAAAGAATTATTTTTTTTTCTTCTAAATCTTGGATATTATTAATCCAGGGAAACTGCAATCAAGAAAATACCAATTGCAAGTATTTTTGTTGTTTTTTACTTTTTAGCAGACATACAAATATACAGACAACTGTACTTTATATAATAGAAGACTTGTAGAAAAAAAATTCGGTTATCTTAATAGTGGTTGGACAAAAACTCCATGTTTGGTTAATGTAAAACGTATATTTTATTGAACGCAAAAGTGAGACAACAGGACAAGCATGGGTATTTTTATACTTTTTGCAAACATTCATTTTACCATTTCAATGAAGTAATTTTCACATCCCGTATCAACTAGGAGCTTTTCATATGAGAGATGTATGAATTGCTCATGCAATTTGAAAGCAACTTCTGTTTATTTATAATCAGTGTTCACAAAGCTTTTCACATACCAAAGCGTGCTTCCCACTAAACATGTTTTATAAAGCATTTGGTGCAACAAACTTCAGAACTGGTGTGAATATTCGTCCAAACTGCCACCTGCTGTCTGAATGAGGACCACAAAAAAAAAGTGAGTCCATGTGAAGCACATTTCGGTCCTCAAGCTTTTGCCTTTCACCAGATCTGCAGTGTCTAGCACCGGTACCCGTGCAGAAAAGCACCGGCAGGAGGTAGGCACACCAGGATTTTGTCAATATTTTTTTCTTCATTTTTGCAGGCTCGAGCCTGCTGGTGTTGGTAGGTGCTGCAGACAGCATTCCAGAGCTGGCTGGTGTCGGTAGGCATGGCCAAGTGCGACACAAACCTGACCTGATTACCTCACTTGACCCGACGGTTTCTGTATATATTTTTTTTTTTTTTTCAACTAAAAGTATTTTACTATCTCTGTACTAGGTGATTTAAAAATGAGGATCATATGGTATTCATGATTGGATGTATTTGGTTTAAAATATTTTTACAAAAAAACTTTCACAAAATTTTTTTGTTTAAGCAAATTTCTGTACTTGCTCATTGCTTTGATAACTTTCTTTGCAGCAAAATTGTCGTACATAATATCAGACTGGATTATAATATTTTTCCAGCAAACAAGGTACTCTAATCTTCCACATCTTCAGTTCCTCGTGAATAATGGTGTACAGTTCCCACACTGACATCAAACTCTGCACTTATTGTCTCTATAGACACACAACGGTCCTTATCCATGAAATTCTTTATTTGGCCAATCAACTCTGGTGTCCTAACATCCTTAATCCTCCCACACCTTTCATCATCCCTCACATACTTCCTTGAAACTCTAATGCTACTCAAAAACTGATGTTCAAATTGTGCAAGATGGTCAAAAGCAGTCTGAAGTATTCCATATGTTTCTGTGGCATTTTTTCCAAGTTTAAAACAAAATTTTATTGCATATCACGTTCTTCTAAAGTGTCATCATGTCCATATTGCATTTTTGAAATATACCAGCTGTGAAAATCATGCTTTAGTAGGGTGTATTCCAATTCCTGCTGTAGCTGTTCATTTGAACCTAAAAATCGTAAAAATTGATCAGTCATCTCATAAGATGTATAGCAATAACCTACTGCATTTTCAAGAGTCTACAACAATTCAAAAGTCTGGAAACTTATTTAAGGCACCTTGTATAGAAGATAAGATTTACTTTTAAGAATAATCAACTTTTTAAGTCTTAATGAAATAAAAGAATACCTTGTTCCAAATTCTACACCAATAGTATGTGGGCAATCTGCCATAACTGCAAAATAAAATTACAAAAAAAAAAAAAAAATCAGTAAAGAATCATCAAAGGAGAGAGATAATCGTTTGAAAGGGGAGTGGGGATTTATTGAGCATATCTTAATGGTATTTCATATATATTTGAAAGAAAAAAGTTCACATTAGTAATTAGTCAATAACAAATGATAAAATACAAATGTTTAGTAAAAGGGAGAAAATGTAAAAATAAAAAAGTTGTAAGCAAAATACATTTAAGATATTTTTTTTACAAAGAAAAATATGGGGGGGGGGATAAATAGAAAAGCAAAGAAAATTTTTAGCTTTTTTTTGTTGAAGCAAGTAAAAAACTGCTAACATGTTTTTTCTTTGCTTTTATATTTATTGTAAAGAAAAAAAAATGGGGTTTGTTGTTTAAACTAGAAAATGATGCACTTAGTTATCGTTATTGCTTAGCCCCTTTTCAACGTGTATATAAAAATGGCGACTATATTTTGCAGTCGAGTTTGCATTTCCGCATTTCACGTGCATCAATGAAACTTTCTATAACAGTGTTTTTAATGCTAATTTATTTTTACTAAAACATAGCTAAAGTAAAAATTGTCTGGAAGCAATACTGAAAACCATTTCTGGAATCAGAATTAACCTCAGTATAGAATTAGTTTGGTTGTTTGGGCTTTATGGCATATCAACCCTTTTTGGATTATTCAATATTGATTTTGGAAAAGAGGTTTTATGCTTAAAGTTATTTATATCTTCAAATATTTATTCATGGTGTTGAGCTTGTTTTGTAGAGAAAAATTGCTTATGTTTTTGGCTCTGCAGAACATGATTGAGTTTTGGGAAGGGGAGAAAAAGCAATGTTTAGTGCATTTAAGTCAGAAAGCTGATATCTTCAGTCTGATCTGGTAGTATCAGCTAAATATGTTGTGTACTGGAGACTTCTGTATATGGACGGGTGTATAAGGCTTTTGACAAAGTTTGGCATGAAGGGTTGCTAATGAAAATTACATTGTATGGTATAAATGGACGTATACTAAATATAATTAGATCCTTCTCAGACAATAAGACCACCCAGGCTGTCATTGATGGACGTACATACAAGCAGCATAATATTAATGTGGGAGTGCCTCAGGGGGTTGATCCTTGGACCACTATTATTCCTGATATTCATAAACAACCTCCCTGAAAATACTATGTCCGAGATGGGTATATTTGCCGAGGACACAATGCTCTATAACATACACAAGGGAAGGACGAATGTACATAAATCTAAGACAATGGTAGAATTATGAGGAAATGACCTCCAGACCATAGTAGAATGCGACCGTAAAATGGATGGTAACATTAAAATGCTAGTAAGACTAAGCTGCTCTCCTTTAACAATTACAACCACCGACATCCATGACAAATAACACCCTACCTCAGAATTTTTCCTTCAAACTCCTCAGCTTAACATTCACGAGCAATATGAACTGAAACAAATACACTGAGGACATTGCAAAGGCAGCTGCAAAGAAGGTGGGTTCTCTCTATCAAGCTAGAAGACTACTTACACCTGAGAGTATCCTGTACCTCTACATGGCCACCATTTGCCTATGAATCGAGTATTGTTGCCACATCTGGGCTGGTGCATCTACCACTATCCTCTCCCCCTTGGATAGCGTCCAAAATAGAGTTTTTAATCTAATAGGTCCCACTTTGTCAACTAAACTCCAGCCCCTGTCCCATCATCGCAATGTTGCATCTCTGTGCCTGTTTTACAAATATTTTAATAGAATGTGCTATGCACTTGTATCCCCTTGACACCCATATCCCCGACAAACCCGCTTAGCAACAAAATCTCACCCCCTTTACTGTTGAGGTCCTTAAATACCAGAAAGCTGTCTACTCTAATAGTGTCTTCCCTTGAAAAGCTAGACTTTGGAATTCCTTTTCTGCTACCTGCTTCCCTGATTGTACTGATATGCAGAAGTTTAAATGTAACAAACCAACATCTTGTTAATCTTTCCTAGACATGGTCCCAAATAGTAGCCCCTTACGTCCAAGTGGTGATATGCCTTGTTAGCGGTGAATGTGAGTATTAAAAAAAATACATATGAAGTGTTTATTGACGTGCATATATATTTGATTGTCTGGATATGAATGTGTTTAGTGATTGTTTAAATAGGGCATATAACAATTATAACATTAAGGGATAAATAACAGTCTCTGAGCCAATGGGAAAACACACCTGGTCTATATTGGACTTATCTTGATTTGACGGATCCTCAAAAAAGCTACAAAAGAAGATTCATATGACCCGAAGCCTTGGTGGTATATACAGCAGCTTTATTTTGGATGTCCCCCCCCCCATTGGAAAGTTGTAATGCTAGTCCTAGCTTTTTATTATAAACATTTCCCTCTACTTGGAGCCATTACTGTCCACCATCATCTTTTACCTCTGACTACCGACTGCACCTGCTAACTCTCTGACTCCCAACTCTTGACTAACTGATACGTGTCTTTCATGCCCTCTCATTACGTCATTAACTCCACGTGACCAAAGACATAAATCGAATCATCTATCTTTGTCACATATTTTGTTTATGCTAACATTCTTTTCTATTAAAACATGTTAACATAAATAATTTCCTTCATGTTATTGTTTATAGACTCTAGTCAAGTTAAATTCCTAAAACATCATTTAACCATATTTTTCCTTGAATTGCATTTTTCCTTTTACAAAAAATCTAATTCAATCTACACAATAATAATAATCTTCTGGCTCAGATAATGTGGCAATACTCTGGGTGTGCTAATATACAACAAATATTAAAAAAAAATTTTGATTTAAAGTGACACCAAGGCAGGTGCCTGTAAATGCATTAAAAAAAAAGAGAAAATAAGAAGCCAGCAATAGAAGGAACAAAGGGGACAGCATGAAAATAAGTGAAGAAAAAAATCAAGACAAGACGTTGAGCATTGCAACTGCTGGTTTATCATTTTTAAACTGGAATAGTTGCGAGAAGAGACAATACTCTAGTATATAAAAGATATACTCACACTTCTTTTCTGTGAATTGGTGTAAGAGGCATGATTTGCCTACTCCCATATCACCAATGATGATATATTTGAAGATGTACGAGTAATTATACGGCCCCGCGGCCATTTTGGTTTGAGAAACACAAGAAAAACACTCTGAAAGAAAAAAAGATAAAATCGTAAAGTAATATAATTTTTTAAGGAATGATGAAATTATAAAAAAACTAGTTGTAAATTACTTGGTGTTACTCAAGTGGAAGGTTTATAGAAAAATAATTCAAAACATGTATACAATTGTTTGTTCATTTTTTTTTTTTTTTTTTTTTTAATAGGATTAAAAAAAATTTTTTTATTCGATTATTTTTTATTTCAATAAATATTTGATTAATATAAAAAAATATATACAAACACAAAACCTTGTCTGATAATTTTATTAACAAAAAGTTTTTTTAGTGATGAATTGTGAATTTAAAAAAGGGTGATTTTAAATTTCGTAAAAGGTTTCTGAAAATCAGTCGCAAAAAAGGTTAATTCTTTTGTTTGATCAATTATTTTATTCAATTTGGTGAAGGATGGAAAAAAATATGCAAATTTTTCATGTCAGTTGTACATGCTTTTAAAAATTGACTTCCAAACTAATCTATCCGGCAAAATCTGCATTCCTCTTTCTCTTAAATCTGTTTTTATCACTTCCATGTTTTTCTTGGCCTTCCGCTGCCTCAGCTGTTCTTCAATTACCCAAGAACTGTCATCCATTCTTTCAATATGGCCATACTATCAAAGTCTACTGTTCTCCACATTCCTCCATATACTGACAAGATTTAATCTTCCTTTGAGCTCATCAAATCTTAGCCTATCTTCTAGACTTACATTACATATCCATTGTATCATTTTCACAGTACATACTCAACTCTTACTGACCAGGTTTCATATCAAACTGCATACATATGCCTGATTAACATGACAGTAGGGACACTTCTGATTTGTAATGGCAGAAATTCCCCAAACTTACTTAATCTTCAACGTTATTGTAACCAACGTTTTAACTTTTAAGGATTCTTATAACATAAACAGTGGGTTTACCAAACTAAAGTTTATATAAGACAGTATATATACATACACACATATATATATATATATATATATATATATATATATATATATATATATATATATATATATATATATATATATATATAGGCACTACCTACCAATATTTCTATTTACATCAGGGTTTTAGGATCAGGTCAAATTTTCATTATTGTTCCCAATATTAGCTTCTGAAATTTTTTTCCATTTTTTATCTTATGAGAAAATTGCATTAGTACATACTTTATTTAATAAAACCAAATTCAAACAATTATTACAACTAAAGAACATATATATGTGCATATGCACACACACACACACACACACACACACACACACACACACACACACACACTAGCAGGCAGCTTAGCATTGCCCAGTCATAAAATATGCTTCAATATGATATTTTTAATTCATGCAGATTTCATATTTATTATTATAGAGCCAATACTCTATTGATTATTATATTGTACCTAATATATAGTCGTGATTTCAAAAGTTTAAAAAATATGACTTGAATGCCATTAGCTAGAATTGAAATCAAATCATTTAGTGCTCCAATGTTGGTTGTTACCATCTGAGCTAACAACAGATGGATACCAAAATTTTAAACATTAACTGACTTTAACGTATAAATGTATATTTGCGCATGCTCAGAAGATACACTTAAAGTTAACTTATGCCTGTCAAGTTCTAATTGTTTTTTTCTTTTTTTTTTTTTTTTCAATTTTTACCCTTTACAAGCTGAAAACCAAACCAAATTTGTTCCACAGGTCCAAATCACCTATACATAAAGTTTACAAATCTGTAGACCAAAAACTGCCAGGAGTTTGGTAGAGACCGTTCTTCAGACTGACAGATAATGTTACTTTTATTTCGATAGATTAGAAGGTGTACCTGGCGTTGCCTGGTATTAAATGTAATATTAAACTCCTTTTAAAAAATTAAAATAGAAAAAAAAAAAAAGAAAAAACTGAAAGAAACTAATACATGTGCATGCGAGTATTATGTTTTTTCTAAACAGTTCACTTCTTCTAAGTAAAAAAGAAAATACTCGAGCAGAGATCCAAACCAAAACCTAAAGACAGTGAGTCAAGTACGATAACTATTAAACCAGCTTGCCAAGATCTTTAAAAAGTGTTTTCAAACTTTGTGAAACAGTTGACCAACAGATAAAAATCTGATGACCCCACTCAAGTACCAATTTTGACCCCTTAGCAGTGTTTTTTTTCTGGATGAAAACCAATTAAAACGTTTTCCACATGTCTGAATACCCTATCTACCAAATTTCAAGTCTGTAGATCAAAAATTTGTTGAGTATATAGGTTGAGAAGTGTACTTGCACACATTCTCACACACGCATACATATATATATAACTTCTCCCCATGGAGTTTATATATCAACACTATTTTTATTCTAAGAAACCTAACACCATTGGAATTATTTTCTTAGATAAACTAGTCAAGATTTTTCTTAAAAACAAAAATAAATCAATACCCACTCCTTTTTAATGTAAAAAACTTTCTTTTTGTTAAAGCTTTAAAAGAAAAAATAAGGATAAATATTTGTAAAAACTTATATGTTCGTATGCTTATTAAATGCTATTTGCAATCGTGGATAAAGTAATTTATTAAGTTTTGAAAGAAATGTTGCTTCCAATAATTCCTCAAATACACTCAGATGATGATTTGCAGCCGAGTTACAATCGAAAAAGTGATTTTACCCAATATGACCTAAATAAGATGATTCACCAGCAAAACCCTGGAATTTGAATTTATTGAAAAAGACAATTTCCACTTCAATAGAGCCCTCAGGCGATCAGATTTTTCTGCAATTAATTTCTTTTTATTTTCAAGAGTAACGGTCACACTGTGTACAGACCCCCCCCCCCTACAACAGTCCTCTTTTTCATTGTGTCATAAAAAATAGAAGAAATCTTTAGGATTTATTCATTAAAAACAAACAAAACTTTCAATTCAGAGATTTGAAAAATATGGCTTTCAATTTTAAAATGTTATAAATATCTGATTACGTTAAATGATTCTTAGTGGAAGATTTCTTCAAACAGAATAAAACTTCTTAAAATTTCAGGAATCAAAGTCTGACACTCTGGAATCCAAATCCTAGTTTCCTAGAAAGATTATAGAATAAACAGAAACATATACAAAATTTAATTTACAAAAGAAGGAATAAGAGACGGATAATTAAGGCTAATTATTTGAAACTATCATATACTTTTTAAAATCCATAACAAGCTATTTTGTGCATATTTACAGCAAAATGATAGCAACAATTATAAAGACCAAGTAGTTGTGAAATTTAGTATGATTAATCTAATTACAATATTAAATGCATTAAGAGTCACGCTAAAAGGATATACATACAAGAAACATGTACACATAAGACTATCCTTAAAACCTAATTGAATGATATCACAAGTTTGAATGAGAAAAAGAAATGAGAACAATGCACCTAAAACTCCAAACGTTTCAAATACCAACCGGTTTTGCTAACCTTAAAATAACAAAAAAGGATAAATTGTAACTGAATGTGCATTGTAACATTAAATATTCCTGCTTGAGGAGAGAGAGGGGATATAATTGAACCTGTCTACTAAAATATTTATCTAATATTAGAAAATATTCTTCTAACAAAGTTTTATTGCTGATTTTTTAAAGTCAGAATCAAGAAGCAATTCGTCTGGCATATTCATACTTGATTTAAACTAGCCTATTCCCCCCCCCCTTCTACTATAATATTAGCAGCAATGTGTGTGAAAGAGAGAGCACGATCACACGCGTAGTCCTCCTATTGGTCGGCCTAGTAGCTGGGGTGTGGTGTCTGCTCTGACACTGCACCCAAGTTAAATTGTTCTTACCTGATGGAGGGGAAACCTTTCTATACTAAGACAATTTTATTTTTGCACACTGCCAGATGCCCTCTTTCGGGAGAGCTGGTTTTCTCCCACATTAAAAACGACCTTGTGTCACATTTTGTTTTTGTGGGGAAACAAATAACGAGAGAGAGAGAGAGAGAGAGAGAGAGAGAGAGAGTGCGCGCGCACACACACAATAAGAATACCCGTCCCAGGATGGGTAAAATTAATTCCCTTGAAGTTTTTTTTACTACATTTATCCCCCATTATGGAAATTAAAATGAATATATGATGCAACTAAACATCATGTCTGGAATCCTTATTCCAATTTGGATCAAAATCCATTACATGCATTGGATTCTGGAAGATGTGTATAATTTAAGATTTAAGCTTAAGGTGTATCAAAAAGAAATTGAAATTCAGGGAATCTTGCTTAACTAGTGTTTAATGACTGATCAAATTTAATACAATCTGAAATATTGAATTTTCAAATAGGAGGTTGTTCTCATATTAACCCCCCGCCTCAACATCATTTAATATTCTAAAATAACTGAAATCGAAGAAATGTTTATTAATTGATGTTTGATACAATGTTAAAACTTAACAAAAATCGGATATATCTGAATTTTCATGAAGAGCCCTCCTCCCCTTTACAACACTCAACACAGCACTCATTATCTACCCTTCCATACAGCAGCAGTGTTCCAAAATTCATAATGATCAGTTAATTAGTTTAGAAGTGAATTCTATATATATATATATATATATATATATATATATATATATATAGATATATATACCAAACTTTATAGAGATATTTAATCAGTTACTTCTTACACCTTCATTACGACACGCTATGTCATTTGATTGGTTAGTAATTGCGTTTCTAAAGTCTAACTATACTACAAAGATTGAAGATTTCTCCAAATTCTTGAATGAATACTAAAGAATTGTTTTAAAGAAATCCGAAGACTCCTTATATTCTTAAAAGTACACTAGTCAAAATAATATACTTATTCTAGCATCTAATAATAGAAAAGATCAGGGAAAAATGGAAATTAAAAGAAAAAGTACCGTATATTTCAGCATATAAGGCGACCGTCAGATAAGCTGAGGTACAAAATTGTAGCAAATTTTAATAAATTTATATATCGGTTGTATAAAACGACTGCTGCATCACAAAACCATGTTTGTTTAGACTAGGCTAGAGATTGCAACACCCGGTATCTTCTGAAATATTGGTTTTAAAGATAATTTTTAACTTTAAAGGTCATCTAATACGCCAAAATATACAGTATCTTGCATAGTATTAGAATAAGGAAATATTCCAATGTTTATTTTGAGCATATGTAATTGGTTATCAATTAGCCAAAGTATGAAAACAATCCCAAGACATTTTTGTAAAGTACAATTTATAAGCTCAGGTTTCTATTTAGACCAGGGAGGAAAAATGTATCCATTAACTACTGTTAATTTCTAAAAAAAAAAAAATAATTGATATGAACAATACTCGTGCCAATAAATTTGTAGTAAAAAAAAGGAAATTTGTTTGAATCAAATAATATGTCAGATGCATTGCTACTTCAATCTGACTTTGAAAATCTGAAACGATTATACATGTTGTAATGGTGTTCATCCTAGTTGGGTTGAGCTGGCTTCTTTCTGGATTACATCTTAAATCATGCCAGCTCATGTAGGGTGGTTGTAAGCAAAGTTGCAGAAGATGGTTTATTAATTATGATTCTACCATGGAAGGCCAACCAGTTGTGGAGATTCGAGCTCAGCAAAGTTTTTGTTGGTAATTGTCCAGGTCCTCAGTTGTCCTGATATGCTATTGCCACCCAGACAGAGTGGTAAAGCGCATTATATCGTAAATTAGCTCTTTCACCGGGCAATAAACTATGCACAAACCATCAAAAATGTTGCTGCATCAAGACAGCGAGCAAATACTTTAGATGAGGGTATTGTTAAAAAACAGAAGTTGGTACATGGTTGAAAATGCAAGATACAGCCGAAGCAGTAATTTTCAAAAAACTGCCAGCTTCTGATGACCAACCACTCTCACTAGTAATATCTCACAGCAATGAAGAAGGATGAAATAAATGATCGATATGCCTCTTTATTGATGTGGAGATTTGACCACTAAAAGCACACAAAGGAGGATCTAGCAGACCCAATTTGATCAAACTCAACCATGCTTTGTACAGATAGAACAATGGATTTAAGGTACACAGATAACTACTTCCTCTAAAATAGCACCATTCAAAAAATCAGTTTTTAGATCTCCAAATACCGTGGATTAAAGAACCTTAATCTTCAATTTGCTGATGTGAAACACAGTCTCCTGCAGTTTTTCATCAGTTGACCTTCAGCAATACAAGTTCATCGGCGTAAGTTAGGTCTTACACATTCACCTCTCGCCCAACTGCTATACCCTAATTGTCTTAGAACGTGTGGTCAATGGCGTATTTGAAGAAGGTTGAGGACTGTGCATATCTCTGATGAACATCAGTCTTTACCTTGAAGGTCTCATTTGTCATCATATGCTTGTATCCGAACCAATGTAGACGTAATAGTATCGGATAAGATGAAGCTTTGTAGAAATACCATCTGCCTGCATAATGTTAGAGTGAGTATGTTAAGAGTTGGGGACAGCCACAAAATCAATGAAAAAGGACAGTCATATACTGATTGACCCAGTGCTGTTCAAGAGGGCAACGAAGATTGAAAATTTGTTCACCGCAGTTACTTCCTGGATGGAAGCTGCCTCAGGTCAAGAGTGCACGGAGACCGTGAGCTTTCTAGGAATCTTTTCAGAATAATTGTAAAGGCTTTCACCACCACAGCGGAAAAGACTGATATTGTAATTTGGACAGTTTCTAGGCTTCTCTTTTTGTATAAGGGTACAAAAATCGCTTCATCCCAATCATGACCTCTGCTGTCCACACTGCTATGAAGACAGTGTACTCATGTGGCAGTATCTTTAACATGACCTTGTATAATTTTGCAGGAATTCTATTTTCACTGCGAACCTTGTTGATATACAACCAACATAAAATTTTCTATACTTCCTCTACGGTTGATGTGACCATGTTGCACTAATACTCCTTGACCGGCTCAGTAGAGACTTTGGTCATTGGAGGTGAGCCATGTTCTTTCCACCACAAAAGACTCTTTGTCCAATTAGTGATCACCAAACAATCCTGAGCAGAAAGCGTTTTGCTGATCCCAGAGTTTTCTCGACTCCCTTAATCATTTGATATAACCTACAAGTTTTTCTGCAAGCTACAGCTCTCGGTCTCCTCAGCAAATGCATGTCAGCATGTATTACGGGTATACCCAAATCAGCTGAAATTCTTGTTACTGTATGGTAATGAAACTTGCTGCTGCATAATTCTTGCCACTCCCACCATTTCCACAAGTTCCAGCATTTCACTAGTTGCCCTATCTCAATAGCTAAATGTGCAACTCAAATGCACTTGCACTGCTTCCGTTGTAGCAGACGAATGGATAATCTGCTCCACCTTGGTGTGCGGCACAATATCAGGCTAGAGAAGCACATGCTGGTTTTAAAGTTTTCGTTTAAACTTGTCTCCAGCTACTTCAGATTGGCTATACATAATGGAACAATAAAATTGTTGTGCTAGAAAAGATGACAGGATTCCATTTCCATTTGATGAAAACTGGTTTTCTTTTTTGTTGCAGACAATCTACTAGTTGGCCAGTTGTGTACAAGTCCCAAGAGTGACAGGAGCCTTCTATCATGCCTGAAAGTGACACAATGTCCAATGAGCAAGATCGGAGATGTGCCACTGTAAAACTCATGCTCTCTACTGATCCAAGTTATGACAACAGGACCATTGACAGCACCCTCAAAATGCATTACTAGATTGCCATGAATAACAGGGGCATGGTGATGAAAACAAAGTTTCTGGCCACGGTTATAGTCTTTGGTATGGTTTCAAGTGAGGCCACATCATGCCACCTCACATCTTTGAAGTTGGCTTGAAAGTCAACATCAAAGTATCTAAATATGCTGAAGTGTGTGCTGACCCTCTGGATGTAGCAGCAGGACTCGGCGACAACCCACAAGTCCAAAGAGACCTAAGCTTGGCTTCAGAAGGAGTGCTACGACTTTGTACCCTTCTCTCATTGCTCCCCTCTCTTCCTCTTCTGATCTGAACCCGCTGGACTACTTCGTTTGGTCATACGTTGAAAACATCACCAATATGATCTCGCACAACACCAAAGCTAACCTGATCGCCACCATCTGCCAAGTATTTGAGGCTGAAGGCGGCTACATTGGATAGATGTCAGTTCTACTACATAATCAAGTTACCTGTATTGATCTTTTCAATAAAAGTTTTAAAATAAAACTGCAGTGTTGTTTTCTTTATGGTGATATTTTTATCATTCCACCCTGTATTTAACCACGAATACGATTTTGCACGGACAAGTACATAATCAGATTACTTCTTGCTTATATTAGCTCCCAGATATTCCAGAGAGTCAATAACAGCCCATCCATTTTGCATGGCCCAGGGTGTCATCTATATATATATATATATATTTATTTTTTTTTCTTTAAAGCTTTGCTTTTAAATACAAATTTTAATTCAAAACTTGTTAGCAAGTTTTTTTAAACTTGTTGACCTATTCAAAAAATTTAAAACTTGTTGACCTATTCAAAAAATTTAAAACTTGTTGACCTATTCAAAAAATTTAAAACTTGTTGACCTATTCAAAAAATTTAAAACTTGTTGACCTATTCAAAAAATTTAAAACTTGTTGACCTATTCAAAAAATTTAAAACTTGTTGACCTATTCAAAAAATTTAAAACTTGTTGACCTATTCAAAAAATTTAAAACTTGTTGACCTATTCAAAAAATTTAAAACTTGTTGACCTATTCAAAAAATTTAAAACTTGTTGACCTATTCAAAAAATTTAAAACTTGTTGACCTATTCAAAAAATTTAAAACTTGTTGACCTATTCAAAAAATTTAAAACTTGTTGACCTATTCAAAAAATTTAAAACTTGTTGACCTATTCAAAAAATTTAAAACTTGTTGACCTATTCAAAAAATTTAAAACTTGTTGACCTATTCAAAAAATTTAAAACTTGTTGACCTATTCAAAAAATTTAAAACTTGTTGACCTATTCAAAAAATTTAAAACTTGTTGACCTATTCAAAAAATTTAAAACTTGTTGACCTATTCAAAAAATTTAAAACTTGTTGACCTATTCAAAAAATTTAAAACTTGTTGACCTATTCAAAAAATTTAAAACTTGTTGACCTATTCAAAAAATTTAAAACTTGTTGACCTATTCAAAAAATTTAAAACTTGTTGACCTATTCAAAAAATTTAAAACTTGTTGACCTATTCAAAAAATTTAAAACTTGTTGACCTATTCAAAAAATTTAAAACTTGTTGACCTATTCAAAAAATTTAAAACTTGTTGACCTATTCAAAAAATTTAAAACTTGTTGACCTATTCAAAAAATTTAAAACTTGTTGACCTATTCAAAAAATTTAAAACTTGTTGACCTATTCAAAAAATTTAAAACTTGTTGACCTATTCAAAAAATTTAAAACTTGTTGACCTATTCAAAAAATTTAAAACTTGTTGACCTATTCAAAATCTTTAAAACTTGTTGACCTATTCAAAAAATTTAAAACTTGTTGACCTATTCAAAAAATTCATCTTAAAATGAATTTAATATTTTTCCATGCTTTAAAAAAAAATAATAATAAAATTGGACATTTCCATTGACTTATTAAAAAAAATAATTCAAATTTTATTTTACACATTGTGAAATTAAATTATTGAAAACTGAACATGGTATAGGAATATGGAATCTTTTTTATTTTTAATTTAACACGATTATTAAAATTATTTGGAATATTTTAAAATGTATTTCTTTTCACAGAAGCATTTCAAAAAACGACATCACGGATATGCTAGTAAAAATATATAGAAATATCAACATAACTTGATAAATAAAATAATGTAAATTTTATTAAATATTTGTGTGCAATTTTGTAATATGAAAACTCAAAGAAATGTTATTTTTTAAATATATAAATTAAAGAAAGGACAAAAAAAATAGTATAACATTAGAAATATTCGCAACTTAAAGTAATCAATTCTAACACTTAAAATTTTAAAATAAAATAGGCAAGTGAAAAACAAAAGACAGACAATTGAAATAAAATGGGAGGAAGGAAGGTTCTTTTTGTGCACTGGGGGTAAAAAGAAGGAGCAAGACATGAAGGGCAACTGACTGACAAAACTTAGTCAACAAAACGAGCAACAAAGAACGAGAACATAAAAAATAAAACTGCCATTGATGAGAACTGAGAAATAACGACTTCAAATAGATAAAACGAAAAAAAGAGATGAAGCAGGTTAAAATGAACTAAAATGATAAAAGACAGAAGAACCCAAACCAGATTATATCACCTCCAAAGTTGAAAATAGGAATTTAATCTCATTGCCAGTTAGTGTCTGGTCAGTGCAGATCACAATGAATAGCCTAGGACTGTTCATTGCAGATCGACAGCTGGTTTTCAGCTTTCAGGACCACTACAACTACATTTACCACACAACATCTGGTATTCCTAAATGATCACCCATCTAAGTACTGACCAGGTTTGACATGGCTTAACTTCAGTGATCTTAAGGGAGAACCAGTGTGCTAATGTCATTATAGCTGTACATATATCCCCTCATCCCATACAAATCAAGAAATCGACCAGTCTGAAATCGGCATTTCAACAAGTACATTTTACAAGGGAGGAGGGGAGGGTCTTTTCTGTACTTTTATTTCATTATCTCACTCTCTCCTTCCTCCATCAATAAACAGTAGTACAACATCTGCCATATGATAATAATAATAATAATAATAAAAAGAATTCCACAGAATATTTACAAATAAATACATAGCGATTTTTTTTTCACTCTCCAATGTGTTATTTTTAGAGTGGTAGAACAAGTTGAAATGTCATCTTTCTTCTTTCCAAAACGCATACGAAGCCCAAGTGCATGTAATTTAATGGATGAATCTACCGATATTGCAAGCAGCAAATACGAAAGGGAGCAGAATCACGATAGAGTGGAGGCAGCCATTGTTGGTAGAGTTATCATACTTGAAACAGAAGTATTCAATGAATTAAAAATGGAGCCGTTAACAAAAAAAAAAAGAGGAAGATTAATTAATCTGGCATTAATGCTTTTTGATTGAGATAAAAATGAGTAGAAACATTTTATTATTTATAAAAAAAAAAAAAAATTACAAACGAAGCATTCCTCCAACTAAATAAAAATTAAAATGGGGGCTTATCTTCACACTTTATTGCAGTTTCACGGTAGGTCCGATCTCCCAAAGTGCATTCTTGTCCCATACGTCTGTATCTATTTGAAAACAAGTTCAAACAATTAGAAATTGAATCCCAATTTGTTTGAACTTCCATTCAAGTACATTATTCTAACAATTGAATCTACTGTGAAACTGCAATAACGTATTAAAATAAAAATATATCAAAGGATAGAGCTGTGTGTGCAAGACCTTTTATTTTTGTTCATCTATGATACCAAATAGTTGATTTATTATTTTCATTCCTTGTTTGAATATTTGATGGATTAATATTGTAACTTATTTTCATCAACTGTATTTTTTTTTTTTAAATTGCTCTATTTAATATATTGTGCTATTATATCAATAGGTTCTAATATAAAGACATTTTAACTTTGTAATCATAACATTAGTAAAAAAAAAAATATACTTTTCACAAGTAGCTACAAACGTTTCTATGTAATTCACTTGCCATAGGTATATTTCTATAATACCCAGCTCTACTCATATATTGATCACTGTTGAAGTAAATATTGAAATAAAAATATATTCAAAATATCTTATCAGCATGTGCATGTATATATATATATATATATATATATATATATATATATATATATATATATATGTGTGTGTGTGTGCTTTTTTTGTGATCTATTAATTTGCTTTTAATTAAAAATTATTTTTGAAATTTAATTTTCATTTCTCATTTGTTTAATTTAAATAAAACTATACACATTGACTAAATATAAAACGAGAAGACACTAAGTGCACAGAAGGAAATTGCATGCACATAAAATAAAGTGTTTTTCAACTAAAAACTCAATATTGAGTTCCATGTTTTGGGTTTTTTTTTTTTTTTTTAATTTTCATTCTTAAAAAAAAAAAAATAATAAAAAAAAATAAATAAAAAAAAAAAAATTTCATAAGTATTCCCACTCGACATTAAAACATTGAAAGAACAAAAATAATATGCTTAATAGAATTTTAGTATATTTTAAAAGAAAGTCAGTTTTTTTAAATTCAACAATGGAGTGAATAGAAGTGCCTTTATTTCTCTCGCTCTATTGTCTTAAAAACCACAATAAAATTTATGGCACTAAAACTGGATAAAAAAAAAAAAGAAAAGAAAAAAAAGGGGCAATTCCAGAGAGAAAAGTAATAAAAGTAAAAGACAACAACCAAAACAGGGAACTCTAATCAAATCTCAATTTTAACAAACCAGTTACGTTTCTTTAGTTTCGTTAGAGCCAAGAATAATGTCCTGACCTATGCCTGTTGTGATGGCCAAGCTCTGACAAAAAGCAGACACAGAACTGAATTCCATAGCAATCCACTGTCCCCGATGTGAGGGAGAAAGCAAGTGAGAGAGTTAGCTACTGCAGTGAATGACCTGGCCCACCCAGCATCGCCACTAGTGGAGACCAGTGACCAGCTGCTCTGGTCAGTATGTGATGCTGTATGGGGAAAACAAAAGAGAGAGAGAGAGAGAAAGGGAGGGGGGGAAAGAAAAGATTAGTAGCTACATAATAATCCATAGCGATGAAGAACGCGAAAAGTGGACGGAGGAAGGGTGGGAATTTCACTTTGACAGCTTGCATGCACAAATAATCAATAATTCTGATTTCTATTTTTATATTCTTTAAAATATATATTTTTTTAATTTGTGATAATCGGGCATCCAA
>NC_136501.1:32573107-32703107 GCF_053919585.1 Euprymna scolopes
TTCTAACTTGTATCTTATCTTTTTAAGATTATATTTTAAAACTCCCCTTCTCTCTATTTCAGTTTATATTTCTCCTCACACCACAACTCATTTTTGCAAACCCCTCTTTGTATTATTACAGATCTGAATATTCTGTTTCAGTTTGTATTTCTTCTCACACCACAACTCATTTTTTGCAACCCCCTCTTTGTAATACAGGTCTGAATAATGAGAAAATCCGATTTGTTTTTTAACAAAAACTTTAAAATAACTTTTTTAGATTAAATTTTTTAAAACTTCTTTCAGAATAGAAAATCCTTAAAATTTAATAAGGAACATATTTCATATAGGTTTCATTAACAAATATTCAGTACATAACGATAAAAATAGATATGAAAATTTCAAAAGGAATATATAACTGGTTACGGTCAATAGCAGTCCTCACCAGCGAAAATCTTTGTTATGCTATTCTATTATTATTATTTAAAACATTTTGTGTCCTGCTCATGAGGACTAATATATATAGCTAAGAGATGTTAGTTCCATTTAAATTATCTCCCTTTAAAATAAATGGCATTTTAAAAGATTTTTGCAAGTTATCTATAAAAAAATAGGATAATAAAATGACAAAGGAATAACACCAATATGAATTTATATAAACTTAAAATGCTTATGCAAATAAGGCATTCAAATAGCTGTGATTGGGTATTTCATCTGTACTTTATATATAGTATTTCAAATTATTAAATATTGATTTAGATAAGAGTAACCAGTTTTGATTGTAATATATAGGTGTGGTAACTGAAAAAAAAAACAAAAAAAAAACAACAAAAAACAACAAAAAACAACAAAAAACAACAAAAAACAAAAAACAAAAACAACAAAAAACAAAAACAACAAAAAACAAAAACAAAACAAAAAAAAACAAAAAAAACAAAAAAAAAAACAAAAAAAAACAAAAAAAAACAAACAAAAAAACACAACAAAAAAAAAACACAAAACAAAAAAAAACCCAACAAAAACACAAACAAAAAACAACAAAAACATAAAACAACAACAAAAAAAAACTAGATTTATTCATTTAGTCATTTTTAATAGGATCAAACAAGGCGATGCTTAAGCATAACTGAAAGCAAATGTAAAAAAAAAAGTGATTTGAAATTTATTTTTACTTTGTCAATATCTCCAATGTTAAAGATGGCCAAGACATAGTATTCTTTATATTAATTAAACAGGATGTGTGTGTTTTACATCAACGTAACTTTTGCTGATTACATATGGCATTATTTGTACTTATTATTCAAATATTTATTGTAATCGAAAAACGAAATAAAAAATATAAAGGATTTTATTAAATTCTATTTTAAAAAAATAAAATTTACCACAATGCATTTCGGCTTCATTAAGTCATTTTAATCTTAGTTGGAAAACATGTGACTCTTCAAAATTTGAAAGCATTTAAACTGCCAAATAGGAAGTCATTTAAATTGGCTTGAAATTTTTTTTTAGCTAATTCTCACCTGTGGCGTAATGGATAAAGTACTAAGTTACTTCAGTTTTCAGCAACGCTTTTCAAGAGGTTGATGGTTCAATCCTCAGTGCATGTAATACTAAGATACAATTGTGAATTACTGAAGACTTCTATTCAGTCATAGCTGATGGAACAAGAACATGCTATACCCACTGATTAAATAAAGGATTCTGTTAAAAATTCTGTGTAGATTCCCGAGTACGACAAAGGGTTCTCGTTACCCTTTTGTCTGCTAAAATGATAATCACGTGATTCCGGTGTAATGACAATAAAATAAACCATTCATTCAATTGCCGCTTGTTCTGGATTTAGCTGAATACGATATTAAAATCACTTTATTGGTACTTATGCACTTATGTTACTGGGCTGGCGAGTATTTTGTAACTATTCTGTACTTTCACCTAACAATTTAACAAACAAAATAGATCGTAAAACTTGAATTTATATATATCATTTTATATACATATATATATTTGGAGAGGGGACTAACTTAGTGAGATAAAAGATCGTTTGAATAAATTCACAATGATTTAAATTTGTAATTATGAAAAAAAAAAAAATGGTTTTATTTTCAGTTGCGTGCGCTTATGTTACCGGACTGGTGGGTGTTTTCTAACTAATCTGTACTTTCACCTAACAATTTAATAAACAAAAAGATATTGTAAAACTTGAATTTTCTGTTATTAAAACCGCATAAATTTATTTACTTATAAACTCCTTGGGATATATTGCAGAGAAGTCAATAAACGAAAAAAAAAAAAAAAAAAAAAAAAAAAAAGAGCGCTTCTACATTATTGGAACGAGATTTTGGAAATTGTAATACTGAATTTCATAAGAAAACAATGGTATTTCCTCGTATTTTTAAGATGATTATATATATATAAAAAAAAAAAAAAAAAATTACGAAAATCGATGAAGTAGAAAATTAATTAAAGAAAATAAAAAATAGAATTTGTTCTGTCTTCAGACCGAGCTCTTTTTAACGAAGGAACATATGCTTTAAGAGCACCGGTTCCGCGAGCCACTTTTTCATTAATCTCTGTACGAGTTTTTTTTTTTTTTATAAATTTTCCTTTCTTATTTTCTTCCCTTCCTGCTCTTTCTGTAAAGAAAAACTTAGCCGTTTTCCAAATAAAAAAAAACTTTTTATTGCTATCCTTCGAGAACTTTGGGTTCTCACCTCACGCGATCTCATCCTAGTCTCATGTTCGATTCTACGTTTCTACCTATTTCTACTGCGGAATTTGAAACTATACGCACGGCCTTCCTTGACTCCCCAACTGGGCTATCCTCCGTTCTCAGCCATGAGGTACGTTTAAAACATCCCATTATTCCTCACCTTGTGCTTTTTATTGACTTTACCTTCCTATTCCTTCTAGGAAAAACTTGAAACCTTATTTATGTTTAATTAATCCAGTGTTTAAATCCTATATTCAATTTTGAGAAATGCTAAATTATTCTCTCCTTCGCTCACACAGAACTTATATTTTCTCAGACTTATTTCTATTTTTATTTTGTTGGCGCTTGTGCAGTTTATGCGCCGTACTAAAATAACAACCTTCGTAGGAAAAAGAGACATAACTGCTCCGTACTTTCACCTAACAATTTAATGAAAGAGAAAGACATTTTCTAACTGTTCCGGACTTTCACCTAACAGTTGATTGAAAAGGATAAAAGATATCCCAGAATTTATTAATTTGGAAGTCCTATCTAAAATATATCATTAATTTTCATGTATTATTTCCTTTTGTTTAATTATTTTTTCTCCATTTAACTCCTCCTTTTGTTTTATTTTTGTTTCAGATTTTTTTTTACCTAATTAATAAAGCGTTTTCAACATAATAGTTGTTTTCGTTGTGTTAATTTAAGTTTATCTGTCTGCCCAACGCACGCTTTCTGAAGTTTGACTGCTGGAAGGTAGTGTAGGTGTCTGAAAGAAAGATTCGGAGGAATAACTGCCGCAAGTCCAGAACAGAATTTGAAGACAACAATGGTAAACACAAAAGAGTTTAAAAGGGATTAATTTTCCGATTTGATTTTAAAAAGATGACGGCAATTTTTCACCTGCTAACACGATTAAAGTTGTTTTGCTAAATAAATCAGTAATATTTATGTAATTTTAACTGCATAAATTTGGAAGCTACCATTGTAACTTATTAGAATTGAGAAAAAAAAAAAAACAGTTGAAACTATTGTTTTTATCTGAAAACTCCATTTATCGACTACAAAATCTTGTCCTAATGTACAAGCGCCAATAAATGTTACCATCTAATATATAAATCTCATCTGTCCGTTAGTATGTATGTTTGTATGACTTTCTACACACACGCGACCAACACTGACAAAATTAGTATCGAGTGAAAGCTCAGTCTTTCTGACGACAAATATCGAAAAATTGGCCCAAAACATTCATTTTTTCACCTTCACTTTTTTTCAATGACTAGCTTTATTATGAACACCGCCAACAACGGTGGGTGCAGTGACTAAACCGTTTGCTTTTTTTTTTCACTTCCTTTTACTCCTAAGTTTAGCGTTATAGGTTCACGCCTGTCTGCCTGCTTACTATTTATTCATTTGCGCTTGCACGGGTTCTAGCTGCTATTTTAATTTTTTTTATAGGGGTTGGTTAATTTTTTTTCGTTTGAAACATTTTTTAGGGCTCCGTTGCTCAATATTCTTACCATAAAACTTTTCCACACCTGGATAACGCCAGGTACCCCTGCTAGTTAATAATAAAATTTACTTTGCTACCTACATGGCTCATTATTTTGTAGTACTTATTTATTTTAGAAATAATTAAACATTTTAAATTTAAATCATTGTGAATTTATTCAAACGGTCCTTTGGAAAAAAATATGTAAAATAAAGTGGTGCCTATGCACTTATGTTACCGTGCTATTTTTTTAAATAGCATTTTCAAGTTAATTTCCAGTGTTACAATATCTTTTTGTTCATTAAATTGTTAGGTGCAAGTACAGATTAGTTACAAAACACCTGCCAGTTCGGTAACATAAGTGCACACAACTGAAAAAAAAATTTCTTTTTTATATAATTACAAATTTAAATAATTGTGAATTTATTCAAACGGTCCTTTATCTTGCTAAGTTACCCCCCACCCCCT
The DNA here is from genome assembly GCF_053919585.1 of Euprymna scolopes. Classification (NCBI taxonomy): domain Eukaryota; kingdom Metazoa; phylum Mollusca; class Cephalopoda; order Sepiida; family Sepiolidae; genus Euprymna; species Euprymna scolopes. Next base: position 32,577,739 of record NC_136501.1, read on the forward strand.
CCAAATATATATATATATATATATATATATATATTTTGTGTACAGAAAGTTGTTAGTTGAGACAGGTCATTGGTACCGTCGGTTTCAAGCCCGATAATAAGGCCCGTTTAAGGTATCCTTATCAAGCTCTCTTCAGCCAATATTCGTCTATCTTATAAAACAATTATATATATATATATATATATAAAATATATATATATATATATATATATATATATTCATTCAAGTTTTACAATATCTTTTTTCTTTTATTAAATTGTTAGGTGAAAATACAGAATAGTAACAAAACGCCTGCCAGTCTGGTAACATAAGTGCATAAGTACCCATAGAGTGAGTTTTAGTCACGTGCAAGCGACTCTATAAGTCGGTCCATCGGTCGGTCGGTCTGTTTGTCTGTCTGTAACACTTTTATGCTTGGCCATTTTGGTTAAGATCAAAGTGTAGTATCTTTTCTTACTACATGCTGTACTTATGTTTGTAACTTTGATATAAAGTGGGGGATCACTTTTCTGTATTAATTTAATGTAAAATGATCACCCACTTTACAACAAGTCAGTCAAAACAATTCAAGTCATTCTCCAAATCATTCAAGTTGTTTTTGAAGGATTCCAGTTATTTTTTAAGCATTCAAGTCATTCTTAAGGTCGTTCAATTCATCCTTAAGTTCATTAAAGTCATTCTAAGTCATTTACTTTTTATTTAAGTCATTTCAGCCCATTTTTCGGTCATTTTAGTTTATCTTTAAAAATTTCATGTCAATCCTACATTCACGCATTCATTTATTACACGAGAGCATGTGACTAATGGCTATCGGCCTTGTTAATATCGTATTCAGCTAAATCCATAACAAGCAGCACTTGAATGAATGGTTTATTTCTTTGTTGCTACACCATAATCACGTGATTAAAATTTTAGCAGACGAAAAATTGGGAGGCAAAAGGGTAACGAGAGCCCGACAAAGATTTGAGTTTGACATGCTACACCTGAAGAAGGTCAGAAGTTACATGAGCCGAAACATTGCGAGAACAATCAAAATGAGAACAGTAGTTTGAATAATCTATATAATACAAATTTGATAATTACATATTGCTTTATTATTTACTATAAATCTATAAAAAGTGAACATGTCTGTGTGTGTGTCTGTGTGTGTGTGTACATTTCCCTACGCAATAACTGTCAATTTTCAGTCTACAGACTCGAAATTTGATATACCGGGTACTGAGATTTGGGAAAATTTTTGTGGTCCATTTTCGGCCAGAAATTTGGCTGCTAAGGGGGGGGGGTCAAAGTTCAATGATTTGACCTTTGAGAACTTTACCAAACTCCTCCGACAATTTTGGGTATAAACACTTGAAATTTTAGATATAGGTTCCTTGGACATGGATCTAACTTAACTTGATTTGAGCCCAAAACAAATTTTAAGGGATCATAATAGGGGTCAAAGTTTAAAAAAATTGACTTTTTTTTTTCTCAACATACACCTCCAAACACCCGGGCAACGCTAGGCTGAAATGCTAGTAAATTATAAAATCCCCATTTCTAAACGTAACGTGACATGCAGCCGCAGCCGAGATCGAACTCACTACACAAATTTGTAGTGTATTTCAAATCTTGTCTGTGGCTGAGTACTTTATGCTTTGCTAGGCCTATAAAGGGTATGTTTTTATTGTGAAGCTATCACTAGATGGGTTGCCTACTATGGCTTAAGAGAGGCTCATCTACCCTCGAGAGAAGGATAGACTGCATCAGTTTCTCAACCTTGTATTTTTACCTCGCAGTGTCTCGCCTTCCCAAATGGTCACCCATCTGGTACTGGCCAGGCTCAATGTTGCCTAACTTCAGTGATCTGGCGAGAACCGGTGTGTCAACGTGATTGTGCCGTATATATTTCTAACACAACTGAATAGTCTTATGTGATCTCTCATCTAGAGTTAACAAATGGCTGACAATCCATCAAAAACATTTTGCACAAAAATTGTATTTATAAGCATTTTGAATTTTTAGGTGGAAAGAAAAATATGTTCTTCATCATCATTCAGTTCTGGTATCTATGATATTGTGAGTTTCCCTAACTACAGCAGGCAACATCACACATCTGCTATCTATGTAGTCCAACCCAAAAAGGATTTTTATCAGCCAGGTAGCAAGGCAGATATATTGCTATTTATGCACTCTGCATCTCCATCAGTCTACCACTCAAGTACCTTGCATAATTAAACTTATCGAGTTGATGCAAGAGGTGGTCGAGATGCAAAATGTGTAAGGTATTCGTAATTTCACAAATACAAAATTTCTGATAAATCACAAAAAGTATAAATGAATGAACATAACAGATCCAATAAGGATTTGAACGAGAGTTGCAAAGTCAGAGATTTTGGAAGGAACCAGACTCATAAGAATGCTAGAAGTGAGAAATTGATATTTTAATTTCAGAAGAATCAACAGACAATCTGAATGTTGGAAAATTTTCAAATAAAGAGCTTGAGCTTTGGAACCTTGATTTGAACACCACAAAAAGTTTTCCAGAATTATTTGATGACAATAAGATCAGTATAACTGATTCCATAGTCTATGACGATATCCATTACACCAATCAGCTGAAAACAAACAAGATGTTTTCCTATTTCATTTCTAGGTTGCAATTTTTCAATTATATTAATTTTAAAACTTTCATTGTCTTCAGATGTAAAATGCAAAATAATAAATGGACAGCTGCTAAAACCGGAAGTCAAAGAACAGACAATATTGAAAAAGAAGAAATAAAAAAAGGAGAAATAAAAAAAGGAGAAATTAAAAAAAAAAAGAGGAGAAATTAAAAAAAAAAAGAGGAGAAATTAAAAAAAAAGAGGAGAAATTAAAAAAAAAGAGGAGAAATTAAAAAAAAGAGGAGAAATTAAAAAAAAGAGGAGAATTTAAAAAAAGAGGAGAAATTTAAAAAAAGAGAAATTTAAAAAAAAAGGAGAAATTAAAAATGACAAGAGAATGGACTTAAGAAAATTAAAGAAAAATGGAAAAGAAGGTCTTACCTTGAAAGGATCAATATATTGCTTCAGGCTGAGAGTAGTGAGAAAATCTGTTTCCAATTCTTACAACAGAATTATGTTTGGAGTCTGAAAGAGAAAAACAAAATATAATAACTGATTGGAACGTAGTGGATTCACAAGCAGTTCATTTATTTTGGGGAAAGGAATTGTTCAAATATGAAATATTCACACAATAAACTCGTACTGACTGACTGAAATGCTGAATTACTAACTAGAAATTTTAAAGTAAATTAGTTTATAAATTCGAACAATTAAAAAAAGATAATTGTTAATATATATTTTTTGCACTAAACAAGTATAATACCTATAATATAGTTTATACTGAAGTTTAACAAAAGAAAGCCTTAATTTAACATACAAAAAATGAATAGAAATATATATACTATATTATATTTAGCAAAGTAGTAAACTAACGTATGTAAACTAAATCATTTCCTCAATATTTAGACTAACACTAAACATGAACTCTAAATGCATTATTAACGCTTAACACCATAAGAGAAAACGTTCTTGGCCTTCGGGCCAAGATCAGTAGACTTGTGCCTAATTTTTGTATTTATTACTGTTTTGTTGTAAACTTTTCAGAATAAATAAAAAATATATAACTCAAAGTGTAGTATCTGTTCTTCAGATACTGCACTTCAATTTCTTGTTCTCTGCCAGAGGAACAATCCTTCATGACTGAGACAGTTTTTATTGTTGCTCCTTTTCTCCATGTTAAAAAACGACTCTGGATTCTAACTGTCCTGTGAGGAGGCATTGTAAACATTAACTGTAAATGCATTATTTTATTAGCTTTTCTTTACATCATCAACATTCTAATTCACATTTGTCATCAATTGAAATGAATGGCTCTCGTCTTCAGGAGGCCTCAAGTTTTGACAAGCTTCTGGGCTTGACCATTACTCCTGATCTTAAATGGAACACGTATATCAAATCTGTTGCCAAGGCCGCTGGAAAAATGGTGGGATCTTTCTATCGATCCAGTAGATATCTCACTGCTGATGCTATTCTCTACCTATATAAGAGCCAGGTACGTCCAAGGATGGAATACTGTTGCCACATCTGGGCAGGAGCTGCTAGAAAGGACTTGTCCTGCCTTGATAGAGTTCAAAATAGACTTCGTAGCCTCGTAGGAGATGTCCTTTTCTCCTCCTTGCAACCTCTATCTCACAGAAGAGATGTTGCGAGTTTGTCTCTGATGTATCGTTATTTTCATGGAAAGTGTTCAACTGAGCTTCAATCTATGGTCCCCCCTCGCCAAACTTTCACAAGAAACACTCGTCTAGCTGTAAACACTATCAATAATTTCCCCCACTCTTTATCTGTGCCTAAACCTAAACGTAGATTCCATGAACAAAGCTTCTTTCTTAGAACTGCACGCCTGTGGAATTGTCTTCCGTTTTCCTGCTTTCCGGCTGACTACAATATGGTTGTGTTCAAGTCTAAAGTAAATAAGTTCTTGATGAGCCGTTCCATATAAGTTATTAAATTTACCAAATTTTCATTACTAATGATTACTATATTGACCAATTTCTACTGTACACTCTTTAACCCTTATCCTTGAGTGGCCTCTGGGCCTTGATAATGTGGTGATGCCTTTGTAAAAAAAAAAAAAAAAAAAAAAAAAAAGAATAAAAAGGGTAACATAGGAGTTGTTTTTATTATATAACTAGCATTTCAGCCCGGCGTTGCCCGGGTGTTTGGAGGTGTATGTTGAGAAAAAAAGTCAATTTTTTTAAACTTTGACCCCTATTATGACCCCTTAAAATTTGTTTTGGGCTCAAATCAAGTTATTATGTTAGATCCATGTCCAAGATATCTATATCTAAAATTTCAAGTGTTTATACCCAAAATTGGCGGAGGAGTTTGGTATAGTTCTCAAAGGTCAAATCATTGAACAGCCAAATTTCTGGCCGAAAATGGACCACAAAGATTTTCCCAAATCTCAGTACCCGGTATATCTAATTTCGAGTCTGTAGACTTAAAATTGACAGAGTTATTGCATAGGGAAATGTACACACACACAGACATGTTCACTTATATATCTTCTATTTCACTGTTGACAAATTTTTACCAAAGGGTTCAACAAGTCTATGACTTTCTTCAAACAAATCTATTCAACACAAAAGGAGTGCTCATATTTGAACACGTGATTTTAAACGGGAATGGTATCAATAACACACAACTCAATAAGTCCGCGACCAAACTAATGAAACAACTTTTAGGCAAAATTAGATTTTATTCCCTAACCCGACCGTTTCTCTAATAATTCGATATCCTTTTTCTAAAACAAGTTGTGTTTGGCCTCAACATAAGCCCTCGTTTCCAATATCACTTCATTATTGGAAACAAATCTTTCCTTTGAGCATTCTTCTGAGGACTGCAAGTAACTAGTAATCATTGAGGCAGATGAGGGAGTGGTCAGATCTGAAGTATGGGGCAGGTGTGGAAGCAATTTGGAGTGTAATTTATGTAATTTGTTGTGATAAAACTAATGGCAGGCCGTATTAAGACATTGTTTCTCCATTTATGGCTCTTTTTTGTTGATATCTTTATTCAAACGTACTAACAATGTGATATATTCACTATTGATAGTACATCGTTTCTCAAGGTAATCAATGAATAAAATACCTTTTTGTCAAATTTGAGAGACGCTAGCATTCAGCATCATTTGTGTCTGTACAACATACCACTGTTTCTAACATAATAGAGTCCTAATAACACTTATTAAGGCATTGCTTTGCTACAAGAGCTCCTTCCCAGTCAGATTTTCTCATCATTTTGAAACAGTAGCTTCATGTAAGGTCATAATTTGGACTATAATTTTAACACATCTGATTTGAAGGTTAATACTTCATAAAAATGATATGGATTAAAAAAAAAAAAGAATTTTTATTAGTAGCGCCATTTTATGTCAAGCTGATGTGGTATATTAGTCTAATGAAAGACGTAAGACAATGCCGAAATCTATGCTAACAAAATTGTCAATTATGCTGATGAAAAAAAAAAAAAAAAAAAAAAAAAACCCTGATGGTTATTGTGTATTTTTCAAGTTTTAGCTGGACATACAGACATTTGCTCTTAATATAATAAAAGGCATATTAGAAAAAAAATGTTTTCTGTTGAGTCAGCTATGGAGCTTCAGTTAAATTATTTGAATCAGAGAAAAGTGAATTTGTTAAAACCAAATAAAAGTGAGAAACCCAAAAATCACTTCCGGTTGTTGCAATTCATGAAAAAAAATCAAAATCTAAAATGACCTTACTGTATCCTGGACAACGCTAGTTGTCAATAATGGATTATAAACACAGGTATTATAAAATACATTCTTCCTTTAAAATTTTCAATATTTCTGAAAATTATCATACCTATATTTTAATTATGCAAATTAAAATTAATGTTAAAGTGTAGTAGATTGTTGTGGGTAAATAATGAGTTTTAAATGATAATTCGATAAAAAATTGTGTAATAAAAGATTTCGTTTTTTGTTTTTTTTTAAAATAATTTTTAATGAAAAACATTTACTTCAATACAACACATAAAATCTGAAGAAAAATGTTTGAAATGTGTAATTATATAGTATTTTTCTTTTCTTTTTTAGGTGACCAGCTTTAAATTAAAATAAATCATAGAAAAATATTTTATTATACAAGTTTTTTTTTTTTTTATCATCCCAGATGACAAAAGAATTAAAAGATTTTTTTTTTTATGTTGATTTTTAACTCCAAACTGTTTTTAATTTCAATCTTTAAAAACATTGTATACAATAACAAGCAGCAAGTCCAGATGTTGCCCAGGATTGAATGAAAATTAATGAATGTGCCACTCCAATATTTTTGTCATTGAAATCTGCAATCGACCATTTTTCAATCAAATCGATTGATTGATTGATTGCTTGCTTTAGTTGTGAACTCATCATGGTGTATCAGGAGGAAGCATGCATTGTAATCTATATTGCACTGTAGAGAACTTACTGTTTTCATAAAATTATTTTTATATAATGGCTTGAATTTAAGTTTAAAATGCAAAAATCAAGTATCACTGTTTGATTGTGCTCTAAACAGAAAAATTAATTTCGAACACACCCCTGTCTTATAAAAGAACCTACTGTTGATTTTATAGGCCGAGTCCTACTTGTGCAGGGATAAAACTTATCAAATACAATTGTGGTTTTAACTTTAATCAAAATCAAACTGTTCTTTCTTTAATCAATTTTTTGCGATTATTAATAGTTATCTGAGGCATTCTGATACAAAATCTATCTAAGAACACCCCCAGACACAAGATACATTTGTGTGAAATTTCAAAAACATTGGTCCTGCTGTTTTAGTTTTCACAGGGAACAAACTTGCATACACATACAGAGAATTTCGGAAAAAAAAAAACTATATAACCCTTTAAACTCATCATTAGACATGTGAAATTAAACTTTTCACAAAATTCGAATAATCTATTTTACAATTGGCACTTTCTCTACCCTCCCTCCAATCTCTTATACTCGAGGATAACGGTTAAAGAGATTTTCAGTTGGCAATGAACAATACATTGAGAGGAGAGTACCACTAGGTGTATCAGGATTTTTGACACCCCTAGCACGAAACTGCAAATAAAATATAAAAAACTCGTAATTTCTCTTTTAAAAGTGGGTTGTTTATTTTCTTTATGAATTATACTTCCAAAATAAACTATTAAAGTTGTTTAAAAAGTAATAGAAATATTTTTCTTAATTTACAAAAAAAAAAAGAAACAGTAATGAATTTTACGAACTCAATATTTTTCAATTTTTAAACTTTAAAAATCTATCAAAATTTTTCTATTGATTCTATTTTTACGATATTTTCAGGGTCAATGTGAAATTTTATGCTCTATCCAATAAACCGAACATAATATTTTAGACAAACGATTTTTTTTAAATTCACGTCCCCCCCATTTTCAAGTGTCTATTAAAAAGTAAATAATTAATTTACTCACCTAAGTTTTATGTATCACAAATTGAAGAGAAAAGGTCAGTAAATAATATATTCAAATTTAAAACAAAAAAAAGTAGTGTTTTTTAGAAATTTACCTGTAAAGTCCGAAGTTTAAAACCTTTTTTTTAAAAAAAAACCACGTTGTTTGTTTTTTGAATTTTTTTAAAATGAAACCTTGGTCCTTCCTCCTTTAATTGAAAAAAAAAAAATTGGGGTGGTGGCATATTTTCTCTTATCCAAATCACTGTTTTAAATATACATGAGGAGGAGAGAGGAATTTTACTTTAAATTAAAAAAAAATATTTAGATTTGTAGCGGGTGGTGGTGTTTTTTTAAAATTCTGAAATAAAAAGATCTTAGAGTCCCACACCATAAATATATGCAACAGAGAAATGGAACTCTCAGATCATGAATGCATAAGTTCAGTCATCATAGCAATTCAATTTGATTCAGTCGAGCCAAATAAAAAGTTAGGGGCATTACTTTTGGCCCTCGTATATATAATAAAATTAAGTTTATAAAAGATCATTCCTCAAAAGATTGCATTAATGAAGAAACAAGGAAAATCATGTCCCTATGAAAAGAGAAAAGAAATAATTTACAAAGAAATCTATAACATTACAACTTGACCTTCAATCTAGGAAGAAAGTGTAGCATCTGTTTTCAGCCAGAGGAAGAGAAATCTTTCTAGACAGATTATTTTTTTTTTTTAACTTTTATCCAAATCTCATGTTTTTTTTGAGACAGCTGGACTTTATCCTCATTAAAAATCAACTGCAGGGTTTGTCTGCCCTCGTAGGGGAGACAAGTAAATACGACATCTGTTATGAAGTAAACTGTATGTGGTAGTTTTAGGTTAATTAGTTCAGCTTCAAGCTGACAAGTTGCATAGATTGACATAGGAACGATACTATTAAAAGATTCTTGTCAAACGGCAAAAGTTGTAGTCTCAGAAGTAACTTCTTATGAAAACAAGGCAAACAGTGTCATGCTAAACGTTATTTGCACAAGGATTTATCATATATTGCTTTTAGAATTGCTAGCAAGTGGTAACCATTTGGAATATTTAGAAAAACAATATGCATTTATATACATCTTTGATAAGGGTGAATGCTATGGAAAGTCTCAGAAAAAAATGATTTTTCATTAAATAAAAAAAAAGAAAATTATATAGCATAGTTTTCTGAAATGTTCAAATTTAACGTTACAAAGTAATGTTTTTAAAGATGTGACTAATTCCTTCTATTCAATATTTGCGCTAAGCCAATCAGACAATTAACTTTTGATACAACAGTCAATGAGATCAGGCGTACAATTTTTCTCATCAAATCTTCAATAAAGATGGATTCCATTGAATGTCTAAAAAAAAAAAAAAAGAAAAAAGTGGGGTGAGGGGGAGTGGTCATAAAAAAAAATACGCAGCTTACTTGGTTTTCTAAAATGTTCAAATTTAACTTTACAAAATAATGTTTTTCAAAGATGTGATTAACTCCTTCTACGCATCTATTATAATAAAGTCGTTTTCCTGTCTGTCTGTTTACAATTAATATGTACAAAAGGTACACAGTTTCACAAATTAATTTTCATAATGAAAACAGACTTATATACACTTTTATTCCAGCATGATTTCTATATATACTATTTATTCAAAAAGAAATCTACATTCAAAGAGTGATCTAAGTTGCATATTATATCAAAGAAAATCTATTTCAATAATTAGCTCCAGGTTATGAATGGTTTATTTTAATAGAATCGTTTTAATTTGTTCTATTTAGAAATATTATTTAAAGTTGATTTTTTAAATTCATTTTCAATTATTAATAGCTGACAAAAGTTGCTAAAAACGGCAGTAAGCTTATTTTAGCTATGAGAGTTATTTTGCATTTGATTTTCATAGACTAAAATGGATGTGTTTTATGCTGCCCTAAATTCAACATGTGATCACTTTACATAACAGGTTAGGATATTTGCTGTATCTTAAATAGTATGTTACTAATCCTTTGCCCAGCAATATATTTCGGGCAACGTCGAGTATATACAGCTAGTTTTATATATAAATTCAAACTATGTAGGAAAAAAAAAAAAATCATTTTTTTAAAGAGGTAATTATTTTATTTTGTCCCAACCCAGGGTGTCCCTTTTTGTGGAAGCCGGATTCTAACCAAACTGAAAATAGACCTTGTGTCTAACTTTTCCCTAGGGATGCAACGTTCTTATTTTATATGGTGTTTATCTCTCGTTTCTCTCACTTTCTCCCCCTCCCGTTTATTAACAGTGAAGAGGTAACAAAGTCACTCAGTCTCTGCCATGTTTGTTGTAAGAATCAATAATAATAATAAAAAATATGTTGATAGATGAAAAGTTTTAGGTTTTGCATTTTTAAATAAAGGCTAATATGACAGCTGTTACAATTGTTTTGAATGAAGTTTGTTTAAACCAGAAACTTTTATAAATGTAACTTCGCACTGGATCAGATCAAACCAATAGTAAGCAGAAAGGAAGTTGAAGTCCATGAAACTTAGAAGATACTAGAAGGATAAAACTGTAATATATATATATATATATATATATATTAAAACTATCTACTTCTCTACATCCGCCTCTTCATCTTTCTCTCTTTTATTCTCCCCCATTTTGCCCTCTTTATGCACACACACACACCCTTTATATAATAGATTTCTTGAGGAACGAATCGGCGTTTTCTTTCCAAATTAATGCATGAAATAGCATAAAAACTAACCCATCCCTGGCAAAACCTGGCCCAGTTGATCATCAAAGAACGAATTCTGCGTTTTATCCACACTAGAATTCGTCAGGCTTAAGCCTGACGAATCCTAGTGATACGTGGAACATTCTGTGTAGCTTAACTGCCATATATATTTTTCTAACTTACTACCTAGCTCTACCTATATATTGAACACTGTTGAAGTAAATACTTAGTTTACGCATAAAATTATACTTCCGTATATTAATTTATGTGATTAAATGAAGCACATTTTATATATATATATATATATATATATATATATATATATATATATATATATATATATATATATATTAGTGTTGGGACGATCAATCAGAACTTCTGGGGATATCAGAATCAGTATCAGAAAAATTTGTGCCTATTTTCCGATGCAAAAAAAAAAAACAAAAAACAAAAAAAAACATTCTTTTAATTATCTTTTTTCATTTGATTTTGTTAAAAGCAAAATCTTCCTCCACAAGTATTAATAAAATAAATATTTAAATAATAGAAAATCCACTGTTGATATTGAAACTCAAAATTTAATGGTTCAAAGATCAAACAAATGCAGAATCTTTTTTTCAATAAACATTTATTTATTTAAATTAAATTTGATATTTCAATTCATAAGAGAATCTTAATCAGGAAAATCCAGTTTTTTTTTTCTTCTTTTATTATGTGCCCTGGTGATGGTATTGCTTGGTATGTCTTCAGATGTTGGTGAAGTATATAGGTTTAAATGTCTGATACAGTATGAGGCACCGGTCGAGCACGGACGTGTTAAATAATAGAAAATTCACTGTTCATAGTAAGCACTAAAATATTTATTGATTTTAAACTACCAGTAAAACTAAAATCTATAGATCCCATCCTCCCAAATGTGTTTATGTTTGAGAAAATATATGCACATTTAACATGCGTTTTTATGTTAACTTGGGGAAAAAATAACTTTATAATTAAATATTTAGAGATTTATGTGAAATCGAAATCAGAAAAACTATGAAATATTAACTACATGTCAATTGACAGAACTTCTAACACCCCAATATATATATATATGGATTTTTTTTTTTTAACAAAACAGACTGTCTCGCAAACACACCATGGTAAATCTCCATTGAAAAAAAAATTTTTTTTTTTTTGTCCATCTCAGCAAGTTCACTGTGGTGCATATAATAAAAACATAAAATCTCAAGAGGTCTGCCGTAACATGTATGGTACTAGTGACAACAGTTAAAAAAAAAAAAAAAAAAAAAAAAAAAAAAATGATTGCATTACAAATTTACCAAGTTCTTATTGTACCTATTTAAAATGCCTCCACACGGGACAGTTAGACACCAGGGTCGTTATTTAACGTGGAGAAAAGGTACAAAAATAAAAAAAATTGTCTCAGTCATGAAGGATTTCTCTTCCACTGAAAGAAAACGAGAAATGAAAGCGCCGCATCTGAAGAACAGATACTACACTTTGATCTTGGCCAAAAGGCCAAATTCTTATTGTAATAATGAAATGAACCAACGCAACATGGAATAACTAATAATCACAAAAAAGAATGAATGGCGTCTTAAAAAAAAATTGAAATGAAAACCTGAGCTTATGAGGGATCGGTGTTATTCAAACCAAGACAAGAATTCTAATAAAAAAAAAAAAAAACACTTTAGGAGTGATTGAAGATAAACTTAAAATGTATGGTCTGTACAGAGATTGAACTCATAACTTCCAGATCATAAGGTTCTAATGTTTAATATTCCTCTTCCTCTTTTCTAATACATCCAGTGTTCAATCAACCAACTAAGATTCTCAGAGTTTCAGTATTGCATAAGCACTGTATAATATATATTTTGTATTACACAAATATTATATAAAATATCGGGTTTGTATTACTGTACACATAGATTCGAAAAAGTTGTCAAAAAAACAAATATATAACAAATAAATGTTATCAAAGGCAAGATAGGTTACTTTTCTACCAAACTGGATATATTTTTCGTGTTTTTATTCAATGTAACATGTTTATTCAGCTCGAAAAGCATACAGTGTTTACCGATGTATTGGAAAATTCAAAATGGCGCCCGACACTCTCTTTAACACGGTAAGTTCAGGAAAAGATGTTATAAATAATAAACTAGACAAAATACTGTTAGAAATTCGCTCATTATATGTTACCGTGACATAAGTTGACATATTCGGTGTTTTTTAAATAGTATTTTATCTAGTTTATTATTCATGACACCTTTTCCCAAACTTACCATGTTAAAGAGAGTGTCGGGCGCCATTTTGAATTTTCCAAAACATCGGTAAACACTGCATGTTTTTCGAGCTGAATAAACATGTTACATTGAATAAAAACAAAAAAAAATGCATCCAATTTGGTAGAAAAGTAACTTATCTTGCCTTTGATAATATTTATTTGTTATATATTTGTTTTTTGACAACTTTTTCGAATCCATGTGTACAGTAATACAAACCCAAAATATCTATCTTTATAAACATCTCAGAAATGTGAATTAGAATTTTACAGTCTGTGTACATTTATAATTTAAAAAATTAAATTGCAACTAAGAGTTAACAAACAAGAGCGTCCCTAAATACATTCCCTCTTAAGTGTAAAGATAAACATTGTCAAAATGAAAAATCGGTTGTTATGCTATCAATGCTCATATCTGCTGCTTTCAGAGTCTACACTTTTCGTATTATAGATTCTTGTAAATGTTATTAAACAGAAAAAATAACTTGATTGAGGAAGGATTTTTCTCACTCATTTTATTTCTACATTTATCATTAGTTTGCAGTTACTCATTTCTAGCACTTTTCATAATGATCAATGTTTAGTGTCTTGCCTGGTCCACTTGCTGAGGGCTCAATACATGGATCAGATGATAGTTTTGTTCAGTACTAAGATATCATCAGCCCAGTCATTACACCCTTCCTTGAAAGTGGGAAAAAATTGAGGAAAAAAAAAGTTGTGATAAGATCGAAGTAAGGCAGTGCAGACTTTGGTGAGAAACAGGAATTGGAGTCGTTACTATGAAGTCAGCACTGAACACAGAATTTGGCTAGTCCTCAAAAGAGCCGCAATGGTTGATTACTCACCACTGAGATCCAAGAGAACCGCCTTATGAAAGCCAAGAAAATTCTCAACAAGGTCAAACACTCAGTTGAGCTGGGGATGCTCTGCTAATTCCCAAATGAGAATTTCTCTCAGAACCAGCTGCACAACATACAGAACAAGTGACTAGCTATATAGTTCACACAAATTCATGAAAATGGGTGTGTTTCCAGCAAAGGCCATCTTATGCTGCCCCATATCTTTGAAAAAAGAAAGAAAAAAAAAAGACAAACTTAATTCAAACGGTTATACTGCTGTCCACTGCTGTCAAGTGCTAAATGGAGAGGGTGGCTACAGGAAGGTCATAACACATGGTAGAACTCTACTCACTGTGACAGTTCCAGAGAAAACCCAGAATTGGCTACCTAATAACTTCCATGAGTTCACCAATCCCAACATCTGGCCACCAACTCGCCTGATTGCAGCACCCCCCATGGACTATTTTGCAAGGAGCGCAGTTGATAAAACCACCAACCATACTGTCTGCAACACCAAGGACATATTGATTGTAAGGTTCAAACTTATTAGACATCTCTTGAAGGCAGTAGACTCTAGTTACAGGCTGGCTTCTTTGGGCAAGTTGCAGTCAATAAAAAGGTCCTCTAAAAGATGCAGTTACAATTTTTTTTTTAATAAGTCAATTATTGGCCAACATGCTTTTTGATTTCTACCCCAAAAGTGTTAGATATGTCCCAGGTGTGTGTGTGTGTGTATAAGTATGCTGGTGACAAGAACAAGCAGCCTCTTGACATTTAATGTTCAATCGTAAGGATACAGTATGGAATGTTGACAAAAGAAACGTATTACACAGCTACTGTATTAATCAGTAGCAGGTAGCAATAAACTGATGTTTTTTGTTTTATTGCTTTGAATAGGATAAGCAATAACACCGGATTTTCTTAACTAGATAATCCAGAAAAGTTGTAGGTGTATTACTACTGATTAAAAAGACTAGTGTGACCACCATATCATAAAAAAAAACATTCACAGCAAACTCTCGTCTAGCTACAGCCACTGCCAATAATTTTCATTTCTTTCTTTCTGTCTAAAACCAAAAACTTCTACAAGCAGTTTCTTTCCTAGAACTATCCATCTGTGGAACAATACTGTAGGACTACTTCCCAATTGACTACAGCATTGTCATTTTTCAAGTCTAATGTAAAATTCTTGTTGAACCACCTTCTTTAATCAAATTCTGCCAAACTTCCACCATTACCAATCATCATGGTGCTATCTCACTATCCATTTGACACCCATTAACCCTTATCCTCGAGTGGCTTCTGACTACATCCGTAAGAACAATTCGACTCCTGTAAAAATTGCTGATTCCATTCAGCTGTGAACCTCTGGGTTAGAGTTTATAAAAGTGTTTGTTGCCACAATATAAGCAGGTCTTATAAATTAAAAAAAAAAAAAAGCAGCAGCATTTTGAATAATGTTGACATAAAAATAAAAAACAAGGAACAATTGTAAAAAAAAAAAAAAAAAAAAAAAAAAAAAAAAAAACCCTAACATTACATCTTGACAGTACATTCTCACCCCACCACCATCACTTTCTTATCAGCATCCACCTCACCACCACCACCCACTAATCGAGCAATTGCTAGAATGTATTGCTACTTTTGTTGCCTATTTTGAAATTTAATTAAGAATCCACCGAGAAGCCACCGAAATAGCTTTTGGATGCTGAATGAGAAATTAAATAAACAAGACATTGTACTTGAAAGATATACAAAATAAAAGCAGAAAAATCCAATTTCATTTCTCGCAGACTTTTTAGCAAATCTGTCGAAGCATAAATCATGCTCACTCCTTTAATGGAGAAACAGATGAAGTAATTGTTACACAAGTGCACAGACATTAATTTATGAAATAAAAACTTTTTTTTTATACTATATAAAATTATAAATTATGATTTTTATAGACCTACAAACACTACTGTTTGTTTCATCAGTGCAGGAAGTCACAATTGCTACTGGTCGTGGGATTTGAACTCAGCCACAAAGCTATCTGACTCCATTTGCAGGGAACATAACTCCAGGGCCATCTTCTATAATATAAATCTCACCTGTCTGTTTAAATGTATGTATGTATATTTGTATGTCTGCCTAAAACTTTCAACAAAGGCGACAGATTTTCACGAGATGGGTATCCTTTTGAAGCTTGATGCTTTAGACGACAAATATCGAAAAATTGGCTAAAAACATTAATTCCTTCACCCTCAACTGGGCACTTTTCTACAGGGAGGGGTTGTGTTTTCGACTGTCTGCCTATTACCACTTTTTTTTTTTTTTTTTGCTCAACTCATGTCTCCAAACACTTGGGTAACGCCGGGCATCCAGGCTAGTCTATAATATAAATCTCACCTGTCTGCTTAAATGTATGTATGTATGTATGTATGTATGTTTGTACATCTGTCTAAAACTTTCGACAGAGGCGACGGACTTTCACGAGATCGTATCATTCTGAAGCTCAATCCTTCAGACGACCCTTATCGAAAAATTGGCTAAAAACATTAATTCCTGAACTGGGCACTTTTCTACAGGGTGGGGTCGTGTTTTTCACCAATATTTTCGAAAGTAATCCCCTTTTCAATTGACTAGTCTTCATTTAAACCTTCGTCACTTCTGGTTTGGCGATGGACGCAACAACAAAGACATCACTTTTTTTTTCCACATTCTTTTCCTCCTTCATGGTACGAGTTCGAGCCTGCTTGCCTACTACCACTTTTTTTTTTTTTTTTTTTTTGCTCAACACACACCTCCAAACACTCGGGCAATGCCGGGTACCCAGGCTAGTATTTAATAAAAGATGGTGTAAATATAAAAACAATGCAACTATTCTTTGGATTTTTTCGGATTTAAGTAATCATGTCCATTTTTTTTTTCTTTTTAAAGTTAATGAGTTCTTATTCTTCTGATGCGTCAGGGCGGAAAATATTAAAAAAATTGACAGAATAATTACATGATTGTTTCTGTGTACTGAAACGTGCTGTCAAGAAGTGAACATTTTAACATGCTAAAAGAAATAAACGGCAAGATGAACATATTGGAATTTGGAATATAGACATTTTGCTGTTCATTTGTATATGCTCTCTAGTTAAATTTAACATACACTGAGCTTCACAAATAAAAGGACTGGTAGAAAATAAAGGGTGAACTGTAATTAAATAAGCATATTCCCCATAAACAAACATTTATATATATATATATATATATATATATATATATAAATAAATAAAAGTTCTACAATAAGCCTGACTGGGATGACATTAAGGCTGACATTAGAGATCACATCAGAGACGCCCCATGGGAAAATATCTTTTCTCTTCCAGCAGAACAGTGCGCAAATGAGGCTACTGAATGGTTCAAAGCAGCAATTGAAGTGCATGTTCCTACATGGAAGTTCTACTCTCCCCAATGGTTTACTTCTACATATGCAGCTGCCATTGCTCAGAGGCAACATGCATACTGTAGATTTATCTGGCATAAGTCATGTACAAATAGACAAAGTATATAGAAGCTAGAAATACTTGCAAGAAAGAAGTATCAACAGCTAAGAGTAAATATACTGAAACCACCAGGAAACGCATTGAAGCGCAAAAATTAGAAACTCGTGATTTCTGGAAAATCTACAATAGTGTAGTAAATAATGGCAATTGACAATACTCCTCCTATCAAACAATCATAAGGTTGTTTGCACAGCAACTGAGAAAGCTAACATGCTTGCCCGTCAGTTTGCCTCAAACTACCTTGAACCCAACAAGCCATTCCCTCTTTAATTTTCCTCTGCGGACAGAAACCAGCTAGATGATCCAAAGATCACACCCTCCTAAGTACATGATATTATAAAAAACCTAGACACCTCAAAAGTATGTGGACCCGAGCTCATCCCAACTGTGCTATTAAAAAAATACTCCGCTTAGGTTGCTCCTGTTCTCTCTAAACTCTTTAACAAATGCCTTAACGAATCTTGTTTTTCTGGCTGCTGGAATACTGCTTCTGTGGTACCAGCTTACAAAAACTCTGGCGAAAGAACTGACCCATTAAATTATCGCCCAATTAGCCTCCTCCCTCTTTTCGCCAAAATATTTGAGTCCTTAATTAATCAAGCTCTAGTCCACCACCTTACAGCTGCTAAACTTCTGTCAGACCACCAATATGGATTTAGGCAAGCCCGTTAACTGTAATTTCTGAATGTTTATACCAAGCACTGGATAAGGCAGGGGAGGGAGAGCAGTAGCCCTAGATATATCTAAGGCTTTTGACAGAGTATAACACGATGGTCTTCTCATGAAAATAAAATCCTATGGTATTACTGGACGAATGCTTAGCGTAATTAGATCCTTAAATGAGAGAAGAATCCAGGTTGTCCTCTTAGACCTTTATTATTTCTGATATTCATAAATGCCTTACCTGATAAAATTGTCTCTGAGATGGGTATATTTGCCGATGACACCACACTCTATAGCAGGCACATGGGGAAAACTAATGGGCACATATCTAAGGTAATGGCTGAAACCCAAGATCAAGACCTTCAGTCTGTAGTGGAATGGAGTAAAAATGGATGGTAACGTTCAACGCCGCCAAGACAAAGCTCGTTTCTTTTAATAATTACATGAAACCTTTCCAACCACCAATAGCTATGGCTAGAGATACTTTACCTGAGAGCACTTGGCTTAACGTCCACAGGAAACATAAGTTGGAATAAATGCATCGAGATCATTGCTAAGGTTGCTGCAAAGAAAGTGGGCTCTCTCTATCATGCTAGAAAGTTATTTACGCCTGAAAGTATCCTGTACCTCTACAAAGCCACCATTCGCCCATGTATGGAGTACTGCTGTCACATTTGGGCTGGTGCATCTGCTACTTGTCTCACTCCTGGACAGGGTCCAAAATGGAGTCGCCAACCTAACAGGTCCCAAACTGTCATCTAAACTTCAGCCCCTGTCCAACCGACGAAATGTTGCATCCCTCTGCCTGTTTTAGAAGTATTTTAATGGTGGATGCTCTGACGAACTACAAGCCCTTGTACCCCCTTGACGAAAATAAACCCGACAAGCAGCGAAGTCCTACCCCTACACAGCTGAGATCCCTAGATGTAAGAAAGCCTTTTACTCTAATAGCTTCTTCCCCAGAACTGCAAGACTTTAGAATTCTTTCGATTTCCTGCTTCCCCAACTGTACTGACATGCAGAAGTTCAAGTGTAATGTGAACAGACATCTTGCTGCTAAACTCCCTACATAGTACCCCTGCAACTTAGGTTCCTGTAAGTAGTCCCCTACATCAAAGTGGCGATGTGCCTTGTTTGGGGTGAAAATCTAATAAATATATATATATGGCCAAAATAAATTTATTGTCTTCTCAACAGGAGTCTAACAGTACTAAATCATCAACAACAACGGCATATATGCAGACATTCAACCCCAATCTTGAAGTTTTGGCTAGGAGCAAAATGTAGTATCTGTTCCAAGACTATACATCTTTTTTATTTTTAGTTAATGAAAGAGAAATTCTTCAAGATGGAGATAATTTTTTATTTTGTTCCAATCAAGGGTGTCTTTAGGGTAGCTGGATTTTCTCCACATTAAAAACTGACTATGTCTAACTCTGCCCTCATAGAGAGGCAAGTAAATTGGGGCTTCTATTTAAAAAAATTTTTTGACACTCATTTGTTATCTTCTCTTTCCATCAAATGCATTTATGGCACTTGTCTTTCTTTTTGCTAAAATGATCACCACTTATCAAGACTAGAAGCCACTTGACAATAATGGTTTATAAGATGAAATGATTGTCAATTGAGAGATGATGAACATTATGAGAGGATTTAGAATGATTGCGGGGATGAACTAAGTTCAGATACTTGTGGAGACAAGATTAGAACATGAAGCTATTGACACTGGATTTGAAGACGACCATGTTGTAATCAGCAGGAAAGCAGTCTTGTGGTAATGTGTTCCACATAATGAAAGCCTTCACAAAGAAGTTCTGTTTGCAGAAATTCTATCTAATGCTAGACACAGAAAAAATAAAAAGCAAAGATATTTTTTTCATTGTAATAGCAAAAAGAGTTCTTGCCGTGAATATCTTACCATCATTTGTTTAAAATTTACATTCTATATCCTAGGCCTCTATTCCCATGAGCACAAATAGTTTAATATTATTATACTGAGAGAGTCTAGAAGAGAGAATAAAAATTGTAGCTTTTTTTTTTTTTTTTTTTGGAATATCTATTATTAAAAGTTATTAAATGAGAAAGTAATTTTTTTTTCTTACCAAGTAATAATATAAAGGAAGGGGAATCAGATCCTAATTTCATTAGATTTAACTTGCAAGAATAATTTTATTTTAGTACCGGGTAGAACAATTAAATTATCGCCCTTGAAAAAAACGACATTATTCTATTCCTGTTTTATGAAAACATCTACTAGTTGGCCAGTTTTGTACAAATCCCAAGAGTAAAAGCCTTCTTTCATGTCTGAAAGTGACACAATGTTCAACGAATGAGATCAGAGATGTGCCGCTGTACAACTCATGCTCTCTACTGATCTAAGTTATGACTACAGGACCATTGCCAGCACCCTCATAATGTAAATCCGGACAGTTCAATGCTCGAGGGCATAGCTCAATGAAGTTTCCGGCCATGGTTATGGTCTTTGGTGTGGTTTAAAGTGAGGGCCACATCAAGCCACCTCACATTTTCAGTTATCTTAAAAGTCAACACCAAAATCTACCTAGATGTACTGAAGAGTATGGTGATCGTCTGGTGCAATCAGGTGGCTGTTGGCAGACCTTGGGTGTGGCAGCAGGACTCGATGCCGGCCCGCAAGTCCAAAGAGACCCAGGCTTGGCATCAGAAGGAGTGCTATGACTTTGTACCCTCTCTCACTGCCCCCCCCCCACTCCTCCTCTAACCTGAGCCTGCTGGACTACTTCGCTTGGTCAAACATCGAGAACATCAATAACATGACCTCCCTCAACATTCACCAAGCTCCTGCTAGCGCTTATGAAAAAAAATCATGCTCCCAGTTCTGGACCCATATCAATGTGGTGATGAGGCTGAAGGCAGTTACATTGAATAGATGTCAGCTTTACTACACAATCAAGTTACCTGAATTGATGTTTTCAAGAAAAGTTTTAAAATAAAGCTGCAGTGTTGTTTTCTTTATGATAACACTTATCATACACCCTGTAGTTTAAGAAATAAAATAAAAAGGTGCAAGTCATAACTAAAAAAAATCTTTATGGAGTAGTACCCATGATATGACAGAAACACAACATTGTACACCAAAATTCAGGTAAATTGATCAGGTAGTTCTATATATATATATATATATATATATATATATATATATATATATATATATATATATATATAAAATCATTTTATAGTTACACGATGATTGACAATCTCTCAATACCATCCTGCAACTAGTTTGAGAACAAGGGAGATAATTCCAAATAATTCATGTTTGCAAAATTTCTTAAAGCCATTTTTAACATTAGAAGAACATTGGAAAAAAATCAAATTCATTACCCTTAAAACAATATTCAAAAAGAGTTTTAAACCAGCCTTGCACAGCATGTAATGTCCACAAATTCCCATTAATCACTAAAAAATGATTCTTTATAAAAATAAAATTACTTGATCAATTTACATGATTTTGTATGTATGATATCTTTCCGGCACAGGTACGTAAATCGAAGATTTTTCTTTAGTTTTGTTTTTACATGGTGGGAGTTTTGGACTTCTATAAATATAAAAGCGAAAATGTATGCATGTATGTGTGTGTGTTCGCTTTTTCTGTGTGTCTACAAAAGTCTTCTTTCAGAGAAGCGGTCAGTCGGTTCACAACTTTTTAAAACTTTATATCACATATAAATCGTAATATCTCACAGTTAACAACAAAGCTCGCCTGTATATTTAATTTGCTCGATTTCGGGAAGATAAATATTCACTATTTGTTGCTCGCCGCATGTGGGGTTAGTCTTTTTCCTATAACATCTTGGAGGGGGGAAAAAAAAAGCGTTCAGCAGAAAATGAAATCCCGCAGTCAAACTTAACCTCATTAACTCATTAAAACGAGCACCTGCTAAATCCAAGTAATTAAATAAATTCAAACGTGTATCCGTAAGCATGTCGCGGTGGGGCAATGGTTAACGTCGCACTTTTTTTTTTTTCACAACTTTGCCTCAATGGTTCGGGTTCGATCCTCATACTTACTTTTTTTTTTTTTTTTTTTTAACCTACACACACACCTCCAAACACCCGGGCAACGCCGAGTACCCCTCGCTAGCACATCAATAAAAAGGTATTAAGTACATAAAAATGAAACCTTTAAAAAAAAAAAAAAAAAAAAAACTAAACAATGAAGCAGTTAATGGAAATTACGGCATTAACCCCAGACAAGTTTAACTGACTTCTTCTGAAGGAGAAAGTTCCACGGGAGTATGAAATTCACAAGTGGTCTCCAGTCATATGTATATTCCTATATAAGTTGCAGGGATACTATGTAGGGAGTTGAGTAGCAAGATATGTTTACATTACAATTCTGCATGTCAGTACAGCCAGGGAAACAGAAACCCGGAAGGGAATTCCAAAGTCTACAAGTCGTAGGGAAAAAAAAAAACTACGAGAGTAGAAGGCTTTCTGGCAGCTGGGGATCAGAGTAGTGGTGGAATTCTGCTGCTGGTTGAGTTTGTCGGGAGTATTTATGTCGAGGGGGTACAAGGGCTTGTAGTTCATTGCAGCACCTACCATTAAAATACTTGTAAAACAGGCAGAGGGATACTACATTTCATTGATGGGACAGAGGTTGAAGCCTAGCTGACAGCTCATAATCTATTAGGTTGGCGACTCTTTTGAACCTTGTCTAGAAGTGAGAAACTAGTAATAGGTGCACCAGCCCAAATGTAACAATACTCCATACATGAGCGAATGTTGGCCTTATAGAGGTACAGGATACTTTCAGGTGCAAGTAACTTTTTAGCATGGTAGAAAGAGCCCAATTTTTTTTTTGCAGCAGCTTTGGCAATGCCCTCAATGTATCTTGTTCTCTGAACGTTAAGCAGAGGAGTTCTTTCAGGTAATGTATCATTAGCCATAGCTATTAGTGGTTGAGAAGGTTTCTTGTAATCATTAAAGGAAACAAGCTCAGTCTTGGCAGCATTGAATGTTACTATACATTTTTGTCCCAATTCCATTACAGACTGGAGGTCTTCTAGGGTTTCCGCCATTGCCTTGGATATGTGTACATGCGTTCTCCTTCATACCGTTAGCAAATATACCCATCTCAAAGACAATTTTATTAGGTGTCGACATCTTCCTACAGACAATACCTGGAATTCCCAAACTGGCCCCCTATCTGGTACTGACCAACCTAAACATTGCTCAACTTCGGTAATGTAACAGGAAGCAATGTTTTAACGTGATTATGTTGTACAAACAGTCATTGCAAATACAATAATCAATTATTTTTTATATTAAAATATTAATCATGATTTTTAATTATTTTACGACATATCAATCCCCTCTGTTTTTTTTTTGGGGGGGGGAAGCAAGTATTAAGTTCTAAAATACAATACCTCTTGTAAACGATTTATTATATAATTTGCTGCATCTACCTGATGCTGCCTGGAAACTTATATTTTTGTTTCATTCGTTGACCTTCATGGTCTTTTCGCTAAATGTTTTTAATTTCTACTAAAAAATAATTACACTTTTAAAAATGAAGAAACAAGTTTTTTATAGAAAAAAAATTATGTTTAGAAAAAAAATTGTTTAAAAAAAAATATTGTTTAGAAAAAAATATTGTTTAGAAAAAAATATTGTTTAGAAAAAATATTGTTTGGAAAAAATATTGTTTGGAAAAAATATTGTTTGGAAAAAATATTGTTTATATAAAAAAGTTGTTTATATAAAAAAATTGTTTAAATAAAAAATTGTTTAAATAAAAAATTGTTTAAATAAAATCTTCAAATACCATAATTACTTCAGATTTTTTAAAAAATTGTGTTATATTTTTCTAAATAGAATTTTTCAAGTTAAATCTAATTATTCCAATTAAAGAGATGCAGTTTGCTTGAAGCATTGCAGGTCATGTATATAGAGAAGTAGTATAAGGCTATCACAATGCAAGTAATAGAAACGTTTTTAACATCAACATATTTCTATTTCTTGAATTATGATAGCCTTATAAGACTTCTTTAATTATTACCATATTATTTGGTCATTAAATTAATAAGAGTACTTAATTGTTATAAAAAAAAAAAAGAAGGCTTTCGTGTCTAGAAAAATCAAGTGAAATGAAAACAAGACCGATTCATAAGGAGATAGTGAAGATTTATGTGACCAATGCAAAGGTCAGGGAACTAGTTGAAGAAACCAAAATGAATTCTGGTGGATGTAATTGAGTAAATTTTTTTTTACAAATAGAATTTAAAAAAAAAAAATAATCAAAGAACTATAAAATTTATATCGATTCTATTTAATCCATTGGGTTATTTGTGTATGCCTCATACGATTTGTTAATGTGTTAAAAGTGTCTGGTTAGATTAATGGCGTTTGCTTAGCTGCCTACATGGTCTCCAGCAGCAACTATACATTTGTTTGCTAAGGGGGATCATGAGCAACATCTCGGTTGATAATTTAGTTTTGTTGTTTTGTTTTATGGCATATCAAACCGTTTCATGTTATTTAATGCCAAATTCAGTAATTTTGACAAAAGTTTTTATGCTTCAAGTTATATCTTCAAATATTTATTGATGTTTGGTTTGGTTTGGTTTGGTTGTTTTGTAGAGGAAATGTTGAGTTTTGAAAAATCAAAAAAAAAAAAAAAAGAAAAGAATTTCAATGTTTGGAGCATTTTATGCCAGGAAGTCCGTATGTTCAGACATCCTGGTAGCACCAGTTTCTCAGTTGATAGTAACCACATGTTGATGCTAAAATAGTCCAGGCAACCTTTGATAAAGTCTCTGTATCGCTATCTGACTTGCAGGAGATTGTATGCCTGGAGTCATTTGTGCATAGAAAATTTGATTCAGGAAGCCATTATTTGGCATCTGAAAGACATAACCAATCTAATGAAGCGTGTAAGGAGTGATCATGTCGTCTAAATTTTGAGAATGAACCTCCTTCAAGATGTTGGCGTTTGTTCACTTGATTTGCTCAGAGATACTGATTAAGGCCTTGTAGACATCAATTTTGTCTCGGCCAAATATTCCAATTTAATGGAAAGGAAAAACCAGATTCTAAATTAAATCACAAAAACAATTTTTATTTTATCAAGCAAAATTATCACGTAAATGTTGAGTTTGCTAATGAACAACAACTTGTGACACTTTATTGTTGATATATTAGATGGGCAATTAAGTTCTTGCCGTTTTTTTTAAATCTACATTATTTCAAAATAAAATAAAAACCAACAACTATTTAATCAATGATGTAGTCTCAATTCATGTTCACAACTTTTTCCTAACGTCAACAAAATTTTCAATATTTTGTCGGTAGAAATCATTTGATTTTTTTTTTTTTTTTTTACATAGGCTTCACCACTTATCAAGGCCGATAGGCCACTCAAGGATAAGGGTTAAAGAGTGTAGAGTAGTCAAAAGGACAATATAGTAATCGATAGTAATGGAAGTTCGGTAAATTTGTTAACTTAAGTGGAACAGCTCATCAGAAACTTGTTCACGTTGGACTTGAAGACAACCATATTATAGACAGCTGGAAAGCAGGAAAACGGAAGACAATTCCACAGGCGTGCAGTTCTAAGAAAGAAGCTTTGATCATGGAATCTATGTTTAGGTTTAGGTGCAGATAAAGAGTGGGGAAAATTATTGATAATGTTTTCAGCTAGTCTAGTGTTTCTTGTGAAAGTTTGGCAGGGGGGACCATAGATTGAAGCTCAGTTGAACACTTTCCATGAAAATAACGATAAAGCAGAGACAAACTCGCAACATCTCTTCTGTGAGATAGAGGTTGCAGCGAAGAGAAAAGGACATCTCCCACCAGGCCACAAAGTCTATTTTGAACCCTATTAAGGCAGGACAAGTCTTTTCTAGCAGCTCCTGCCCATATGTGGCAACAGTATTCCATCCTTGGACGTATCTGGCTCTTAGATAGAGAATTGCATCAGCAGTGAGATATCTACTGGATCGATAGAAGGATCCGACCATTTTTCCAGCGGCCTTGGCAACAGATTTGACGTAGGTATTCCATTTAAGATTTTGACTTTAAACCAAAATGAAAATATAACAAATAACTTTCCAAAACACAATATATTTAAAAAAAAAACAAAACAAAACAAAACAAAAAACAGCAAGAACATAGTTGCCAACCCAATACTATCCACTAAAAAAAAAAAAAAAAATGCCTAAGAGGATGGTCTCATGACAACAGAACAAGTACTACACTATCCCACTGAATTGAATAATAAAAGATAGTACATCAAAAAGAAGTTAAAGTATAACTTTGGCGTCAAATAAATCTATTAATAACAAATTAAACGCATTTTCTTGGTCATTTATACGTTAGAAAACTATCCTCCAATTTGGCATAAAACACCTCTGTAAGATTCTACTACTACTGATAAAATTATCAGCATTTTCACCATTATGCTAACTCCATAGGTTGAAATTAAAAGAAAATTTGAAACAGTATTGAGGAAGGAAATATAGATAGACAATATTAACAATCCTTACTAAGCAACATCTTTGTCAGACTACTAAAAAAAAAAAAAAAAAAAACACTTATGGGTTCCAAAACTATTGAACAGAATTACAAATTTGACATCAAGAATATGTCGGGGGGGGGGGGGAGTAATTCTAATAATACTACCACTACTATTACTAATAAACATTTATGAATTAAAAATTATTAGTCAAATTCCAAGTCTAGCATGAATCACTATTGAGGTGCGTCATAAGACAGTCGACATTCTAACAAAGTGTCGGATAAAATCGGCATTAATGTTTGAACATATATTATCTTATATATATCCATTTTACAAAACAGGTTATCTGATCACAAAAAAATGAAATATGTAGGTAATTGAAAATTAACTGGTGTCGCTCAAGTTAAAAAAAAATATCTGACTACCTATTTTAAAATGAATTGTTCTAAAATTGAATTCTGTCAATCTGTTGATTTAACCAATTTGAAAAAAAAACCTTTCTGCGTTCTTCACATTTTAATATACATATAATTGTTGGAATTTTTAATAAAAATTTAAAATGTGATATTTGTTGAATAAACAATTATTTTTATGGAAGACATTTTTTTTCTTAATATTAGTAAACCTTATATACATTTATTACTTAGAGGTAAAGTATTACAATTAAATTATACAGATAAACGAAGCGTGTATAAAATTAAGAAGACTAATAATGTTGCTCAAATAATGGTACAGGAGTTAGACAAAAAAGGGGGAAAACCCCCAACTTTTTCGGTCACTTTTTGAACAAGTTTTATCAAGTTGAATTTAAAGATTTGCAAGTACCTACTACATGAATACATTGAATTCCTGAAAATGATTTGCCTAGTTAGAATATTAGGTTCTTGTCCAAAATTCTCCTTATATTAAAAAAAACAAAACAAATAAAACAAAATCAAAATAAATAATAATCTGTATGCTGAACATACCTCTGACAAAACAAAAATATCATATTCCAAAAATAATGTAAATTTATTAAATAGCTTTATTTTTACAAAGAAAATCATGTTTAAGTGATTAATGGGAATTCGTAGGCATTACAAGATAAAACTTGCAAGTTTAAATCATGGGGTTATCTCTTTGCTTTTGCTTAGATTATTTCAAAATGGCTGACAAGATGCTCTCTCTTGGTTACTCATAAAATTTGATTTTCTTATTTAAAAATATAACCATTTGATTAATTTATATGATTTTTGGAATATGATATAATATATATATATATATATATATATATATATATATAAATTTTTAGTCACGGCTACATCATGGAGATTTTTGTTTATTTTTCCATTTTAATATATATGCAGGGTGAATTCTCGGCAAGAACTGAGTATTAAAATATAAACAGACTTCTTACAAAGAAGTTATTTACATGCAAAAATAGGATAGTGCCTGAACAGCAATAAGAGAGAGAGAGAGAGAGAGAGAGAGAGAGAGAGAGAGAGAGAGAGAGAGAGAGAGAGAGAGACAGAGACAGAGACAGAGACAGAGAGAGAAAGAAAATGTAACTCTTTTTCATTCATGGCAAGAGAATGAATGTGCCCCTCTCTCTTTCTTTCTCATGACGTAGAGAAGTATGCAAAGGAGAAGTTGTAAATCAAGCTGGCTGTTAAACAAGCCAAAAGAAATGCCGAGATGCAGAACAAGGAATGAGTAGATAAGGTCAATTGGAATTGGGTCAATAAAAAAACGTGGATAAACAAATTGCTCAGTTGTCAAGCAAACACCTTTTCATTAGGTCGAGAAAAAAAAAAAAAAAAAAAAATTTTCATTTAAAATGAAATGCACTTCTCTAACAAGATTCCTATTACCCAGTAATTTGATAAAGTTGTAAAAAATATCGATAGTTTTTAATGTCTTAATAATATGATATACATTTATGCTTGATACTGAAATCTTCTAAATTATCAAGCTACAAAGACAAAAAAAAAAAAAAAAAAAAAAAAAAAAAGAAAGGTACTTGTGCACTACTAGAACGGAATCACTTGTTTGGTTTTCAGTTAAGATATCGGGAGAGTGCATAGCAGGGACAGATAATTACAAGTCCAGAACCGAATCGAAAATAAATATAAAAAAAATTATCTCGATGAGAATAGTATTATGTTGATTAATTAGACTATTATTCTCATCTTGGGTGTTATGAGCACAACGTTTTGGTTGCTGCAACCTGCGACCTTCTTCGTGTGTTGAAAACATGCTTCTTTTTCTCTAAGGAAAAGAGGGTTGGCTCTTTTCCTTAGGAGAGAAAAAGAAGTATATTTTCAACACCTAAAGAAGGTCGCAGGTTGCAGCGACTGAAACGTTGTGCTAATAACCCCCAAGATGAGAATAATAGTCTGATCAATATAACACAAGCATTCAGATCTCATCTCAAAAATTCAGAATTGCATGAGAATAGTAGTCCGAATAATCCAAAGTTTCACAAACATATTGCAGTAGATCAGGGATAAGTATAGCATTAATGGTGCATCAGAACCGAATTCTAGTAGTGGAAAGATTGAAAATGATTTACCATATTCATACAGAAATAAATTTTATTTTAAAAATTTTTTTTCTTGTTTACCATGGAAGGCATTGGTGTGAAGAGGCGTTATTTGCCTGTCACAAAAATAATCTAATACCTCTTCCCCACCACCACCACACTATTTAGAAAGAACAGTTTCTTATAAGATTAGAACCTTAAACGTGCCTTAACCAGCAGAGGTTGATTTACCCGCGTAATATAAAGATCACAATATCAGAGTCATTGGTTGTGACGGTGTTAGTTGTACAAGGGTTCCAAAAATAAAGACTCTTATCCTTTTTTTTTTTTTTTACTAAAAGTTGAAGGGCTAGGAAGACAGAAGTTGCACCATTAAAATGAGCAACCTTTTGTGCTCCAGAATTTATTTTTCTACATAGTTACGATCATTCTCGATACATTTTTGCCAGGAATTCAATGACATCTCTGCTTCTGATGCACATCCATGAAAGGGGTTGCTTTCTTAGTTTCACACCGTCAATACATGCAACAGAGAGATGAAGCATTTAGGTCATGAATGCATCATCATAACAATGCAATTTGTAATCCTTGCTGACCTAATCAGGTGGAATAAAAAACTAGGTGGTATCACTTTATGAACGCCCCCCTCCCCTCGTATAAAGAATTCCAATGTTAAGTATGTTGGGCTTTTATTTTTCTTCACATTTTACATTTATTTCAGATTTGATTTAACAAAGTGGATTCTATGTCAGTATCAGGTTTTGATCTCTAGGAAACAAAAATTATGATGCTGAACACTTAAGAATTTAAAAACAGGAGAAATACATTTCCATGAAATTTACATGTAAATATAAAATTAGGTCACTATTATAAATAAAAACAAAGATACAAAAAGCAAAAATATGGCTTAAATTTTTAAATAAAATAAAGACTTAAAATCAGATCTAAGAAGAGAATAAAGAACATTTTTTTTAACCATTATTTTAACAAAACATTTCTCAGCACTCACTGGGTGCCAATCTAAGACATTCGCAGCAAAAACTAGTTTTTCTAGCACATACACACACAAAAAAAAAAAAAAAAAAGGGCAGAGGGACAGATATTTACAAGGACTTCCTGCTTGTAGAACACATTACTATGGAACTGCTTCCCTGTTGATTACAACTTTGTATCTTCAAATCCATTATCAACAAATTCATAGCCCCCAAATAAATAAGCATTAGTTTATATCATTGACCAATGTTAGTACATTTAGTGTTCCTCATCTTTTGGTTGGCAATCATTTCTGCCTTATTAATCCTTATCCTCGAGTGGCTATTAACCTTAAATGTGTCAAAAAAAATGTTTTTAAACTATCGCAACGCATATGGAAGTTATTGATTGGTATACAATCTTAACTTTTAAGGCGTAAGATTTCAAATTATGACCTTCACAAGTCTTTAGATTCACCCAGGCAAGGACGTAGGTTTGATTTTAGTCTCGTAAATTCCTGTTCGTTCATTGATCAGATGACATGAAACAGCAGCTCTTCATTCAGAATTATGCAAATAAAAAGTTTGAAACAAGATAAAATGTGCTTCTTTTGATATTATTTCTTATTTCCTTAAGCTTAGAATATTTTCTATCAAACCATGCCAGATAGGTTAAAATATTAGTCCACAACAATATTCTAATCTGTAACCCCATCCCCACCCCACTCCGGGACACAGACATTTGGATTGACCATAGTGTTCTCCAATGCTTTAACCATTGTGCTGCTCCTTAGGATAAAATTCAAAGTAACTGTTAATAAAAGCATAAGACATCACTGAGAAAAGAGAAATATGGACACATTGTACTGACAATCCAATTGTTGTTGCTAAGCAACAGTCACCATCTTTGTTATGATACATCAAATGAATAAGCTATAGATGAAACAAGAGAAATGGACTTTACTTGCAGCATTCTTATTATCCATTGACCTAGAGTCATATTTAGACAATGTAATATTTTTATATTTAGATATACAATAAGCCTGTAGTTAAAAGATAAGTTTTCACTGAATATTTAACAAGATTCAGTATTGCATTTTATTTTTTGGAATTCTTTGAGATGAGGCTTCATAATTTGTACATTCATTTGTTTTTGTTTTTTTTGTTTTTGTTTTTTTGCAGACTTATCATCTTCATATAGTTGTTGTTTCACCAAATTTCTGTCAACTCATCCTCTGGCCTTCTTCAGATGGTCAACCATGACAGGATAGGAATGCGGAGGCTTGTAACTGTATCCCTAGTAATTACTGCCTTCCATAGTTGTTGTCGTCTCACGTTTTGGTCAACTAATTCTCAGACTTGTTTTGGGTAGGATTGAAACCACTATCTTCAGACAATGTTCGCCTGGAACCATAGACTCAATGCCTGTATCAACTGCGCCATGGGTCCTGAAGCTTGGAAATCCGTATATGTAGTCTAACCATAAGAAAAAACAAATATTACAAAAGATAATCCAACATATTGCCAACATCCACACTTTCTATTCTCTGAAAACCAACTTTGTGTTTTCAATCAGTTCTTTCATTTATCTCGGTTGATTTCCATATATCCTATTATATGCGGATCACATCCAATGATCACAATTGCCCAATTGTGAAGCCCTTTTTTGCTCTAGCAGATTGGCAGTCACAACATTCACAGTATCTCATCATTCTTTTTTCAGCAGCTAAATGTTTCTTTTTATTGTCACAGTATGAAATTTTGAACTAAACCTATCCATCTTGTACTCAGGTCATAGCTAATGAAGAGAATAATTTATCCTTGTGAATTTAATAAAAGGTTCAAGTTGAAAATTTGAAATTACAGTGACAGAAACATTGTGAATATAACACTCAAAATTCAATTAGTAGTCTGAAAAGACAAAATAGACATTATCTATCCTCATCTCAAAAACTCCGAAACATTAAGTGATGGTCATCTTAAAAAAAAAAAATAAATAAATAAAAAGACTTCCAATTAATAATGACAGTAAGATTTTTATATTCTTTTGTTTTGGGGCATTTTTCAGCAACTCTAATTCTTAAAAAGAATATCAGAAGCAACAGGAATTTTATGCTATTGTTATTGTGAATACTTTGATTGCAGATAATCAAATCTTTGGCTTTACAAATTTTAAAGTATTAAAAAGATCACTAGATTAAATTTAGTTCAAATAAAATCTTAGTATAGAAATCTATATTTTTACAACTTGTCAAAAAAAAAAAAAAAAAAAAAAAAACATAAGTGAAAAAGTTCCAATAGTTTCTTGGCGAAAGAATAACTTACTTCTTGTGAAAAAAAAAAAAAAAAATATGAATCACAACCTTCCAATCAGGTTAATTCAGGAGTTGGGTTAACCAAAAGAACAAAATGCAGGAACAAACAATTTCATCTGCATATATTATGCAAAAGAATTCTTTACAGCTACAGATTAGTCGACTCTCCCCAACTATTTGTTTATAAGAAAACATTCAAAGCTTGGTGTCGGCCTTGCGTATTTGGGAAAGCCACTGTGCATCACAGTAAAACTGATGACACTTTACATGGTGAGCAGCCTATAATATAAATCTCACCTTTCTGTTTAAATGTATGTATGTCTGCCTAAAACTTTCGACAGGGGTGACGGATTTTCATGAGATCAGTATCATTTTGAAGCTCGACCCTTCAGACGACAAATATCAAAACATTGGCTAAAAACATTAATTCCTACACCCTCAACTGGGCACTTTTCTACAAGGAGGGGATCGCTTTTTTCGTTGATATTTTCAAAAGTCATCCCCTCTTTTCGATTGACTAGCCTTAATTTAAACCTTTGCCACTTCAGGTTTGGCGATGGACGAAACGGCAAAGACATCTAGCCAAGAAATGAGCCAAGGCACACATTAAAAATACGGTTTAACATGTAAGAATGACTTTCATCTCTCTTTCACTAATAAGGGAGTTTAAAATTTTTTTTAATAAACAGCAATGTCTGTTTCACATAAAAGTCTTTAAGACTGTTATTCCAATCCCTTGAAAAGAGAAAAATCTATGAAGAGTTTGTTTCAGCTTCCTTGATATCTCCACTAGATGAGATCGCCCCCCCCACCCTTGTATGATGGCAGATTCAAATTGCTCAAGACAAAGTGTTGGCCAAAGAGAACAGGCAGACATGAGATACAAGTGTAGATCAAAAAAAATCCAGAAGTCTGATCAAAAATCAACCCATGTTCATTTTTTTTCTTTTTAACTCTTTTTCACCTCAAACAAAACATTGTCACTTGGACAAAAGGAGCTACTATTTGGAATCGTGTCTGACAGGGTAAAGTGGAGAGTTGAGCAGCAAGATAGCTGTTCACATTATATTTAAACTTCTGTAGGTTAATATAGCGAGAGAAGCAGGACACAAGGAGGGAACTCTAAAGTCTAACATTTTGGGGGGAAGAAACTATTAGGGTA
Organism: Euprymna scolopes; assembly: GCF_053919585.1. NCBI lineage: Eukaryota > Metazoa > Mollusca > Cephalopoda > Sepiida > Sepiolidae > Euprymna > Euprymna scolopes. The sequence continues at coordinate 32,611,254 of NC_136501.1, forward strand.
GAAGGTTTTCTAACATTTATGGACCTCAGTGAAGGAGCAGTATTTTGCTGCTTATTTGGCATGTGTACATCGAAAGCGTACAAGTGTTATGAGTTTATGCAAAATCAACAAAAAATATGTTTGAACATCATGCAATGGTGGGTCTCCTCTAGTAATGGTCAATGGACGGACCTGAAAGAGCCTCCCGCCCTCTATTTTTTTGTTTTCGTCTTTTTTCCAATTTTTTAAGTGGATTATTATCAAATGTACACTATCAAATTATCAAATGATATCCAAAAAGACAAAAATAAACAGAGAGAGGTAGGGCAAGCTTCCTCAGGTCCACCGGTCAATGTTTATAATTATTAAAATGATAATCATCACAAAGGAACCACACATGCTTGACTTGTTAATTTCAGGTGTGTCCTATAAAGTGAGAAAGTTTGACTATTAAATAAAATGTTGTTTCTCAAATTTCTGCTTCCATACATAAACGTTTTCTAAAATTGGAGAGTTTCATATTTATTATTATTTTTTTGCTACGAATTGTATTTAGTTTTTTTTTCCTTGTATTATTGATCCACTATACGAAGTAGAAACTATGCCAGTTTATTCAAATTTCAATTGAAACTTACATAAAATGCAGAACAAAAAATTAAGAACATTTTTATTTAATATAAGAGTGACAACTAATTTTGAAAGGTAAAAAACAAAAACAAAAAAAATCGAATATCTAATCAATTCAAACAGAAAGAAAAACAAAATCTGATAAACTCAGCAACTGCATTAGAACTACCTACTAAGTTTCATCTGATCTGAAACAATCAATTCTTAAACAAAGGGAGACAACTGGTAGTGTGTGGATACAACTAGCAATGAACCTTCAAATGATAATACACATCCAATACAAAGTCCTTTCATTTTTCTTTTAACTTTATAATTACAAAACTAAAAACTTATGTTAAATTTAAATCTAGAGACTTGACATCCAAGGCGGAGACGGACTAACAAAAGGGTCAAAAGTTCTAGAAAATTACTTACACCTGATAGTATCCTGTATCTCTACAAGGTCATGGTTCATCCATGCATGGAATATTGTTGCCACATCTGTGCTGGTGCATCTACTGCTAATCTCTCTTTCTTAGACAAGGTCAAAAGAAAGAGTCTTCAATCTAATGGTACCGCTCTATACAACCAAACTCAAACACCTGTTCCATGCAAAATTCAAACAATCTTTATGAAAAATAATGTCTTAAATGTTGCCCATTTTCAGCTTTGCTCTTGAATTTTCAGTTGGCAATGTCAAATGGCCACCACGTTCTCCAGACTCGACTAGCCCTGACTTTTTCTTGTGGGGATATTTTAAAGAAAGAGTCTATGTTAACAGACCCCAAACCCTGCAAGAATTGAAGGAAAACATCAGGAATGAAATAAAGGAGTTAAATCACAATTCAGAGATTCTGCAATCTTATGTCAAAGGAAAGAACACAAATATGTGAAGTTTGGGCAACATTTAAAAGATATTATTGTCCATAAATAAAGATTGTTTAAAGTTTACATTTTTTAAATGATTTTTTTTTAATTTAAAATTTTTTTTCCAGTGTCTTAGTTAAACTGTGTTAAAACTACAGAAAGACATCATCAAAAACAAAGAATCTATTTAATTTTTTTTTTTTTTTAATTACAATTTCACTGCAAACAAGGCATATTGCCACTTTGTTGTAGGGGGCTACTATCAGGGACATGGGCATTAGGGGTACTGTGTAGGGAGTTGGGCAGCAAGATGCCGGTTCACATTGCACTTGAACTTCTGCATGTCAGTATAGTTGGGGAAGCAGGGACCCCGCGGGAAATTCCAAAGTCTAGCTGTCCTAGGGAGGAAACTACTGGAGTAGAAGGCTTTCTTACATCTAGAGATCTCTACTGTGAAGGGGTGGGATTTTTTTTATTTATTTATTTTTTTATTCTTTTTTTTATTACATTTTCACCCCAAACAAGGCAAATTGCCACTTTGGTGTAGGGGGCTACTATCAGGGGCAACAACTACTGGGGTACTATGTAGGGATTTGGGCAGCAAGATGTCGGTTCACGTTACACTTGAACTTCTGCACGTCAGTACTGTTGGGGAAGCAGGGACCTGGAATGGAATTCCAGAATCTAGCGGTTCTGGGGAAGAAACTATTGGAGTAAAAAGAGCTTTTACATCTAGGGATCTCTACAGTGTGGGGGTGGGATTTAGCAGCCTGTCGGGTTTGTCGAGGGTGCTCACGTCGTGGGGGCACAAGTGATTGCAGTTCATCAGAGCATTCACCACTAAAATACTTGTAGAAAAGGCAGAGCGATGCAACATTTCGTCGATGGGACAGAGGCTGAAGCTTAGATGCCAGTTCAGGGCCTATCAGGTTTGCAACTCTCTTTTAAACCTTGTCAAGGAGCGAGAGACTAGTAGCAGATGCACCAGCCCAGATGTGACAGCAATACTCCATACATGGGCGAATGGTGGCCTTATAGAGGTACAGGATACTTTCGGGTGTTAGTAGTTTTCTAGCACGGTAGAGAGAGCCCACCTTTCTTGCAGCAGCCCTGGCAATGCCTTCAATGTAATTGTTCGAACTCATGTTTCCTGTGAACGTTAGGCCAAGGAGTTTGAAAGATGTACTCTCAGATAAAAGAGTCGTTGGCCATTGCTATAGGTGGTAGAGAGGGTTTCTTGTAATTATTGAATGAAACTAGTTTAGTCTTGGCGGCATTGAACGCGACCAACCACTTTTGTCCCCATTCCACCACAGATTGAAGGTCTTCCTCTAGTGTTTCTGCCGTTTCTTTAGAAATCTGTTCATTCGTCTTCCTGTCGTGCCTGCCATAGAGTGTAGTGTCATCAGCATATATACCCATCTCAGAGGCAATTTTGTCGGGGAGGTCATTTATGAATATCAGGAACAATAGAGGTCCAAGGATAGAACCCTGGGGCACTCCCGCATTTATATCATATTGTTTAGATGTACGACCGTCGAGGACAACCTGGATTTTTCTCTTATCTAAGAAGGATTTAATTATGTTAAGTATTCTACCAGTGATACCGTATGATCTAATTTTCCTGAGGAGACCCTCATGCCATACCCTGTCAAAAGCCTTAGATATATCTAGAGCTACCGCTCTGCTCTCCCCCGCTTTGTCCAGTGAATGGTATATACGTTCAGAGATCACAGTTAGGATGTCTGCTGTGGAACGGGCTTGTCTAAATCCATATTGTTTGTCAGTCAGAAGTTTAGCATCTGTAAGGTGATGGACTAGAGCATGGTTAATTAAGGTCTCAAATATTTTGGCAAAAGTGGGAGGAGGCTAATGGGGCGATAATTTGATGGGTCTGTCCTTTCGCCAGAATTTTTGAATACTGGTACAACAGAAGCAGTTTTCCAACAGCCCGGAAAGCAAGCTTCATTAAGGCATTTGTTGTAGAGTTCTGAGAGAACTGGAGCTACTTTGGCTGAGCACTTTTTTAATAGCACAGCTGGGATAAGATCGGGTCCACATGCTTTTGAAGTGTCAAGGTTTCAAAACCCATGAGTGACGTTTTGGACACCCTGTATAATAGTAGATAGAAATCTAATATGTAACATCAGACCCAACTAGCATTTCAGACGATACATTCAAATTTGCTTTGGACTAGTAAATTTAATTTGTTATTGTGATGTTATTGACAAAATAATACATATTAGGTAAAATTACCTTTTAAAAACTAAAATTTTTCTTTCTTTTTTTTTTTTTTAATATTCACCTAAAATAAAAATCACCAAGGCTGGTAACTCATTTTACATTGAAGAATATAATGGGAATTGTTTACCTTAACTTAGAAATGTGCAAATAAAAAATTAACTAGAACTAGTGCATGCCAATAATAGAGTTATAACAGCTAGTACACTTTATTTAATATTTTCATTCTTTTCATAACCTAATTTCCATTGTGATTGTTTTGTTTTTTTTGCACTGGTTATGTATTATTTTCACTTAAATTAATTGTGTTAGGAATTGCTAAAGGTATTTTGGTAATGGATTAATTCACTTTCCATGAGAAGAATTGCATTGATATTCAGACATTTTAGAACTATGACAGCCTCCAAGAATGAATGGAGTTGGAATTCTAAAGATATTACTGCTGTGGCCAATTGTTTAAAGATATGTTTCACGAGGTTTACTGCAAAAAGCTTGGAGAAATTATCTTGTTGCTTTATATACAGTAAATCTAAAGTAATGTTTATTTGAATTTTGTTATCAATGACGAGAGGAAATGTTTTCTTGCAGCTGTTTGTAATTGGATTAAAACTTCAGGTTTACTCCAAGCGACAAACTGGGGGGGGGGGCAACAATGTTAAGATTAGCAGAAAGGAACTTGAAGATTTTGGAAGGTTGCCAGATGTCTGTATAAATAAAACGCTTGTCATATATATATATATATATATATATATAAGAAAAAGGTTTCTTTGACGACAACAAAGGCTAAACATACTTGACATATATTCTCCAATTTCTCAGGTGACAGAGAGAGAGAGAGAGAATAAACAATGGATGTTTGGATTTTTGGATTTTGTTTTATGGCATATCAACGCTTTTAGGTCGTTTAATGCTGAATCCAATTATTTTTAGAAAAAAAAGTTATTCAAGTTCTTAATATCTTCAACTGTGTATGCATGGTTTAACTAATAATTTTTCATTTAAAAATTATGTGTGTATCATTAGGAACCAGTTGAGTCGGTTTGACTACATTGTCAGGATGTCGGATTCCCGGCTGCCGAAACAACTCGGGTAAAAGAAGCAAAGCATATTAGAGAAGGCCAGAAGAAACGATATAAGAGTCTTCTGAAATCAAACCTAAGGAAGTGTGGCATCAAACATACACATGAGACCCAGGCCAAGGACAGACAAACTTGGAGGCAGGCCATCGCCAAAGGTACAATCACTTTGAGACCAAATGACGTGCAGATCTCAAGGAGAAGAGAAGGATGGAGAGAGAATGCTCACAAGCCAAACCTCCAAATGGAATGGAATTACCTACTGCACTGTAAAAAGGCAGTTCAAGATCAGATTCGGCCTTGTTGGCCACCTCCACATACACTTAAACCCAGAATATGACTACCATCCTCTGAGGGGTTTACCAAGAGATACAACTGGATGTAATTTCAGGTCATACACAGCAGGGTTGCGGAGTCAGAGTCATAAGTTTGCTAAGAGTTGAAAGTCCGTTTTTTTTTTTTTTTTGTTTTTAAAATCACAAAAGAATGACAGTGTGAATACTGAAAGACTTTAAAATAACGAGTTGCAGCTGCTATTTTGGAATTCTATAAGTTGGAGTTGACTTGATCCTGCAACCTCGATACTCAAGACAGATTCTATTTAACCCATAGACAGATATTATCATTCTGGATCAGACTCAGCCTAGGAGGTGAACTCCATACTCCCCAGTATAGGGCCGCACAACTTGTAGTTTAATAGTGCTTTTGAAGAAAGAAACAGAATAAAATAACTGAATAAACACTATACAACATTTTGGAAATGCTGTGTACTGTGATACTCATGTATGGGTCAATAGTTGCAATTGAAAATACAATGACTATAATACAATTTTTTTTAATAGAATATTGTTGGACATCATCCCGTAGTTCCCTATAATATGTGGAAAACATTGGTTGTTTTACAGCATATCAACCCTTTTTGTGTTATCCAATGCTGAATGGCAAATACTTATTGAATACAATTAGACACAAGCTACTATTTTACCCAGAGGAGGAAAATTGTGCATTCATATTTTTCCAACTAGAATTATTGCATAATACAACTTGCAACAGGTCCAATTAGATTCAAGCTTGGCATAACTGGTTTTATAGTATGAAAGAATATCTATTAGGCAAATTCCGCAATCTCATGTTGTATATTGAGGAACGCTCTTTCCCCTGGTAGACTTCAGCTGTAAGGCATCCATATTTGGGAAGGAAGAAGTTTGGTACAAACTAATGAGAATTTGGTGAACTGTCATGGCTATCCAGCTTTGCTTGGGGAGGTAGGAATAATAAAATGTAATTAAAAAGTCTAAAAATCTGCCTTTTAAAATTTCCCTCTCTCAAATTGCTTCCACTTTAAAATATTTATTTCTACAAAATATTAGAAATTCACATTTTAAATAAAATAGGCACAAGGCCAATCAAAAGTGTGGGAAAATGGATGTCGTTGGTCATCCTTTGTCACCATGACTAAAAAATACCTACTCTTAGCTAGAATCATCACCATAGTACCACATTTACTCCTGGGGCCAACCTACTTAAAATTTCCCAAATCGTTCAAAAATTTTTTTATGTAAAATAAATATGTCTATATACGATCATTTCATTGGAAAGAATTGTAGAGTGGGAGAAAAAAAAAAACAAATAAACAATTGATCTTAATTAAATCCAAGAAAGTATATTTTAGTTGGAATTTGACATGAAGATAAAGGGGTGGGGTGGGGGTACTATAAATGCCCCCCCCCCCCCGACTAATTTTGTTCCTGTTCATCCCACAAAAATGTATCTCACAAAAATAATGTGTTCATATTCTATTAGAGGCAATGCTGCAAACGAATAACTTCTTTCTGTGTGGTTTGACTTTTTTTAGTACACTTAATCTTTATATAATACGAGAGTTAACATTTGAGCTGACGACTGCACTAGGTGATGATTAAGGATAGCACCGCGACAACACATAGGATGCAATGCAACAATTATAATAAAAACGAATTTTGTGAATGCTATTTGATCGGAAACAAATTAAGTGATTATCAGATTAAGAGCCTATGCGAGATGGTAAACAAATTTGATTTGCTCGCAAACAAACTATTTTAAAATGCATGGTTGATGGCTGCTTATAAGTTTATATCTGCTTTTTAAGTGCAACAGACTTTCATTTAAAACAACCCAAAAGAGAAACTTTAATTTTGTATTATTTGGACTACCATTTCTTTTTACCTTAGATGTTATAATCACAATGTTTCGATCAATGTAGCCTCACAAACCTTCAGGTGTGTCAACAAATTTGGCTTAGGTACTTTGGACAATGTCAAAACATTAACTCACTGCCTGCATAGCAGTAGCCATATAGTGCAATGGTTAGAAGCTCTGACTGTCGTTTGGGCGATCGGGTTTCGATCCTGGCTTGAGGTAGTTGCTTGTCTAACCGCACTGATGAGCTATGAAACAGCGAAACAGTACTGTATGTGGATGACTATATATACATACACTAGAGAAGGGTGCCCGGCCTTGCCAGGTCATAAAATAGACTTAAATATATTTTAATTCATGCAGATTTTGTATTTATTATTACAGAGCCAATTCTCTATTGAATATTATATTGTACCTAATAGATATAATAGTGATTTCAAAAGTAAAAAAAAGAAATGATTTGAGTGCTATCAGCTAGAATTGAAACTAAAACATTTAGCGCTCAAGCCATATCTCCTATTGATGTAGCTATCTAGCAATAGAAAGACTTAATATTAAAGGACTTGAAGAAATGAATTGAATTTGGGCATGCACAGAAAGTAAAACTATGTCAGCAAGTTGAAATGAACAGTTTGCATTTAAACTTGCTGATATATGTTTGTATGCTTTATTCATCCATCCAAACAAAGATTTTACTTATTATAAACCATCCTTGCTGTATGATTACTATTTCCTGTTAATTTCAGTGCTATGTAATCAATAGTTTAAGAGTTTATCAGTTAAATATTTACAGACAGATACATTTACTGTTTTATTTATATTGATTATGTTTGTACTTTGGGGTAATTGTACTAACTAAAAAAAAAAAGTGCTCTTTATATGCGTGGTTGCCAAAAAGAGCACTTTTAGCTAGTTGGCGCACTTACCACAAAGTACAGTATGTATATACTAAAGAGAAATTGGTTTATAGAGGGTTTCAAAAAAAAAACTTTCATACACTTTTTCACCCCAAACAATTGCCATTTGAAAGGCAATAGGCTTTGTTTGTTTTTTTAATAATGATTTTAAAACAAACTATAGCTTGAAGAAAAGTTTGTTTTTTATGTGCATTCTTCCACTTTCTGGAATTAAAGAGTTTCCTCCAAAAAATAGCTAGAAAGAAATTATTCAGATCAACCATTTGTAGTCCCTATGTTCCATTCTTTAAAAATAGCAGCCATCCAACCAAGGTCATATGGAAATTCAATTGCTTAGACGGAATTCTTGAAGATTCGATCGTAACCGACTGTTAAAACAGGTTTTATATTTGCTCTCTACTTATGAAAATAGAACATAGCAATTTTTGTTTTTCTTGTAACCCTTCCCCCGTACAATATATGAGAAAGATAGATAAAAAAAAAAAAAAAAAAAAAAAATTTAAATAAAGAAAGAGCCAATCTTGTTCAAAGCATCGGAGGGGGTAGAAATTTATATCCGTTATTTGAAGAGGAAGATCAAATCAGCGGATCCAACAAATCAGAATCACTAAATTCTATGAGTCATTAGCTTCCTCTTTCTAATGTCCCATTTCTCTCTGAAGTCAATAGAATCGGTTGGATGCACGCGTTTATAAAAGGCAAACGATTATCTTCCACATAAAACTGATGACAGCAGCTCGTGTTCTAAATGATGTAAAGAATAAAATTATGCAATTGTTTGCCACAACAAATAGAAAAGCTTTAAAAACATCCTGTAAGAGAGCAGACAGCTTTTCTTTAATATTATGGAAATAACATATCAACAAGAAACTAATTTTTATAATGTCTAAAACTGAAAATTTTATGTAACAGCATTTATTTATGTTCGTTTTTCCAAAAGAGACTCTACATTTCTTCAAATCAGGTGTTGAAAGTTTTAAAGTGGCTGTAAAGCTCCATCTTTCTGTCTGTTTATAGTTGTGGCCGAAATAATAGGGTACTGAAATAACACCAATCCTTCTCACCTTATCTCAGTATTATTTCCGGTATTGGATTTATCCTTTCAACAAGACATAAGCGATGCTAGGTCACAAGGCATGGTTAGAGATTATGCAATCCTTGCTTCATTATAAGACTCATCACAGACATTTAATGATTTGTTACAAAGACATTGAAAAATAATAATTTTGTTATTTTTTTTTTTTACACAGGCATCACCACATTATCAAGGCCAAAAGGCCACTCAAGGATAAGGGTTAAAGAGTGTACAGTAGAACTTGGACAATATAGTAATCATTAGTAATGAAAATTCGGTAAATTTGATAACTTATATGGAACGGCTCATCAAGAAGCCGGAAAGCAGGAAAACGGAAGACAATTCCACAGGCGTGCAGTTCTAAGAAAGAAGCTTTGTTCATGGAATCTACGTTTAGGTTTAGGCACAGATAAATATATATATATATATATATACACATATTATTTAAATTCTTTAGATTACTGTCCTCATCTGGAGTGTTGTTCGTACGTTTTGATCGATGTAACTGTCGACCTTCTTCAGGTATTTCTCGTTGAACTTGGGGAATCTATATGGAATTTTGAACGAAACCTTTTATTTAATCTACACGTTCCATCATCTAGCATGCTCTCGTTCCATGACTGGGTAGAAGTCCCAAGTAATTCACAATTGTATTTTTGGTGTTGCACACACTGAAGATTGAACCTTCAACCTCTAGAAGAGTGTAATTTTTACAGCTGAATTTTATCAAGTACTTGCCACGGGTCCCCCATTCGTCATCTAAAAAATTTAGAACTGTAATTTTGTTCTGTTTAAGTACTGAATCAAACACATTCTTTTTTTATTAGCATGTGTGAAGAATATATAAATTAAGCCGACATAACCAAATTGATATTAATAATGTGCAACATTTGATTTGCATAGTCGCAGCATGATGTCTGAACTGTGCATATTATATTGATTAATCCCATAAATATTTCATGGCCATCAACCTCAACTGGTTTGAGTAAATTATTCAAGGCAATTCATTCCTAGCATGAAACGGTGACAATGCTTTTATTACAATCATGGTTCATCATGAAGTTGATCATTCATGACCAACTTCATGAACTGCAGAAATCATTTTTGTAATTTACGTTCAAATAAAACAATACGTTCAGTGAAAAAAAGTATCTAGAATAACAAAGATCGCTCATAATAGAAAACAACGATTTGCTTTTATGTTTCTGAATTTTTGAGATGAGGATTGGTTATTCTTATTATTTGGATTCATCAGACTACTGTTCTCATCTTCACAACGTTTTGGTCGATATAACCTCCGACCTTCTTCAGATGTATCTTGTTATATTCTAGAATGCTTCTGTCGAACTCTAGAATCTTAAATTTGAAACTCTTTATTTACTTCACGGGGAGTAACATGTTCTTGTTCCATCAACCATGACTGGATAGAGGTCCTAAGTAATTTGCAATTGTATTTTTCGGTTGCCCACACTAAGACTTGAACCTTCAAGAGTACATGGAAAAATCAATTGTAAAAGTGATATTCTCCTGAAGGTTGAAGGTTCAATTCTTAGTGTGGGCGACCGAAAAATACATTGCGAATTACTTTGGATCTCTATCCAGTCATGGCTGATGGAACAAGAGCATGCTACCCCCATGAAATAAAGGGTTCTGTACAAAATTCCATCCAAATTCCTGAGTTCAACAGAAACATTCCAGAGTTCGACAAGATACACCTGAAGAAGGTTACATCGGCTGAAACGTTAAAATGACGCTTAAGATGAGAAGAGTAATCCGATTAATCCAGATAACACCATTTTGCTTTTGTCTTTCTTTAGCATTAATACACATGTTACTTATAAAAACAGAACAAATTAGAAATTCATAATATCAAGAAATTATTTGTTATAAAAATCATTACGTAAATTAGATGTATTATTTAGAGAGATAAGTCATTCTCTTTTTCTCATATTTTATTTTGACATTTGTTTACCTATCTTAAGAAAACAAAAACTTTCAACCACTATTCGATGATTATTTGTATAAAAATCATAAAAACTGATTTACTTGTTATACATGTAGGTGTTATGCCTGCAAGTTTGTTTATAAAAGGTTGTATATATATTGTTATCTAGTTTGTTTGATGAATACAAAAACCATATGCTTTCAAAATTCCTATTTCTTTTGTGTTAAGTAGGTGTACTAAATTCGAAATTAAGTATTTATTATAAGTTGAAATTTTCTTTGGATATATTAGGAATTGAAAAGGCTATAGGAATGCATTTAGCATTGTCTAAAGTATACGCCATTTAAATACAATACCTTACTATGCGTAGTGGGGATACTCAGGTTTTGTGTATCTGGTCATCCTGGAATTTTGGCACATTTTGGATATACTATCTTCTGCGGTAAAAACAAGCCAAAATTTTTCGCGATTCCAGAATGAATAGATCAACAAAACCTGGGTATTCCCAGCAGCTACACTGCATCGTATTCCACTAAAATAGTTAATATTTGTTCTTGTATGATCTACAATCAAACAAACCAAGTTTCAATTTTTCCACTAACTTATGATACATTATTTATGAGATGAATAATTTGTATTTTTTTTTATTTATTTCGGGACTATTATCCTCATCTTTATAATTGTTGTGGATAGAGATGTTGAATCTCTACGGTTCCAGATGAGAATTGTCTGAAGATAGCAGTTTCAATCCTACCCAAAGCCAGTCAGAGGATTAGTTGGGCAAAACGTGGTGAGACGACAACAACTATGGAAGGCAGTAATTACTGAAGATACAGTTAAGAGATTCAGCATTCCTATCCTGTCGCGGTTAACCACCTGATGAAGGTCAGAGGATGAGTTGGCTGAAACGTGATGAAACAACAACTATAAAAGATGAGGATAATAGTTCGCAAATAAAATTATGATACGTTATATATCACTATAATCATCATGTTTTGATTATCACATATTTTAACGTAAGATGACGGACAATTGCAAGTGAGAATAACAAAAGAAATATTACAAAATTGTTTTACTCTTATTCAAGGCAAGGCACGTCACGTAAGGTGCCACTGTTACGGACCATGTCTACAGAGACATTCTAAGTAGATGTGTGTTCCCATTACATCTAAATTTCTGCATGTTAGTATAGTCAAGGAAGTAAAAAACGGGGAGGGAATTCCAAAGTCCAGCAATTTGAATGAAGAAACTATTAGAAAACTTTGCTGACATCTACAGATCTATATGGTGAATTTTGTTTCATGTCAGGTTAGTCAGGGGTATTTATGCAGAGGGCGCACAAGTGCTACCAGTTTGTCAGAGCACATTCCAAAAACAAGCCCAGGGATGCAACATTGCGGTGATGGGACAGGAGTTAAAGCAAGGTTAACAGTGCAAAACTTATTAGATTAGTAACTCTTTTTTTGGGACCCTATCCCAGAGGGTTGGTTGGTTGGTTGTTTTTGTTTTACGGCATATCAACCCTTTTCGGGTTATTTAATGCTGAATCCAAAGATTTTGAAGAAATTTTTTTTATAGAATATATTTGTTGTTTTCACGTCAGTTTCTATTTAACCCATAGTTGGGACCCTAACAGAGTGGACCTGGGAGCAATGGTAATTAAAGGGTGGCTCCACACTCCCCAAAGCCCACAAGCTGGGGCCTCACCACTGGATATAGTTTAAGGTCATATCCAGGACCTATCCCAGAGGGAGAGACTAGTGGTAGATACACCAGCTAAGATGTGGCAACATGACTGTGGTCGATTTTTAGAGATATAGGATACTGATAAGTGTAAGTAGTTTTGTAGCATGGCAGAAGGAGCCCATCTTTGCAGCAACCGTAGCAATGTCTGCTATGTATTTGTTCAAGTCATGTTCCTATGAATGTTAGGCCGACGGGTTTGAAGGATGAACTTTCAAGTAGAATGTTATCAGCTATAGGTAACAACAGTGCCAATTCAATGCTATAAAAGGCATTTGAACAGTGGTGCTTTTTGACACAGACTTTCACTTTAATTTTGTAGGAAGACAAGGATTGGAAAAAAAAAAAAAAAAAAAAAAAAAAAAAAAAAAAAGATGCCCATGACATAACACACACAAAGAAAAAAAAAAAAGAAAAAAACAATCCTGAAGATGGTGTATTATATTATAGACTTTAATTTATAAAGTTCAAAGTAAGTAAGCAACGAAAAATTATTCCATTGATTTTGATGGCATGTGCACACGAGTATAATACTAATGTCTATATATGTGAACGTGTCTGTCTGTGTGTGTACATTTCCCTACGCAATAACTCAATTTTCAGTCTACAGACTTGAAATTTGATATACAAGGTACTGAGATTTGGGAAAATCTTTGTAATCAGTTTTCGGACGGAAATTTAGCTGTTAAAAGGTCAACGTTCAACTATTTGACCGTTGAGAACTCTACCAAACTCCTCCACCAATTTTGGGTCTAAACACTTGAAATTTTAGATATAGGTTCCTTGAACACGGATCTAACTTTAATAACTTGATTTGAGCCCAAAACAATAACTGTTAAGGGGTCATAATAGGGGTCAAAGTTAAAAAAATTGACCGCTTTTCATTTTTTTTTTTGTGCTCAACATACACCTCCAAACACCCGGTCAACGCCGGGCTGAAATGCTAGTATAAATATACAAGATACCAAAATAAAACTAGCACTTTTGTAGTAAGTAAGACAGATATTCCTTATCGATTTTGATTTATAAAACTTGTTTTAAGTTCAGTCAGTATATCTTTGGGCATGCTGTTATATCTTGTCTATGAATAGAGACTTATCAGCATGCCCAAAGATAGACTTAATAATATAGTTAATATAATTATCGACAATTTAATAAAATGAATATCGTTTCCGAAATGATCGTACAATCAAGTTGACTTTGTCTTTCCTTTTGAAACTGATTCATAGTTTACAATTATTAATATTTTTACTCAATATGAAAATAGCTCTAGGATACATATACCTATTGAGCTTATTATATATCTACAGTACTATGGGCACTGTTTTTTAAAAGTATTAATACATTTATTAATACATTAAAATAAACTCTGCTCTTTAGACTACGTCTAATTCCCGATGTAATAAATAAATAAAAAAAAAAAAAATATATTAAACATTGACCCAAACGGTCTTTGGGGAGGAAAGATATTTTGGGAATTTAAAAAACACTTCCAAATGATACGAGTTGTGACAATTCAAGGGTTACCACTTCTAAAGACTCCTTGAAAAACTGATGAAAAATGGAATTGCTTAGAGAGATATGGTTGTCAACTGTCAATTGTGGACATGGCATTATTTTGTTTCAATAGATTATATTTGAAGATGGTTAATATTCAATTTAGTGAAGCTACAGAAAAGAAACAAAGGTTATGTAACAAACTCATGCTAAAACATCCATTTTAAGACATTAACTATTATCAAATAACCAGCCAATCAATGTTTAACAATGAAAATACCATAACATGAAATTGAAACTTTATTAGCAGACAAAAAAAGATAAAGTAAAAGAAATTGGAAAGAATCTCAATGAATGAATATATATATATATATATAGTAGCAATATATATCTACTTCATAATTAATATACAAAAGTATAAATTTATGCATAAACTTTAAGTATTTACTTCAGTGCTCAGTATGTAGGTAGAGCTAGGTAGTAAGTTATAAAATATATATGCCGATTAAGCTATCCAGAATATTACGCGTTTCATCCACGCTAAGATTCATCAGGCTTATATCCTAGCGTGGATGAAATGCAGAATATTCTGTGTAGCTTAATCGCCAGATATATATAGTAGCAAGCTGCCCGGCATTGCCCAGTTGTAAAATACGCATAAATATTATAATTTAATTCATACAGAAACTGAGACATGCGCATGCGAGTATTATGTTTTTTCTAAACAATTCACCCTCTGTTAAGTGAAAAAAAAAAAAAAAAAAAAAATACTCGGGCTGAGATCAAAACCAAAACCAAAACCTAAAGACATTTAGTTAAGTCCAGCAACCATTAGGCCAGCTTGACACGATCTTTAAAGAGTGTTTTCAAATTGTACTTATTTTTAACAACGTAATGAATCTCATATAAATCATTCACACATGCGCATTCGTGGAA
This sequence comes from Euprymna scolopes, assembly GCF_053919585.1. NCBI lineage: Eukaryota > Metazoa > Mollusca > Cephalopoda > Sepiida > Sepiolidae > Euprymna > Euprymna scolopes. Next base: position 32,626,314 of record NC_136501.1, read on the forward strand.
CAGTTAGCAAAACGATAAAAATCCAACGATCCCCATGTATCAATTTTTCAATTTTGACCCCTTAGCGACCCTTTTTTCGGGATGAAAACTGATTAAAAAAATTTCCACATGTCTGAATATCTTATATACCAAATTTCAATTCTGTAGATCAAACATCCACTGAGTATATAGGCTGAGAAGTGTCCTGACACACACACACACATTCTCACTTTATATATATATATATATATATATATAAAATTTTAGTTTTTTACAATTCTTTTCTTCTAATCTGTCTGTAGAAGAGGAAAAAAAAATTAAAGATCAAACTGAACATATAATTTGAAAAAAGAAAAAAAAAAGGATTCTAAATGATGCCACGGTGAAGAGAATTTTTTTATGATCATTCTTTTAACAAGCTTCACATGCTTTTCTTTGCAGTAATGTTAGATAATTTATCAAATTATATCACGTACAGGATTTTTCGTGGCAAAACTGCAGATAATGAATGTAAGGTTTAATAGCATTTCTTCACCGCTTTGGTCCAAAATCTGCTTCATATTACAGCAATTCATTTTGGTCTGTTTGAATAAGCCTAGAAATCGTCTGTGAGTAAAATCGTCGCCTATCAAAGATGGTTCGAAATTTTTCATTTTCATTAAATTTGCTTTTAATCAATTTAGTCTAACAATTGCTTTTTTTTTTTTTTTTTTTTTTTTTTAAATATAACTAGACAGACTACATAAGTTGCCATCCAAGTCTTCAAATATTTGCATGAGGAATACACTATGGACGGTCTCGAGATGCTTCCTTTGAAACGATATTATAGGACCTGTGGGCATTCCTTGTGTTTAGATAAGCAGTGACATTGGATTGCTTGGTTGTTTTATGGCATATCAACCCTTTTTAGGTTATTTAATGCAGAATCCAGTGATTTTGAAGAAAAATATTTTAATTCTGAATTTTTTTTTTTTCAAGTTGGTTTCTATTTAACCCATAGTTGGGACCCTAACAGGTACTACCACTCTGGGTCAGAGTGAACCTGGGAGCAATGGCAATTAAAGGGTGGCTCCACACTCCCCAAAGCCCACAAGCTGGGGCCTCACCATAGGATCTAGTTTTAGGTCATATCCAGGACCAGTGACATTGGAAGGGAGCAACTGGATCTGTCAGAGCACACTTCTCCCAACATGTGGTGGACGTGTGAAACCAGCTGCCGAAAGAAGTGATATTTGCAGAGTTGCTTAATACTTCCAAAGCTAAACAGAGGAATCACCCACTTTGCTTTGACTACACATCAAGAGAGAATGTGTATTGAGAGAATGTAATCTCAGGTGTATAGGCCTGTGTTGCTTCTCGCCATACATCGTATTGTATAACTATTTTATAATTTTTAATTTAGCAGAAGTTATTTTTATGCATAAGTGGGAAGGGGAATAACTACAAGTTCATACCTTTCCCAATATTAGTATTAGTGCACAAGTGTTCTAAATGAATCCAATAGGATTTGAAGTTTACACAATAGATTCCTTGCTGACATTCATTTGAACACTCGCACACAACCAAATCCAACTTCAAAAAACGGATAAGAATAACAGAGGCAAACAGGATGACTAAAAGCATGAACAAAAACTTAGAGAAGCGAGATATACAGAAAACAAAAATAGGTGCAAAGGAATATTTTGTTTGCTTATATTACGCTTAATTATGAGAATGCAAACTTTTCAATTGCTTTGACTATTTGTTTAATACCAAAAGATTTTTTTTCATTTTATGCCAACTTCACTTATTGTCTGTCAATTTTTGGTGTACACATTTGAAACTTGATATATGAAGAATCTGAACCTGTGGAACAAATTAGATCTTGATTTTATCCCGTAAAAATAGTTGCTATGGGATCAAAATTGAAAAAAAAAAAAAAAAAAAAAAAAAAAAAAAAAAAAAAAACTTAGCAGGTGCTCTTCTATGCAAGTGCAAATATACATTTATAGGTTAAACAATGTTATTTTTTATCTTTTTATATGCGCATGGATGTGTCTCAGAGATGATGCAGAAATGATTCTAGCTGATGGTACCCCAAGTCATATATATATTTTAAAATCACTACTATAGGTACAATACAATAATTGATAGACATTGACTCTATAATAATAAATATGAAATCTGCATAAATTAAAATATTATATTTAAGCACATTTCATGACCGGGCAATGTTGGGTGGCCTGCTAGTTATATCATAAATAAACAAGTAATTAACCTGCAATTACTTGAGAATGTATTTAAGCCATATAACAAAAAGTATTAAAATAAAAAAAATTTTTAAATAAAAAATAAAAAAAATGAAAAAAAAAAAAATAAAAAAAATGAAAAAAAAATAAAAAAAATGAAAAAAAAATAAAATGAAAAAAAAAATAAAATGAAAAAAAAAATGAAAAAAAAAAAAATGAAAAAAAAAAAAATGAAAAAAAAAAAAATGAAAAAAAAAAAAATGAAAAAAAAAAAATGAAAAAAAAAAAAATGAAAAAAAAAAAAATGAAAAAAAAAAAAATGAAAAAAAAAAAAAATGAAAAAAAAAAAAAATGAAAAAAAAAAAAAAATGAAAAAATTTCATCTAATATCTGTAGATATAAAATCCTTTTGCTACTAAAAGGTTTCAATATGTTTGTAAATCTTTTCTTGAAACCTTTAGATAAGAGAAAAATTGTTAATTTTTAGGCCTGGAATTTATTTTTTCCTTATTTTTCCTCATCAATGTTGATGATCCTGAAAGTTGGAGTTATGCTTCTCCCTAGTGCCCCAGACTGTGCTAAATTTTATTTTAAAAACAAAAGAGTAATTTTATAGATATAAATAAAGTAGGTTTTATAACAACAAAAAAAGTATTATTTCATTGAAGTGAACCTACTATGATTATATTATTAGAAGTAAATAAACAACTTTAATTTGTAATATTCAGATGTCAAGCGTTATCAATACTAAGTAACCATTATTTGCTATATAAACTACCAATTGACAAAAAATGATTTAACCAATATGCTCTGTTTTTTTTATTTTTTCAGGACTATTATTCATTTATGCTTGGTTTATGTGTATTCATATTCAAATATGATGCATGTTAAGGTTTCTTGCAATACATACAAAAATCTAATGGATTGTTGATTTTGATATTTATTCTTAAATGAACACTCATGCTTAGCACAACGTAAGCAAGTATGGATATGAACACTCTTATAAACTTTTGCATTTACTTTTTTTAAAGAAAAACACTCAAAGAAGCTTACAACTATAAGCATCAACTTTGACAAGAGGAGTCGTACTAAGAAAAAAAAAAAAAAAGTCCTCATTCCAAAGAAGAAAAAAAGAAACTCAAGTCCATATTTCAATAGATGATGAAAACATCCATTTTAGCGAGAGGTAGAGAGTTGACTAAAAAAAAGCAGATTCCCTAATTTTTGGTTTAAAAAAGAAAAAATTCCAGTCTTAGATTTGAGAGGTCAAACAAAAAAAAAAAATTTTTTTTTTTTAGTCCAACTCCAAAACAGACTCCTACAAAAATTGTCGACACCAACCCCACTTTTGATAAGATTAATAGCTTTATAACAAAAAAATAAAAAAAATTTTTTTAAAATACAGATTTAGCAGTATTTTAATTATAGAAGACATTTTTTTTAATATAGATAAAATAAAAACAGAGCAAGGTCACCAAGTTCAAGGTTCAATTTCATATAAAGATATTAAAATAAAATTAAAACCTATTGGACTGGTTTGACCAATTATTTTTGTGAACTTATCAGAAAAGACTACTGGAATTTAAGAAAAAAAATGGAAGAGAAGAAACAACTGATTAAACCAGGGATGTAGAGTTTAAACAAAAAAATTTACTCCTAGTTTTGGTACCTCTGACCAACTCCTTTTTATATAAAAAAAAAAAAAAAAAATGATCATGGTCTCTCATTTCCTTTATTTTGTTTTTAATCCTCACTTTCTATGAGCAATGTCTGACAAAGAGGAAGGAACTGCTGCTTTCCAGATTGGAATCTATCCATCTAACATTTATTGTCACTTTCTGACTTTGATGTAGTCTTTTTTGTTCTTCGTTTTTTTAGCTCCTTACATCAAGTGGTTTCATGCATGTCTGGAGCGACTTTAAAAAAGTCTAAAAGATTATGCATGTGCTCTTAACTTGAATAGATCTATATTAATTAGTTTATTTTATATAAGTGGTTAATGTTAGCTAAGGTTGTAACATAGCGCAGGTGCGCTTATGCAAACACATGTGAAATGACGTCACCGGTAAAGAAAGACTATATAAAAAAAAGAACTATCATGTTAGAGACATAGAGCACAGAACGAAATAATGTTAAAGATCACGTAGAGGTGTGGATGACGTTTGAGAATATGTACGAGAAGACGATCACATGATAGATGTCACAACGGTAACATAAGAAAGAAATGTTAAATGTTATTACAAAGGAAAAGGAAGTTGTTCTTTTCTATTCTTTACGACTGAAAACTATGTGTTCTTTCCTGGACAACGTTACAAGTGGTTAACAGTACAGACTGAAAACGTGAGTGTTTTAAGTTCAAATTCATAAAAAAAAAAAAAAAAAAAAAAAAAAAAAAAAACACTTTCCTCAACCCACACTTGACCTTTTGTCTAACCTCCTGGGAATGAGGTATATAAAATAAATTAGAACCATGCAAATTGCAAATTTAACTGGTATCAAAGTCAGTATAGTTTTATCCAAGGATGTGCTCTCAGAAAATATAAGGATAGACGCCTCTTAGAATTTCTACTCACTGATTTTAAGGTCTTCTAATATTCTAACTAGATTCTTTGGAGATTAAAAAAAAAATAAAAATAAATCTGACACAGACTCCTAACATTTTTACAAGTCTGACTTTGACCAAAACTTCCAACTTCACAATCCTAGTAATCACAAGGGCTAGGACAACAGCATATTCTTTTCATTATTTTGACTCTCGAGTGTGTATCCGTTGATATCTATGCTTTTATATAGAGTGATGTGTTTCTCGGTTGATTAACTGTGTTGGATATATACTCGAGAGTCAAAAACAATGAAAAGAACATGCTGTTGTTATAGCCCTAGTGATCACTTAATTGCTTCAGATTCCAAAGACCGTATCAATTTTAATTAAAAATAACAAATTTTTATGAAAAATTTTCAATTTCAAGGTATTTTTATGTTTGTTTTTTTTTGGTGTAAATCAAATAGATAAGAATTTACCTGGCAAAACTGAGGCACCAAACACCATGTGGAAAAGAAAAATCACCGATAAAATGTAGCTTTCCTCAAACAAAAAATGTACACGTATGGAGAAATCTAAAACAGAAAAGAAAACAATGTTAATATTTGGAAAAAAAAAAAAAAAATTCAACAATTGATTTAAAGAATTTTCAAATTTCAACAATTCTATTTTAGTTTTATATCTGAGGATTTATTAATTTTTGAATTGTTAACCATAGCAATAGAAAAAAAAATCAATTCAGACTACAGTTCACATCTTGAGCCTCGTAACCTCCAATCTTCTTCAGATGTATCTTGTCAAACCCGGGAATCTTTTTGTTGAACTTGTAAATTTGAAATTACGTACAGATTTTAGAGTTCAACACGATGCACCTGAAGAAGATCGAAAGTTACATCGACCAAAACATTTTGAGAATAATGCGCAAGATGAAAACTGTAGTCTGAATAATCCAAATAATCCAAACTAAATCTTGAATCCATTCAATATTATTTGATTCATCTAAAGTCAAGAGCATGAAACTAAATTCATATTCTAGATACAATCATACTCAATCTAGTGTGTGTATATATATATAAAAAAAAATCAGTTCATTCAGTGTATGTATCAATTATGCACTATAAGTAGACATACTGCCTGAAACAGTAACTAAAACCCTTGAGCAGAGTGTGAGCCACACATCTATTTGAAACTAATGCAGAGGTCAAAACAAAATGAGAGACATTTCAGAGATAGCATTTTGTGCATGTTGACATTGAAAAAAATGAACAACAATAGGGCTCCGACTATCAGTAATTTGATCTATAATAACTTAGCTGGAATGTGATCTCAGTACAATGCATAGGGAGGCTGTAGTAGCTATCAATAAATGTAGATCAAAAAGTCTAAATGAAAATGTGTAGGGTGTGGTCAAATTTGGCGACAAACACAAGTCTTCTAATCAAAGGCAAGAAGCTGGTGAGACACCGTACAAAACATTGAGGACGAAGGTTCCACCACAAATGCCTTATCACACATGTGACTTATCCAAGTACTGATAGCAACGCATCAAACAGTTTCTGCAGTAGTAATTTTATTCTCCCCATCACCTGACCTAAGACGAGCAATATCAGATATGATATTGGCGTGAAAATATCTACAAAATGTAGGACTGAGAGAAACTTGATTCCATCAAAGAAAAATTTGTGTGCTTGCAGAGAAGTGGGGGGGGGTGCTTCTTCCTCATGTGTGATGGTTAGTTGCCTGTCATATTTGTAATAGAAGAAAGATAACAAAACAAGCATTGCTTGGAGATATATATATATATATATATATATCTCCAAGCAATAAAAAATGAAAACACTTCAAGATAAGCTGCATTAACGTAGGCATACAATCTGCATGCTTCCCCCACTCCATGGCAATCATTCAAGAAATTAATTCAGTATCCTCCAGTGGTATTACTCTAGTACGTGTTGTCACACCTATCAATCGATAGCACCATCGTTATCACAAAGAGAAAAAAACCCCCAAAAACCTAGAAGACCATCCAAACAGAAGACACACCACTCATTCACTATTCAGTACTTTTGTATTTACCGACATGGTTTCCACAAAGTTTCTTAAGTGTACTTGCCCACTGACGGGAATAACTGGAAGTGGCCCATCGCGAAACGTTTAACAGCTAAAAAAAAAAAATTTATGATAAACAGGAAAAACATGTTTGTAATTTTATTTATTAATAAAATTACGAACATGTATCTAACCCAATCCTAAACTTTAACCCTAACCTGCGAGATTAAAATTGATTTTTTTTTTCTTTGAATTTATAAAAAGTAGCCTTTATAAATTTATTATTTTTTTTATTTCTTTGAATTTATAAAAAGTAGCCTTTATAAATTTATTTTTTTTTTTTCTTTGAATTTATAAAAAGTAGCCTTTATAGATTTATTATTTTTTTTTATTTCTTTGAATTTATAAAAAGTAGCCTTTATAAATTTTTTTTTTTTTTATTTCTTTGAATTTATAAAAAGTAGCCTTTATAGATTTATTATTTTTTTTTTATTTCTTTGAATTTATAAAAAGTAGCCTTTATAGATTTATTATTTTTTTTTATTTCTTTGAATTTATAAAAAATAGCCTTCATAGATTTGTTATTTTTTTTTCTTTGAATTTATAAAAAGTAGCCTTTATAGATTTATTTTTTTTTTTTATTTCTTTGAATTTATAAAATGTAGCCTTTATAGATTTATTATTATTTTTTATTTCTTTGAATTTATAAAAAGTAGCCTTTATAAATTTATTATTTTTTTTATTTCTTTGAATTTATAAAAAGTAGCCTTTATAGATTTATTATTTTTTTTTTATTTCTTTGAATTTATAAAAAGTAGCCTTTATAGATTTATTTTTTTTATTTCTTTGAATTTATAAAAAGTAGCCTTTATAGATTTTTTTTTTTTTTATTTCTTTGAATTTATAAAAAGTAGCCTTCATAGATGTTATTTTTTTTATTTCTTTGAATTTATAAAAAGTAGCCTTTATAGATTTGTTATTTTTTTTTATTTCTTTGAATTTATAAAAAGTAGCCTTTATAGATTTGTTATTTTTTTTATTTCTTTGAATTTATAAAAAGTAGCCTTCATAGATGTTATTTTTTTTTTTATTTCTTTGAATTTATAAAAAGTAGCCTTTATAGATTTGTTATTAGCAAGACGGGAATGATTGGCCAACTTTTCAGTTATTTCCGTCAGCTGCTGAGCAAACCCGAGCCGACTTTGTGGAAATCGCGGGTCAGTAAATGCAGGAGCACTCATTATTCTAACTAGCATTACAGGTGCCATCCAATGCAAAGGAGAATGCGCTGGATGTGTATCAGGCATTTCCTCTGGATGAAGATCACAATCACCTACCGCCAGAGTGAAACGTTTCATGTATTTTATGATGCCCCAAGGATACTTAGAAAATAGTGATGTCTACACACATGACAGAAGAATCAATGTCTCTATGTGCTTTAGATTGTTGTTGACAATTTTTTTTTTTTCATACCAAAATATAAAGGATGGACTCAATCATATATTTGAATACCTCTTAGATTGAGCAAAAAAAATAAATAAAAAATGTAATAAAATAAATAATTTAAAAAGAATGGAATTTGTCAGAAGTAAATTTCCATTAAAGATGTTAAGTTTAATGACATTTAAATAAAATCGCAATTGGTTTGGACTAGTGTTGGAATGATTAATCAAAATTAGTATTGGAAAAATTTGTATCCAGTATCCAATGCTAAAAACAATTCTTTAAGTGTTGCTTTTTGTTAAAAACTCAAGTCTCCATTGTTGGTATTAATGATGAAATGATAAATATTTATTGATTTTAAACTAGTAAAATAAAATCTGTCGATAACACCTCTCGTAAATGTGCTTTACGTTTGTAAATGGGTGTTTACAGTAATCTGAAAATTAAAACAAAAAAGAAGACAACTCTATAGCTAAATATTTGGAGATTTTAAAAGAATCAGAATTGGTAATTGTATCAGAATAGGTAATTTAAAAAGAATATGTAATAGAATCGGAATCAGGAAAAAAAATTAAAATAATCCCATCATTAGTTCAAAAATATTAACTAAGACTGGGCATATTCTTGGAGCTACATTAATTTTGGTAAATTGTTAAACAGAATTAATTTTGTATTATATATTAATACAATAGCGTGTGTTATTCTGTGTGTTACACATCTTTTTTCTTCAGAGTGACTTTCATTTAATTGTTATGACCTTCCATTTCTCGAAATAAATAATTTTACCACGAATTCTTCATAAGTTTTGTTTCGATTATAGGGATGGCACTCAAGTCATCTATTTATTTATGAAGAATTCTTGGTAAAAATTATTTATAAGTTTTGGTTTCGGTTTCAATACAAGCTAATGCACTAAAAATCATATGGATATATTTTTTTACTTTTGAAATCACAACTTTATAATATATAAGAATCAATAGAAAAATCGACTATAATAATTTATATGAAATCTACATAAATTAAAATATCATATTTAAGCGTATTTTACGAACTGGCTACGGCAGGCGTCCCTGCTAGCTTAGATAAATACTTTTGCAGTTTTAACAAAAGAGCTACAATAATATCAGGGTGTCTCCATTTATGCTGAACATCCAAAGAATGCCAACATCAATTACATATGAAAGAATCCGCTGTGGAATTTCCACAGGTCCCACTAGTATGGATTATTATTCAAATAATCCTCATCTCAGAATTTCTGAAAAAGAACTGTTTGCAATCAAGACCATAAATATACATTTCACCCAGCAGATCATCATAGGCTTAGTAAGAAAATATATCACAACATTTAATAACAATCGGAAAACTGTCCTTGTTCCAGACTTGAGCAACTTTTGAAAAAGTATTGTACATGTTCCACTGAATTTGTTATCCCATATTCACAGTCAACAAATTTTGCATCATTATCGAGTGCTGATATGCATGGAAAGTGAACCAACTGCAATTATGGATTACCTCAACATACTAATGGTAAGAGATCATCAACCACTGACAGAAATAATTAGAAACAGACACCTCAGTAGGTTGCACAACGATGTTATGGTAGAATCAGCAACCTTTCAAATGATAACTATGGCGAGAATGCACCTGTTAGATAACAAAACCCCATTTGCTTGGAGCATTTGATCAAATCTTCGCAATTCAATAAATTTGACTGAATAACAGACCCTACACTAACTAGAGATCTTTGATTTCTAGAAAATAAGGCATCATTTCAATAATTTCAAAATGATTATAAACTACCATGCATATACTCATGTAATGAACAATCTAAATTTGTATTTGGATTATTTAGAATACCATCCTCATCTTGGATCTTATTCCCATGTTTCAGCCAATATAATTCAACTTTCAAATGCATCCTGTTGAAGTCTAGAATCTATACGAAATTATGAACTGAACCCTTTATTTAATCCAAGTAATTCATAATTATATTCTTGGCACTGAGGATTAAACCGTTAGCCTCAAGGCGGCTACTAGCTAAAACCGATTATACTTAGCACTTTATCCGTTGCACCACAAGTTCACAATTCTAAGAGGCAGTCTTCTAAGGGATGAAGGTTCAGTACTCAGTACAGATAATACAATTCAAAATTACTTACAATTTTTACTTGATCATAGCTGACAGAATGAGAACAATCTACCCTGGAGATTAAATAAAGGGTTCAGTTCGTAATTCCGTACAGAGTTCTAGAGTTCAACAACATGCAATTGAAGAAGGTTGGAGGTTATGCAATATGAAATGCGAGAATGGGACGAATAATTATAAAAAAAAAAAAAAAAAAAAAAAATACTAATTAAAAAACCATTCATTGCACAAGTATATATATATATATTATATATATATATATATATATATATATATATATATATATATATATATATATGATATACTGTATGGATTAACTTCATCCATTAAATGATTATACTACTTGCCTGCTTCTATATTAAATTACAAAAACTATTTTGATGTTTAGGTGCACAAAGCATAAAAAATAAGGTTCAAAATAATCAAAATAGAGATTTCTTTTGGTCATAGATCGTAAAACCTACAATATATTGCAGAGTTAGAAGGCATAACGGTTGATTCCAACTGCTAGAATTCTTAAAATTTTGACTGACTCCTTATTTTAAAGTCTAATATTCAGACTTGATTCTTTGGTGATTAGAACTCAAACTCCCAGCATTCTTATGTGTCGGACTCAAACTCTTTATAAAACCTCAGACTCCACAACACTAGTTGTTGTATTAACAGCACTTTATATTGCTACTTGCTTTTCAATAGTTCATTGCTGGTTGCGTCTTGATACTTAGCCAATTACCAAACCTCTATTTGGCCCCATCCTTTTCACATGCCGAATCTTCTTTTTGTTTGGCTTTGGTAAGAAGCCCAGCCTTTACTTACATCCTCTTTTCATGTTGGTTGCTAGGTCAGAAATAATTAGAAAGACCAACACACAGGTGCTACACTATTATCTTAACTGACATGCAAAATAGATCAGAAACTCGACAGATGAACTGTTTTAGGATTATTTCATATCCAAACACTACTTATTACTGTAGTGATGATGATGATGATAGAATTTGGCCAAGTCATTAAATCATAGCATGGGTTTATTGCGAGAAAAAAGAAATTCTGTGTAGGCATTAAAAAATTTATTTTTGTTAAATATTATAATATGAGGAATCTTTTCGAGTTAAAATCTATTGAGAAATACACTTTGAATATGTAAACATTATGGAAAGAATAACAAGTTATCCAAAATGGCTGTCTCTTTTGGGCCATATTGGATAATTTACCAAAGTTGTATACATTTAAAACGTGTAATTATCAATATATTTTAACTTGAAAAGATTTCTCATAATATTTATTAAAAAAAAAAAAAAATGCCTACACATGATTCTAGTGACTTTGCTAAGAATTTTGACTTTGCCTTGTGATATATAACACACAAGTCAAAAATGACAAACTATTTGGAAATAATAATCAGTAATAATAATACCTTTATGAACCTGTTTAAGTCTGTCGTTATCTTTAACTAGGTATCTCATAGTAACATACTATTTTCATTATACAGTAGAACCACGGGATACGGTGGCTCTAGAATATTTTTTTTTCAGGTTATGATGTGGAATACAATGTTTTTTCAGCCCCTGGTATTGGTATTTGCCCTGCCTTATGGTGTTATTTATAATGTTATTTTATTATATACATGTGTATTACATACTGTACTTTATTTTGTTACTAATTTTTCATGCAGTATCCCAGGGTTCTACTGTATCTAAAAACTTTTAATGTGAACATATCAATCTTTTCAGAACATAAACAATGGTAACAAATCTATTTTAATAGTGCAATTAGCAACCACCAAATTATGACCGTCCAGTTTGTTGGAACTTAGAAAATTTGCTATCTAGTGAACTATTGGTCAAGAAACCAATTTTCAGTTACAACTAAAAATGCAGACTTGAAACAAGTAGAAAAATCCTCACAAAGGTATCAGGTCATGAAAGATAACCAGAAAATGGAAACAATTATTAGATCAAACCAACCTAAATATTGGGTAAAATCCTGTTATGCTTTGAAATAAATAGGAAAAACTGACACAAAAATGCAACTTTCTTCATAAAAGATTCAGTTCAACAGCTAATACATTGAATGTTATTAATACAATTCATAGCAAATTAGAAGTCGAGCTAGATTTGCTTAATAGTAAAAAAAAAAAACCCTCATATTTAGACCATGTAAAAACAGATGGATATACTATTTGATAATAGTGAAAAAATTTCATTCACAAAATTTTTTCTGATGGACTTGTTTATTTAAGATAAGGCTATGCATAGAGGTATACAATATCGAGCACACCAAATTTGAAAAAAAAAAAAAAAACATCTATGTTATAAATTTTTTTTTTCTTGGGTGTCAGATTTAGCTGTTAAATTAGAGTATCCGTTAATTATGAACTCACTTAAAAAAAAAAAAAAAAAAAAAAAAAAAAAAAAAAATGGTGTCACCAAAATCAGTAACCCAAGGTGAAGTGGCTTCAAGAAAAAATCTACTAGTAACAAAATGAATGTATATAAAGAGAAAAGATTAAATTTTGTTTACATTTAAATTTTGCAAGTTGAAATTGAAACAAATTTTATGCTCTAGTTTGTCATAACCACTGCAGTAAAATTAAGTAAACTTTTCTTATAACAACAATTTCAAATACAAGTTTTATCAGAATAAAGCCGTAAAATATAATTGTTTAAGTTGATCAAAATTTATTTCACAATAAATATTTTGACCATTTATAGCAAGTGAATTGTACCCAACAAACGTTTATGAAAGTCAGTGAGGCATTAGTAAATGATAAAAAAAAAAAAAAAAAAAAAAAAAAAATGGTTTACGAGTCGTGCAGAGATGAATATTAAATTAGAACTGAGAGCAGAGAGGTGAACAGAGAATTTAAAGTGAAATTGTACACAGCTAGATCAAAAATTTGAACAGAAGAAAAGTTCAAACGATTGAGTTCATAAGTACAAATAAAAAGGGGGAATAAAATTTTAGCAGTAAAAATATTAAGCTGTGCCATTAAACTAATTTGGCAACCACTTGCCAAAAGAAATAAAAGTAGTGTCTGTAACCCATAACAAATACATAAGATAAAAAACATTTTCCCTACATTTTGATAAAGTAACTGAGCATCTGTGAACATTAAGGAATATTCACCGTTAGAAGATTTGAAGAAATAAAATACTGTAGTTTATTAATTAATGAAATCAGTAAAACATTTTTTTTTTTTTTTTTTTCAATTTTCTTATCAAGCTAGGGATGGGGCATCTTACCAGATGTCAGACATTCGCCCACTATCTTATATATTCCAACCGAGAGATCTTTTTAAGATTCTGACTGTCCCTTTAAGTGCAGTTGTTTGAATCTCTCTTGCATTTGGTTCACCGGGTATATTTCTTAACTTCTTTTTCAAGAGTCTAATTGCTCCTATAATTACTGGAATGATAGAAATCTTCCTCAGATTCCAGTTTCTTTTCATTTCATACATAAGGCCTTGGTACTCCGTTATTTTTTCCCCTCTCAGCTCTATTTAACATAGCATCATTGGGAACACTAACTTCTAATAGGGTTGCTTCTTTCTCCTTGTGCCCACATCAGTATGTTAAATTTAATAGCTCCGTTTTCAAGGTACGTAGCTGTAGGGAAGTCTTTTTTTTTTTTTTTTTTTTTTTTAATTTCTTCCTTTGAAGATTGTACCTATTTACAATGCCTCCCCATGGGACAGAGTTAGAAACCAGGGTCGTTTTTTAACGTGAAAAAAAGGTGCAAAAATAAAAAAATTGTCTCAGTCGTGAAGGACCGAAAGAGAACAAGAAATGGAAGTGCAGCATCTGAAGAACAGATACTACACTTTGATCTTGGCCAATGCTGGGTATGGGGCAGCCAAACTAGCTACCAACATTGTCCTGCTTTTTATTGAAATCAGCCGAGAGCTCTTTTTAGTATCCTCATTGTTCTCTTAAGTGCAATTGTCTGGATCTCTTTTGCACTCGGTTCACCAGGAATATTAGGTAGGACATTTTGGATTTACTTGTGACATTCAAAACTAAATAGTTGAAGACATGAAAATCTTTTGAGATTAAGTAACATTAGTACTGCTGATTAAACATGATTTATTAGCGATCAAAATTATAGAGAAGTTTTACATAATCTTTTTCATTTCTTATGTTTCAGGACACAGATTCAAGAAATGATAACCACATCAGTCGCATTGAAAACTGGTTTCATCTTACGTTTTTGCTCTTATTAGAGAACAAGTTTTAATCAGAGAAACAAGGTTATATTTGGCCATTTAATAAGACAAATGTCATTTTAAAAATAAAATTTAGATTTCAAATTGAACCTTTTTTTTTTGTAATTGAAAAATTCAATTTAAATTGTATTTTTTTTTTTTTTGTTACTGTATTAAGCTTTTGTTTTTACTGAAAAATTTTTGGTTGCCATAAAATGGGGTAAAAATGACATATAGGAAAAATACAGATGGAAAGCTCATGAGTTTATATCAAAATAAATAAACAAGCGAAGCCACCCCTCATTTAGTCCCAAAAGTCCCCAGGGGGACATCAAATCCTGGTGAAAATGAACAAATAGTACAGTTTTAGGCCTTAACATATGTAAATTTGAGTTGTGCACCATGCAAAAAAAAAAAAAAGAAATGACTAAGTCCATCATTTGACCACCCCCTCACTTAGCCCCAAAATTCCCCAAGGCCATAACGTATTTAAATTTGTGTTCAGCCCCATGCAAAACTGCTAGACAGAGAAAATTTTGGACAAATATGGTAAAATAGTCCCAAAAATGGAGTGTTTTTATTAGCTCTAAAAGAACCTCTGGGGCACACTCAAGAGTTATCACAAAGTATAGACAAACACAATTATATAGAAGAAAGTTTTACAAAAATCCAAAGCACCATTTTTTTTTTTTTAATAAGCACAAAAGTGTCAATTTTAGCCATTTTAACTCGAAAGGCACCCCGGGGAGGGGGTGGGGGGTTCAGAATTTTCACGGAAAATCCGTTCTGTTATTTTTTTTATGGCCTTCGGGACAAGATCAAAGTGTAGTATCTGTTCTTCAGATGCTGCACTTCTATTTCTTGTTCTCTTTCGGTGGAGGAGAGATTCTTCACGACTGAGACAATTTTTATTTTTGTACCTTTTCTCCACGTTAAAAAACGACCCTGGTGTCTAACTCTGTTCCGTGGGGAGGCATAGTAAATAGGTACTTTTTTTACTTATATCATGTTAAATGTTTGTGCAAAATTTCAAAAAATTCCAAGGTGTAGTTATTGAGAAAAGTGCGGACAGACGAACGGACAAGAGTAAATTTACAGATCCACCCTTCTTTTGTCGAGGGACCAATAACATTAAAAGGTTTAAAATTAAAAAGAAAATCATATCTACGTTTAAAAAAATTTAAACAATAACCCAAAATTTGCTCCTGGGTTTATTATCCTTCTCCCATACTTATACAGGATGCAGCAGAAATACCTCCCACACTAAATGACAAAGTTTATTTTTCTTTAGTCTATGTGCTTTGTAAAAAAAAAAAAAAAAAAAAAAGACATGTTTCTTACCCTGATTGTAATATTTTACACCTAAAATAAATAAAGAGAAAAATATGTCACTTATTAGTAGGGATAGGACAACAGCATATTCTTTTTGTTGTTTTCACTCTCGAGTGTTTATCTGTTGATATCTTATGTTTTTATATCTTTATCTGTGCCTAAATCTAAACGTAAATTTCATGAACCAAGTTTCTTTCCAACTGTTCTTCTGGCCTGCTTTCCAGCTAACTACAACACGGTCATCTTCAAGTCCAATGTAAAAAAGTTCTTGTTGAGCTATCTCCTTAATCAGATTCTACCCAATTTCCACTACCAATGATCACTACATTGTTATCTCAGTGACTACCATACGCTCTTTAACTATCCTCGAGTGGTCTTCGAGCCTTGATAACTTTGTAAAAAAAAATTTTTTTAAGTTTAAATATGGAAGTTAGATAAAGCATGAAGTTAGTGAGATTAATGTAATTAGAAAAAAGTAAAGATATTAAAAACAGAAATCTAGGTCAACATGATAAAAAGAATCTTGCTTTTGTATAGATTAAGTATTATTTATAAGAAGAAAAAAAATGGGTCAAAGAGCATTAGAAAAAGTACAGAAAAGATTTGTGTACTAGTGTATAATGCTCTCTATACGTGCAACTGAGGACCGCTTGTGAATTTTATACTCCCATAAAACTTTGTCCTATGGAGGAAGCTGGTTCAACCTGCCTATGAAGAGTACCGCTTTGGGTATGGTACATTGCTCTTCATAAGGTCTATTATGGTTAGTGCATCTCGATGAATTTGTTATTTGTGGAATTCGTAATTGTGTCAAGTTTAAATTTCATTAAAAATAAAAACGATTTCAGTAAAAAATTTATAAACGCACTCATTTTGATATTTACGATCTTTTATTTGAATGAATTCAAGATAAAAAAATTAAAAACATTATCTTTAATAAAAATATATTAAAATTGTAAAAAAAAATTAATAAAAAAATATCTATTTAAAATAGAAAACTACATTAAAAATCATTTTTTTTTAAACAATCAAAAAATGTAATTATTTTTTATTTATTTATTTTACTGAGTTGATTCTTTCTTTTAATAGTTAAATAACAGATTTAGTTTCACTTTTGTTTTGTTTGACTTTAGCGATAAATACAAAATAACAGGTTGAGAAAATTAGAAAAACAACCTCAATCCACAGATTGCATTGTTTGGATAAGTATAGCAGCCACTTAGAAATGCATCAACCTGGTTTTAACAGCAGTTATCAAGATAATCAGGTTTGTCAGCGGTTCATTAGAATTCTAGATGAAAATTACCCTTTTTAATGTACAGACTGTTTGGGATAAATTTGATACTTTTTTTTGAAAGAAAAGTAGTCATATCTGGCTAATAATTCTCAAAATGCAAAGTGCATTTGAAAAAAATTATATATGGTTGGGAGGGGGTGCGAAGCAGCAAGGAGAAAACAGAACCATTGAAAATCACAAGTACAAGACCCAGAGGATATCATGATGAAAAAACATGTATATATCCTATTGTCGGTGCTGGTTTAGTATTATTAAAAATACCAGGTTTCTCGAGAGCTGAGAAACATACAAGACATATGGGTTGTTATTAAAGTTTTTTTATCAAGAAATACATTATTTTTACAGCACAAAAAAGTTTTGGCAAAACTTGCAGAATATGCACTGTTTTATGGTTTTTGTCAAAAGGGAACAGAAATTTAAATTTTGTTCCGTTTTAAATTCGATACATTTTTACATTATGTCCAACTCATCGTTCACATTCGACATGTCAACTTTTATGTTTTCAGGTATGCTGACAAGGCTAGGGGCGTCTATTCCGAAAGCCGTTATTAACATGGGGAGGTTGGGGTGTTTATTCATTGTAAACGTACCCGAAAACTTATAAAAGTCGGCATTTCCAATGTGAACGGCGAGTTAGACTTATGTAAAAAAAATACCAAAAAGGTAAAATTATTTTGTTTTTCTTAAAATTTTATTTTTATGTATAAAAACAATCTATCTTTTTTTTTATGCATAAAAAGTATGATTGTTGAATGTTATTCTTTCGATTACTTTCATTTTTTGGGAGCACAATTAAAAAAAAAAAAAAAATTAAAACAGAATGAAATTTAAATTTCTGTTCCATATTTACAACAACCGTAAAACAGTGCATACTCTGCAATTTTTATATTGCTTGACCTTCAAAACAGGATGAAAGTGTTATACTTTATCCCCAACCACATTTATTTTCTTTTTCCTTTTCTCTCCCACTTAGATCCCACTCACCCTTAGAGGTTGTCATGCTTATTTTCAGTCCAGAAATAGCCAAAAACAGTGGGTGGTCTATTATTTAGAAAGGGTTGGGAGAGTCTTACTAACCAGATGCTTTGTCCCCCACCCCTGCCTTTACGTTTCATGCCAATAGAAATGGTTCCACAATATATGTATATTTATGAAGAATAAAATTTTTTAATCATTTTGAGGATATTTTAAGTAGGATGGACTCTGGAGTAAATGTGGTATTGTGATGACTGAATTTTTTTTTTTTTTTTTTTTTTTTAACGAAGGAGTTACCATATCATAGCCTGAAGCTTTGTTCATGGGATCCACGTTTAGGTACCAATAGAGAGCTAGAGAGCAAGGAAAATTGTTGATAATTTTGGCTAGACGAGTGTTTTTAGTGAAAGATTGGTGGGGGGAGGGGAAGGCACAGATTGGAGTTCAGTCGAACACTTACCATGAAAATAATGATAGAGCAGAGACAGAAAAAGAGGTTGCAGAGAAAAGGGCATCACTTACTAAATTACGAAGTTGGTTTTGAACTGTCAAGGCAGGTTAGGATGCTCCAAGAAGCTCCTGCTGATTTTTTAGTTATTTGTGATCAAAGATGACCAATGACGTTCATTTTTCTCACACTTTTGAATAGCCTTGTGCCTAATTTGTTTAAAATATAAATTTCTCATATTTTCTGCAACTAAATATTTCAAAGAGTTGGGGGATGAGGTCTTCTCAAGCATAATTTTCTCCTGAAAGGAAGTGCTATGGCTGAACACTCTGACCAGAAAGTACAGATGTAGCACAATGATAGCTAATTTTGCACCCATCAAGAATGTCCCTTTTCTTGGGAAGGGAGCAGATTCTATACTATAAATTGACCTTGTGCTTAACTTTGCTGCTGTGAAAGGCAAGTAAACAAACTACAAACAAGACTGAAATGACAACTTTTTTTTATATAAATGAGTAAGATCACAAATCAAATGCATTTTTATTTTAAAATCTTTTTAATAGAGATAAAATTATCAGACTGAGAAAAATATCTAAAAAAATCACATTTTCAGTAGTTGGTAGAACAAAGACTAATTATTTACAATAATTTCAGCATCGCTTTAATTGTAATCTTCTCAAGAATAAATGCGTACCTGTAATTAATATAAGCAATGTTCCACTCTATAATAAGGACACCTGTGTATGTATTTGTAAGATAAATTCATCCTATCACGCAAAAGTTAATGTGTAAAAAGTATGCTTTTTTTTTTTCTTTTTTCTAGCTTCAAGGCGGAATCATTTCATGTTACAAGAAGGAATAAGACAAATCACAAGTCAGAATGTTCAGCTGTCTGAAATGAATTCAGAAAGAAATTCCTAACTCTAAGAAGTAAATGGTGTTTTTTTTCATCATGTCATCACAAATGATTATTGAAACGGAAAAAAAAAATTTGAATTACTAACGTGACGGTATCATTTTATATATATATATATATATATATATATATATATATATGGCAGAGCATAGTTTTGTTTTCCTGTCATTTTTTGACAGAGGAAACGCACCAATAGAATATTACAAAGATCTTGTTTTGTGCAAAAAAAAAAAAAAAAAACAGCACAAAGTAAACAGTGGATATTTCTATAGGGTGTCCAAAAAGTCACCGAAAGATTAAAAATCTTTGTCATTTTATCATTAATGATTTTTTTTTTCTTTATTTCAGATATTTTGCAAATAATAGTTTGGAAATTAATTATGGATAAGTATAGCAATTTCACAACGTATTCAAGTTGTGAAATTGTTTTACAAAAATCAGGGGTCAATTGTTGTTTTGGCATTTTCATGTACGAGATAGCCGAGGTCACAACACAATTTGAATCATTATGCGCCAATTTGAAGACAAAACCCCAAACCCTGCAAGGATCGAAAGAAAACATCAAGGACGAAATAAGGGAGTTAAATCATAATCCAGAGATTCTGAAATCTGTCATGAATAATGTTTTGGAAAGAGCACAAACACGCAAAGCTAAAATGGGCAACATTTAAAAGACATTTTTTATAAATAAAGATTGTTTGAATTTTGCATTTTTTTTTTTAAATTTCTTAATGTCTTAGATTGTGTTAGAATTACAGAAAGATATCATCAAAAATAAAGAATCCATTTAAGTTTAAAAACCCTTCAATGATTTTTTAGACCCCCTGCATTATAGTTTAAAAGTGACAGATAACAAAAAAGGTTATTTCAAACTTAAGCATCACTGACCAACAGTATCTCTTAAAGCAATATTATGGTTTAATAAGTCACACTATACAGAGAATGATATCCATCTACAAGTCAAATATTATTTAACAAAGATTATACAAAATTTCCTTTGAAATTTATTTTTGTAAAACACATCGTAAAAATTATTCATGGGTAAATAAATTGGCCATTAGGCTAGGCTGTTCTAATGTTACACTTAGTCTTTTCTATCCGCGATTCGCGACGGAGAAGTCCTTGACTGAGGCAATTTTTATTTTTCTTCCAATTCAGAGCGCCCACTTTTGGAGAGCTGGATTTTCCCCCCTCACATTAAAAACATCTAATTTTGCCCTCATGAGGAGGTTAGTAACTAGGAACAAAGATTGTAAATTTGTAATAATAAAAAATAAAAAAAATAACATGTTAATATCAATTTTAATTATAAAGAATCAAAAAGAAAAATACTGCCCTAATTTTCTTGCAATGCATTTGAAAGTATTGATCCAACGGCAGCGAGTATAGTTTCTCAATACTTATCTATTTTTAGCACGTGTGTGTGTGTGAGCATGCGCAGGCAGGTCGATGTAACTTGTGTAAACAGTCTGCGTTGGTTTAAATGAATTGAAATAGTCATTTCAATTCATACAATTGTATGTGTTAACATGGATATCAAATAGTTGTGATATTCACAAGTTTAAAAAGAAAAAAAAAAGAAAGAAAAAGACATCTAAATACTTTTTATTTTCAGTTATACTAAAGTATGGTTAAAAACGGTATATTACTTCATATGTATTAGATAGACAAGAAAAATAAGCTTAATTGACAAATTAGCAAACAATTCTGATTCAGTTTATATTAGAAACCTGATAGTAATAATTATCTAACCCCCCCCCCCATAAAATAAAAATCTTCAAACAGCTCTGTAGCTCTGCATTTTTTCTTTCCAATAAAACTGGAGATTGTTTTCAGATGCAGGTTGTGTGTGTGTGTGTGTGTGTATATATATATATATATATATACATACATATATATATATATATACACACACACACACACAGAGGCTTCACCAGTCTGACAGACTATGGATACCCACGAAGAGGTGCCTGCACATGAAATTTTTTTGGCAGGAGGTGTGCAATCACCAAACACACCTCTCCTGAGTCGACATTGTTAAATACCAGTAGCAAGTGAGGTGAATATACTAGACTACTAGAAACAAATGCAGAGATAAGCGGAGAGCACATACAGCACCTAGAATTCCCAAATGGTCACCCATCTGTTACTAACCAGACTCAACATTGCTTAACTTCGGTGATCTGATGAGAACCGGTGTGTCAATGCGATTATGCCGTTTTTAGATATATATATATATATATATATATATATACACACACACACACACACTATGTGCCTTCAATAAGTTTCCAAATTTTTTTGTATAGGCACTTTTATTGATAGTACAATCATGAAACTTTAATCTCCTTCGAAGTAATCTCCTTTGGCTGCAATATACTTGTTTGTACCGTTCCAACACGTTCTGGAAGGCCCCACTCTTTCAATTGAGGAATCGTGTCATGGCAGTCTTATTTTCCTTCAGTTTAGGGAATAAGCAAAAGCCACATGAAGCAAGATCTGGACTATAGGGAGAGCGATGAACTGTCTTGGTCAAATAGTCTGTGACAATGATAGACTTGTGGACTGGTGCCTTGGGATAAACTTTGTGCAAATCTTCTGCATCTTCAGTTCCTCATGAATAATTGTGTGTAAAGTTCCCACACTGACATCAAACTGCGCTTAATTTCTCTATAGACACACAACAATCTTTATTCATAATCCTTATTCATGAAATTCTTTATTTGGCCAATCAACTCTGGTGTTCTGACTTGCTTACACCTCCCACATCTCTTATCATCTCAGAGACTCTCTGCCTTCCTTGTAGCTCTTCTGCCACTCAAAAACTGATGCTCAATTCATGAAAGATGGTCCAAAAACAATCTGAAGAATTCCATAAGTTTCTGTGGCATTTTTCCAAGTTTAAAAAATAATTTTATTACATATCATTCTTCTAAAATGTCCTCATGTCCAGACTGCATTTTTGAAATTCACCAGCTGTTACAATCAGGCTTTGGTAGGGTGTATTCCAATTCCTGCTGTAGCTGTTCATTTGAACCTGAAATCATAAAAATTGGTCAGTCATCTCATAAGATATATAGCAATAACACATTGAATTTTCAAGAGTCTACGACAATTTTAAATGCCTGGAAACTTATTAAAAGGCACCTCGTGTGTTGAGACAATCGGAAATCGAAAAGAATCAAAGCTTTTGGAGGTATCAGAATCTGAAAAAAAAAAAAAAAAAAAAAAAAAGTGCCTATTTTCTGATGCCTAAAACGATTCTTTTTGTATTGTTTTATTTGAACCTTAATTTTCCATGGGTCATATTAATGATGAAATGATAAATATTTACTGAATTTTAAACTACTAGTAAAACTTAAAATCTATAGGTCACTCCCACAAGTGTATTTTTATGTTTGGTAAAATATATGCATACATTACATTTTTTTTTTCTATTGAAAAATAGAAATTAGAAATTTTAGAATAAGAATCAAAATAGTTTATATATATATATATATATATATATATAACTTTTTTTTTTTTCAATACATTTCAGATGATGGTTAGTTCTTCCTACTAGCTTCTTCAAAGTCTTGAGATAAAACTAAACACTCATACTGTTATCACTAATTTTTAAGCATCACAGAACAGGATTGTCACCCATCATAGTGTATGATGTTTCGACAGTGGGTTGTGGGGAATTGTTTAGAAAAAAGTTCAAGAAGGGGCAAAGAGATGGAGTGAGAGAGTGTACATATGTATATAAATTATCTATTTCAAACTCTCTGAAAATTCTCTACATGAATTTTTACTGTGCATTGCAAATAAAAGAAAATCAATGTCTTATTCAATAAAAATTTATTTAAATCAAGTTTCAGAAAGGAAAATTTCTGTAGTTATTGAATGTTGGCAGAAGAAAATTAATCAGGCTTGTATTTTATCCATACAAGCATATATAATTTGGATCACAGAAAGAAATTAACACATACTCAGCTTTAGGTCACATTTAGTTAAGCAAAAAACCGGTAAAAAAACATTTCCGGTAAAAAAAATTCCGGCTTTAGAATCTCCAATATAAAACAGAAATTCAAAGTAGAACCAGCCGCCAATGGGTTCAAAGTTGTAATCAAAATGAACATAATTTTTCCGTTTTTGAGATGAGGATTGAAAATTCATATTATTCAAACTACTGTTCTCATTTCAAGTAGTTTTTTGACAACATTTCGGTCCATGTAACCTCTGACTTCCTTCAAGTGTATCTTGTCGAATTTGGAAATCTTTTTGTTGAACGTTAGGAATCTGAATAGAATTTCGAATAGAACCCTTCATTTAAGTCCGCTCAAAATTTTCTGCAGATTTCTGAATTCGACAGAAAGATTCCAAAGTTTGACAAGATACATCTGAAGAGGGTCAGAGGTTACATTAACTAAAACATTGCAAAAATAATACTCAAAATGAGGATAGTAGTCTGAAGAATCCAAGTAATATGTATACTCTTCCTTTTTTGAATGCACACACACATTTATTATTTAAATAAATATTTAAATATTTTTACATGCATAAATTAAGATATAGATAACTTAATTTTATGGATGTAAAAATATTTAAATAAATTAATTACAAATAATACGTCTCAAAATGTGAGGAGATTAGAATATAAACAAAGGGCAGATAACTCTCTTTAAAAGCACTCAGTGAAAAAAAAGAAAAAATGCCACAGAACTGTTTACTAACAAAAAAAAAAACAAAAAAAAAAAAACACACACACACACACGTTGAATTCTCTGGTAAAAGAGATCACTAAATGCATAGCTCTTCATAAAATGGAACACTATGCAGCTGAGAATGTGAATATATACAGCATTATAGAATTCCCTTACGTGACACTGGCTGAGTGCAGTAATAACGGTTGTCAAGTACTAATAAGACAACTGGGCTTAGAATTCCAGTTAGAAGCACCCATCTGTTTCTGACCACACTGAAGAATTGTGATACAATGAAACAGCTGTCTGTGGATGAGCATTATATAGACAGAACTTCCTGTTAAGTACAATAGATGTACTACGAAAACATCCCATTAAATAAAATTTTGTTTATGATTCATTACATATATGTCCTATTTATTAGTTGAGCTCTCTGGTTTTCTCTTAGTGTAAACAAAAATCCCTCTGTTACTGGTAATGCTAAAACTAAAGCTAGTGTGTTAGTGCTCGATGGCTGGTCGCATTTGGATGTGGCTGGACGGTTCAGTTTTGAAACTCAAACTCGATGCATTTGTTATCTTTAGCCACACAAATAAGTCAATGATAATGAAACTTATGCCATATGACAATCCCAAGAGCATATGAAACTATGGTACAAACATTTTTTTTTAATGGAAATCGCTCCAGACAAAGTATAAAGCCACTTGATGTAAGAAAAAAAAATTATATACATATCTATCTCTCTCTCTCTCTCTATATATATATATATATATAAAAAAATGTAATTTTTGGTTCGTTCAAAAATCGATAAAACCATATTTCTACATTACCAATTTATTGGAAATTTTCAGACAATCCATATTTAGAGTCGAGGGATGTTTCCATGTTATTAAAATAAATTAACATCGCCAATTATAAAAATATTAAATAAAATAAAAATATTTTTTGTAAGCCCGTACTGTGGGCTTCTTGTTGGTAGAACTGAACTTCCGTTTCAATTCATTTCATACACCACGATTTGACGAGGAATTAGATTTCATTTTCTGTTTACTCGATAACAAAAAAAAAAAAAAAAAAAACAAAACATAATTCATTTGTTTATCTTCCAAATTTATTAGTTTAAAAATTTTTTCTTTATTATATCAGGCAAAAAAAAAAAAAAAAAAGAAGTTGCTCGCTTGCGTTTTGAAAAGTCGAAATTGTTTTGTTTTTAAACAGTTGTTTCGATATAAGAAAATATAAACTTTTTTTATTAAAACTAAATTGTTAGGTGAAAGTACAGTTCTTTTTTGCAAAGAAAATTTACAGATTTGTAACGTGCTTAAATAATATTTGGTGCTAATG
Source organism: Euprymna scolopes (assembly GCF_053919585.1). Taxonomy (NCBI): domain Eukaryota; kingdom Metazoa; phylum Mollusca; class Cephalopoda; order Sepiida; family Sepiolidae; genus Euprymna; species Euprymna scolopes. The sequence continues at coordinate 32,651,899 of NC_136501.1, forward strand.
AAGAGAGTGATCCGCGCTTTTTTTTTTAAATCGTATTTCCACGTTTAATTAAAGTTTTTTTTTATTCAATTGTAAGGTTAAAGTACAGATTAGGTACAAAACACCCTCCCCATGTTAAGAATGGCTTTTTAAATAATGTTATTTCAGTACAGATCACTCTCTGCATGAGTACTGATTAATGTTTTGTTTTTTGCTTTTTTTTTAAAAAAACCTTTAACAAAATTGAAAGTACACTTTAAAAAAAATTTTTTTTTTTTTTTTTTTACAGAAGTTGTTTTTATATAAAAAAATATGAATACTTTTTCTTTATTAAAGAAATTGGGTACTCATGCACTTATTGATCCGTGCTGAAAGAACATTATTTAAAAAGCCATTCTTAACATGGGGAGGGGAGGGTGTTTTGTACCTATTCTGTACTTTAACCTTACAACTGAATAAAAAAACGGTAAATTTTTAGATTAGGTCCACCTCCACAATTTTCTTTTAAATAACGACTTTTATAGGTTTTTGACTATGCTGCATACGGAAATTGCATTGAAATTTTGCAGAAATAAGTAGTTATCGAGATATAAAAGAGTTGTATAATGCATTGTAATCTCTGGCGGCCATCTTTTTTACATGCGTGCACGTCAAACAAATCTATGCGCATAAAAAAGATGGCCGCCAAAGAATACAATGCATAAAACAACTATATTCAGCATTGTCGAAAACCTATAAAAGTCGTCATTTAAAAGAAAATTGTGGAGGTGGACCTAATCTAAAAAAATACAAAAAACCTCATAAGACTTTAATTAAACTTGGAAATACGATTTAAAAAAATAGCGCGGATCAGTAAATGCATTAGCACCCATTAATCAACTAACGTGACCTTATTGCCAAATAATCTCTGGCTACAATGTTGAACGCGCCGTTCACATTGTTGTTTTTTTTTTGTTTTTTTTCAAGTTAAATTCAACTTTCACAATATCATATTTTTTTTTTTATAATTTCACGATATCTTTTTTTACTAATAAATTGTTATTTGAAAGCACAGAATAGTTAAAAAATGCAATCCCCTCTCTATGGTGAGAATGGCTGAAAAAAAAAAATAAATAAATAAATAAAATAAAAATATTAGGTACTCATGCAGAGAGTGATCCGTGCTGAAATAATAACGTTATTTAAAAAAAGCCATTCTTAACATGGGGAGGGTGTTCTGTACCTATTCTGTACTTTAACCTTACAATCGAATAAAAAAACAAAATTTTAATTAAACTTGGAAATACGATTTAAAAAATAGCGCGGATCAGTAAGTGCATTAGCACCAAAAATTGTTAGATGAAATACAGAAAAGTTTCTACCAAGAAAACCGTTATTTTTTTCAGCCATTCTTACCAAAGGGAGGGGATGGTGTTTTGTCACTATTCTGTGCTTTCAACTAACAATTTATTAAAAAAACAAAACGTAAATTTTCACATTAGGTCCACCTCCACAATTTTTAACATGGGTAGGTTGGGGGTGTTTATTCCGAAAGCCGTTCTTAACATGAGGAGAATGGTGGTATTTATTCCAAAAGCCGTTTTTAACAGACGAAAGACAGGTAAAAAGTTAAAACATGTGGTTAGGCAGGAGTGTTGTTTATTAGAATTTTCCATTACACCAAATTGAGCCACAGCAACGCGTGGCAGGGTACAGCTAGTATATATACATATATATATACACACACATACACACACACGAGTACTTCAAGATCAAAAACTTGTCAACAATAAGTATTAGATGAAATAGATTCTGATCCAGAAAAAAAATTTTTTTGATTAATATTAAGCTTAGTCTGCAAAGGTATTAAACGCTGTCTACAAGAACATAATCAAAAACTTGAAATTGAAATTCTTGCAGCTATTTTTCAATGAACACAGAATCTTGGTAAGACTGGTGGGAAGAAGACTGATTATTAAATATAATATTCCAAAAATGTTCTATTATATAAATCTCACCTGTCTATTTAAATGTATGTATGTCTGCCTAAAACTTTCAACAGAAGCAACGGATTTTTGCAAGATCGGTATCTTTTTGAAGCTCGACTCATTCGGACAACAAACTGGCTAAAAACATTAATTTCTTTACTCTCAACTGGGCACTTTTCTACAAGGAGGGGCCTCTTATTTCACCAATATTTTTCATTGACTAGCCTTAATTTAAGCCCTCACCACTTTTGGTTTGGCGACGGACGCAACGGCAAAGACGTCACATTTTTTTCATGTTCTTTTCCTCCTTTGCGGTACAGGTTTGAGCCTGACTGCCTGCCACCACTTTTTAATTTTTTTTGCTCAACACACCTCCAAATATTCGAGCAACGCCGGGCACCCAGGCTTTTGAAGGTTGGCAGAAGAAGAGCACAATATCTATTTACATATTTATGTTACAGAGAGTTAAAACAGTTTTAAATCCACGAAATCTGTCTTCTATTCACAGCCTCAGTGATACTTTCTAGGTGATCGGCTTAATTGGTAGTGACTTCCTTCTGTAGAAATAGGTTTTAAATCAACAGTATCAGGTTTTAACCTTCTGTAATACAGGGTGACAAAAAAAAAAAAAAAAAACAAAAAAAAACAGCACATCCAATTGTTTTTCTGAGCATTTTACAGTCAATGGAGAAAGAAAAGGTCAAAGGCCTAGTGTTTTGAATATAAAAAACTAGTTATGACCAAAGTTTCATTTCATTCGGACAAAACACTAAGAAACAGGGCCTAATTAGAGTTGGGGCCCGTTTTTTTTCGTGTCACCCTATATATATATATATATATATATATATACTAGCAAAAGTACCTGTCGTTGACTGGGTTCAAAAACAGCCTACAGAAAATGGACTGATTTATGAAAGTATGATAGGTTATGAAAAGGAAGGGTTGTAAAGAGATAGCTTCGAATTTGGGGCTATCAAAACCAAAGCAAAATATGATGAAAGTAAAAATAAAATAGATAAATACCATAATTTATTATACCATACCTGTTCACACTGAAACACTTATCACAATATTCTGTGGATCTATATCAAAAAACCTTGTTAAACTTTGTGACATATTTTCATTCTATGGAGGTCAGGTGCGAACGAACACCCCATCATTTTATTATACCATATTTCTTCAAACTGAAAAATAATTATCAAAGTATATTTACGCAGATAGATATGAAAAGTCTTTATTAGAGTTTGTGCCTATTTCCATTCTATGGAGACCAGGCGCGAACGCAGACCCCACAATTTTATTATACCATCCCTATTTAAGTTAAAACATACTTAAAGTATTATTATGTACGTCTATGTCAAAAACACTTGTAAATGTTTTTTTTTTTTTTTAATTTAAAATTTTTTTTTATTTCCATACTTTGTGGACCAGGCGCGTACACAGACCCACAATTTTAATGAATCATCATTATGCCAGATCAAACATACCCATTCCTGTGTCTCGATACATCTTCTATCATTATATGTGATCAGTTTTCTATAATAATCAACCATATAGGAGCTATTCATGACCAGACACACACACAGACGTTCAGCTATATATTATAGAAGATATAAATATATATATATATATATATATATATATATATATATTAGTTGAATAATTATTTTAACATTTCTAATATCAATAAAATATCTAGTAATAAATGGATGTGAAAATGAAAAAAAAAATATCCCAATTATCACATCAATTTGGAATCGTTAAATAAGAAAAAAAGAAAGTTGCTTAATTTGTATGCATCAGCCACCATCTTGAATCTGTTTTCCTTTGTTAAATATGGATAGAGATCAATGAGTAAAGCAGTAAAATAACGACTAGTGTGGACCAAGCAGAACGTTATCCTCCCCACCTCTCATATCCACTAATGGAAATCAATAATCACAAAGTTTGGGCGAGGAAAAAAAATAAATAAAAAAGACATACTCTTGTAATTTATCGCTCCTCCATATATATATATATATATATATATATATATATATATATATATATATTACTTCCAAAAGTAATGCTTTCTATTTTTTTTTTTTTTTTTTTATTCCGTACAAATGGATTAGAAGGGATTGCAAATTGCATTGTTATGATGAAATAACTCCTGCATTTATGAGCTGAAAGTTTCACCTCTCATCTGTAAATAAAAGATAGAAATGTGAAACAATTGGCATTAAAAGCTGCATTTCAATAGAGATACATCTATTAGGCCACCTAGAGAAATAAAATATTTAAAAAGCGCTGGTACGTACAACACTGCCGTATGACTATAAGGCCCTTGTGTAAAGAAGATCTTCACATACTCAAAGTCTTCAACACTTACTGCCTATACGTGTCTCTTCAACCACACTATCCATGCAAGACGCAACAGCAACTGTATTAAGGATGCAATGGTGGCTAAGTGGTTAACGACACAGACTGACAAACTGTGTGCGCCAAGTTCAAATCCAGCTCATTCCACAAACACTTTCTATTAGGGATGTTTGCAGTTTTCACATGATTCCTCCCATAAATACCTAATGTATTTTGAGAAAGAATTCTAACTAGAATGATATCAAGGAAATAAATGCTAAAAAAACATCTGATTCATACGAAATGAATGATAATGCTCAATATCAAAAAGCACTAGCATCAGATACTCTTCTGAAAAGGAGACTTTGTTGGTTTGGTCATGTTCTTTGACGCACTGATGGGGAATTCATTTACAAGTTGATAGCCCATATCACACCCACTGGCTAAAAGAAACACAGGCGGTTAACTGTGAACATGGATTGTAAAGCTGAAGAAAGATAAAGTTGGTGGCTGACCCGTCCGATTTTGTGTTTGTCGCTGAAATCGGGAATGGCTGAAGTATGTTGATCACTCCGCTGCCAATCAGCATGGGTGGACTGCCTTAATGCAGTGAACTCATTTGATGCTGCCTCAACCCATCCCGGATGAAGGTCCTTACAGTTATATGAGGGTTAAACAAAGCCATGTGTAGTCTTTATAATGAATCTCTAAATTGCAACTTTAGCATAAATTATGATCTTAGCAGATTGTAATTTGGACAAATTACTCATTAGGTGATATAACGATGAACAATTAGAAGGAGTATTTATAATCCATGTGAAGGAGTTACTTTTTACAGAACTGATGATTTTAACATTAATCCAATTCCTGGTAAATAAAAGGATTACGAAATGTTTAGATAATTACTATTGTGTCACTTTGAATGCACTTAAAAAAATAAACACGTCACACTTCAGGAAAACTAGAATCAATATTAAGAGAAAACGGAGAAAGGTCCAGTTTCTGTAAGCAAAAGAAGAAAGATCTACACGAACAAGAATAAAATACAAAAGTCAAGAGCAACAGCTGGTCAAGTAAATTGGCCAGCGACTCAAACATGACCAGACTCAAGTTATGATGCTTTGATAGTGAATATGTCACAGCAGCATTTAATAGTTGAGCAAATGCTGAGAGCTAACAAAGCAAGTTCAAATAAATAATTACTTTGCCAATTTTTGTAGTTTCAAAGCTAATCTACTGTAATATTCATGAGGTAATATCCCAAACAGGAATATGGTCATTTTTTTTTTTTTTTTTTTACTGGTCAATCATAAACAAGTTAGCCATTGTATTACTTGTACTTCTGATGGCATTCATCCGGGGTGAGTTCAGCTGGTTCTAAGTGAATTTGACATATCACATCAAAACAGTCCATCCATGTCTGTCCGCTCTGACTCTTCAGCATATTTTAGCCATTCACGATTCTATCATTAGAAATAATTCTATCATCACCATAGATACGAGGGTCAGTCATAGCTTCCAAGCCAGCTTTTTCTGTTGCAAGCCATGTCCTTTTTATGCAATCCTGGCAGCAGTGTTAGTGCTATTGCCTTGTGAACCAGATCAGTTGGTGGTGGATGAAGTGTGTGCCCAAACCATCAGAGCTATTTGACATAAAATAAAATTAAATGCAAAGCGTCCTGCCCTTTAGAAGCTGAAACACAATTCATGGTGCAACAGTCTCATAGCAGTAATATTTATCCAACAAATAAGATCAGCATCAATGTAAACACAGATCATTAAATGAAAATATTCAACAGAACAGGATCCAAAAAGAGCACTATGTGAAATACAACTTCTAAAGTGTCCACATTGAATTTCAGCTTATTAATACATTAAGAGAAAGGTAGATTACCAGCTTAATTGAGGCTTTTTACAAAAAAAAAAAAAAAAAAAAAAAAAAAATCTTATCAATTTATGAATTTCATGTGTTCTTAGAAAAACAAAACACTGGTGTCATAGTTACCAACAGTGTGGGTTCAGCATGTTATAACTAGGGCTATGACAACAGCATATTCTTTCCATTGCTTTTGACTCGCGAGTATATATCTAACACAGACACAATTAATCATCCGAGAACCACATCACTCTACATAAAAACATAAGATATCAATGGATATATACATGAGAATGAAAACAAGGAAAAGAATATGCTGTTGTCCTAGCCCTAGTTATAACTATTGCACTGCTTTCACTAATACTCTTGAAAAGTTATGAATCCATACATCCTTGATCAGTTGTATGTAAAATACGGGATGTCCTCAAAATTAACCATCTGTTTTGATGCTAACTTGTATTTCAAAATAGGATTAATTTTGGGACTTCCTATAGTGGAGTAGACTAAACTCTCAAGCCTCAGTAGAGCAACTAGTGTAAAAATAGGGCAAAGTCGGTATCTGATTAATTTATCACATGTGAATACAAGTTTGCATATATACAGGATTTGTTGCCTCTTCGTCACAGATGATTGTTGTCTCATCTGATTTTTTTTCCCTTCCTCATCTGTAAATTTTTAGATCAGCTGCAAATCTACATAATTTGAAGCATGTCTGAAAGACAATTTCAAATTCTGTCATCCATATGTAGAATTGTGACCGTCTCTCAACGTGTTATATCTACACACTTCGCTACTTCTCCATCACCAAACAAATTTTTGGCATGCTTGCATGACGGATGTGATTACAGAGAGACATTTATACAACACTAAATTATAGTGACAAACTTTTGTAAAACCTGAATTATGGTTTCCGAGCCTTCGTGATTATTAGGGCTGTGACAACAGAATATTCTTTTCAGTCTTTAGACTTTCAAGTATGTATCCGACACAGTAAGACACAGTCAATCAACCGAGAACCACATCAGTGTATATAAAAACATAAGATATTAACGAATATATACTCAAGAGTCAAAACAATGAAAAGAATATGCTGTTGTCACAGCCCTAGTGATTATAATCCAACAGCATGCACAGGTAAGAGTACAGGTAATCACTTCAAGCATGTGTTTCACAATAGAGTTTCCTTCTCATACATGGGTTGCCACAGATGTGGCTGAGGAGCACCATTTAATCTGGTCTTGAAATAAGTGACCCTAAACATACACACTTTTTTTTAAAACTTTCTTCCTTTGAAGATTGTAACGCTGGGTATGGGGCAGCCAAACCAACTGCCAACATTTCCCTGCTTTTTATTGAAACCAACCGAGAGCTCTTTTAAGTATCCTCGTTGTTCTCTAAGTGGAATTGTCTGGATCTCTTTTGCACTTGGTTCACCAGGAATATTAGTTAAATAGGACTTCAGATTCTTCTTCATAAGTCTTGTGGCACCTATAATAACTGGTATGATTGATATCTCTCTAAGACCAGTTTCTTTTCATATCATACATGAGACCTTGATATTTGGTCAGTTTCTCCCTTTCAGCTCTGTTCATACCATCATTAGGAATACTCACTTCAACTAAGGTTGCAACTCTCTCTGACTTATTCCATATAACTATGTCAGATTTCACAGCCGATCAGCTTAACTGAACTGTTGTACCAGTTTAACTGCAAGTCATGACACTAAATTTCAGGGTTTTGTTTGGAATTTTCCATCTCTAAGACTAGCTGCTTCCCCTATATATAAGGGAAAACCAGCCATAGCATTTGTCCAAGCATTCAAAAGAATCTAAAATTCAGCAAAGAATAAAATTTATTCATGCGGCTGTTAAAAATTATTCCAGACTCATAATTTATCATTCATAACTTTGATAATTACAAATTGCAATGATAGTTATTATTTATAAAATTATTAATTAAATGACAGATTAATCATATAAAATAGTAGCTTAAATTTAATGTTTTAATTGTTAGCAATCAATTTACTAAGCGAAATAAGTGAGCTATGACAACAGCATTTAAAAATTGATAATTTATATTCCTTGTATTATACTACACTTTAATCTAATTTTAAAGTATTAGATTTTTTTCAACCAGAAATACTCCTGGGCAATGCTGGATAGAGATAGCAAGTATAATATATCACACACTAATCTAATGATAGTCGATTGTGTTAGAAATGACAACAATTGAACAGGACTCCAATCGATACATCACAATGTGATATATTGATTGCTTTATTTTTCTCAAAATAAATCGTTTTCAAGGAATGCTGATCAATGATTGGTTTCCAATAGAAAAACAAAAGGTTGGAAGGGATGATTGGGACATTTTGTGCGTAGAAAATAAAAATATAAATAAAAGTACCGTGAAAAGAATATACTAGAATCGGTCAAATAAATTGATCAGGTTTTTAAAATACGATGTATGCTTGAAGTAAAAAGATTTGGGAAAATTTCCAAACAATTTCCTCCTTTAATGTATAAAACCTAAAATTGTATCTAAAGCTTTAGAACTGGACTTTAAAAACTTCATTGTATTGGGTTTTTTTTTAAATTTGTTTTTAAAGATTAATAATTTGTATTCTGTGTATTATCTGGACTGCTATTTTCGTCTTGCGTGTTATTTTCACAAGGTTTTGAATGATGCAACCTTAGATATTTTTTTCTATACAGAATTTCAAAATGACCCCTTTATTTAATCAATGGGGATAGAATGTTCTTGTTCTGTCAGCCATAACTGGGTAGAAATCTTAATTCTTAAAATTTTATTCTTATATCACCTATACGAACATATAATGCAAGGTGTAACGTTAAGTAATAATTAAGTAACAGTCTTTTGAAGGTTGAAGGTTCAATTGTCATTATAAGCAATATTAACTAAGAATAAAATTTAAAAATTACTTACAACTTCTACCGGAGACTATGTGGAAAATTGAGCAGTGAGATGTCTGTTCACATTACATTTAAACTTCTACATGTTAGTACAGACAAGGGAAGCAAGGTACTGAGAAGCAATTCCAAAGTCTAGCAATCTGAAGGAATAAGCTATTAGAGTAAATGGCTTTCTGGCATCTAGGGACCTCAACAGTGGAGAGGTGGAATTATGCTACTTGACAGGTTAGTTTGGGGGGTATGTACGCCAATGGGGCACAAGTGCTAGGAGTGCACATTCAATTAAAATATTTGTAAAACAGGTACAAGAATGCAGCATTGTGGTGATGGGACAGGGGTTGAAACTTGTTTGATAGTGAGACCTGTTAGATTGGAGACTCTTTATGACTGTTTAAGTGAGAGAAACAGCCCAGATGCTGTTACAGTGCAAGTGATTTGACTGGAAAATTTGGTTGGCAGTGACAAGCATATCGCACGTATAAGTTAATGAGAAATCGATGTTAAAATATTTAAGTACAATTTTTCAAGAAATCTAAAGACATTGAAATGTTCCTTAAGTCCCATCTAAGGTCACTAGGGGTAATTATCGGTTAGATTCACAAAATAATTGAAATATATTAGAATATAAATGAATGAAATTCTTTTTTTAATTGATTTTTGTTGCTTCAAAAAACAAATACAATAAATATCTTATTGAAGAACATATTTAAAAAAGATTTAAACATTTGATTTTTATTTAAAATAAAGTATGACGAATTTGTCTAAATTCATTGAAGCCATTTGCCATTTTACAAAAACATGCAACAAGTTTTTTTTTTTGTTTTAGAAAACACTAAGCTAGCAGGTTTTTGTATTAATTATTTTTACATTATGATCCATAGGCTATTAACTTCTTTCAAAGGCAAACATTGTAAACATGATTATACAAGCAACATCAGGTGCATACTGTTAGTTGTTTATAAACATACAGTAGAACTTTTTCAACAGATTGAACAAGGTAGAAAAAATTTGTAGAAATGAATAACTTTAATATAAAAAAAATTTGTAGAAATGAATAACTTTAATATATAAAAAAAATTTGTAGAAATGAATAACTTTAATATATAAAAAAAATTTGTAGAAATGAATAACTTTAATATAAAAAAAATTTGTAGAAATGAATAACTTTAATATATAAAAAAAATTTGTAGAAATGAATAACTTTAATATAAAAAAAATTTGTAGAAATGAATAACTTTAATATATAAAAAAAATTTGTAGAAATGAATAACTTTAATATAAAAAAAATTTGTAGAAATGAATAACTTTAATATAAAAAACTTTGTAGAAATGAATAACTTAAAAAAATGCCTGCGATTATGACAATAATTTAGATATTTTCTCCTTTGTTTGTCTATTTTTCATTTGCATCATTTTGTCAAAACTAGCCAATTTTCACCCATCTCCTAAAACAATTTTCTGACTCCAACTCTCCAGGTAATCTATAATATAAATGTCACCTGTCTGTTTAAATGTATGTAGGTATGTTTGTATGTCTGCCTAAAACTTTCCACAGAGGTGACGGATTTACACAAGATCGGTATCATTTTGAAGCTTGGCCCCTCAGATGACAAATATTGTAAAATTGGCTAAAAACATTAATTCCTTTACCCTCAAATGGGCACTTTTCTACAGGGAGGGGGGGGGGGTCGCATTTTTTGCCGATATTTTCAAAAGTCATCCCCTCTTTTCGATCGACTAGCCTTAATTTAAACATTTGTCACTTCTAGTTTGGCAATGGGTGCAACAGCAAAGACGTCATTTTTTTTTCATGTTCTTTTCCTCCTTTGCGGTATGGGTTCGAGCCTGCCTGCCTACTACTACTTTTTTTTTTTTTTGCTCAACACACACCTCCAAACACTCAGGCTAATCACACTTATAAAATGCAAACTTACTATGTCTCAGAGATTGGATTATGATTAAAAGTTATTTTAAAGTAATAACAAGAGAAACAATGAACAACTGAAACAAGATGTAATAAAGCAATCAATAAATATTTGAATTCCAATTATCCGACTAGAAATGTCTTATAGTACTCTTTGATTAATGGTAAGCACTATGGCAACAGGCTCAATATTTTGGGCAGTGAAAAAGATTTTTTTTTTTATTTTTCTTAAAAATTTCTCTAAAATACTTAAGAATATATATCTTCCAAATAACTTTAAAAATATAAGAAACTAGCATTTCAGCCCGGCGTTGCACGGGTGTTTGGATGTGTATGTTGAGCAAAAAAATTTTAAAAATAAGTAGTAGTAGGAAGGCAGGCTCGAACCCATACCGCGAAGGAGGAAAAGAACGGGAAAAAAAACCTGACGTCTTTGTGGTTACGACCACCGCCAAACCTGAAGTGACTCATGTTTAAATTAAGGCTAGACAATCAAAAGGAGAGGATAACTTTAAAAAATATCGGCAAAAAAAGCGACCCCCCCTCCTGAAGAAAAGTGCCTAGTTGAAGGTGAAGATATTGTTTTTAGCTAATTTTTCGATATTTGTTGTATGAAAGGCCGAACTTTAAAACGATACTGATCTTGGTAAAATCCGTCGCCTTTGTCAACAGTTTTAGGCACACATGCAAACATACATACATACATTTATATATTGGTAACTGAAAATTTTCGACCCAAACCGATGAAAAAGCTTGCCCTATCTCTGAATACCCTTTATGTAAAATTTCAAATGTTTAGACAGAAATTGTCTGAGTCAATTTTTTTTTTTTTAACTTTGACCCCTCTTATGCCCCCTTAACATTTGTTTTGGGCTCAAATCACGTTATTAAGTTAGATCCATGTCCAAGGAACCTATACCTAAAATTTCAAGTGTTTAGACCTAAAAATGTCGGAGGAGTTTGGTAGAGTTCTCAAAAGTCAAATCGTTGAACTTTGACCCCTTAACAGCCAAATTTCTGTCCGAAAACCGATCAAAGATTTTCCCAAATATCAGTACCCTGTAATATCAAATTTCGAGTCTTTAGACTTAAAATTGACAAAGTTATTGTGTAGGGAAATGCACACACATACAGACACGTTCACTTTTATAGATATATAGATTGCTTTCATTTTCTTCAGTCATTACCAGGAAAAACCGTAATTTGAGAGAAAGGATAAATAGAGACCTGGCCAGAGATAGTTTCAAAATCAATTTCTAAAAACCACCCAACATAAAATGAGCATTAAACTGAATATGATGATGAATGAAATAAATTTTCAGCCATTTATAATTCTCCAATGTCAACAGGGATGCAATGGATATCGATGTGGATTCGTCAAGACAAAATTCCAATCCAAATGGATCTATTGTACTTATACTCCGATACCATCAAGAAAAGGTATGAAGACTAAAGCTCCAAGTAAAACTGTAACTTGTGTTCAATTAATGGTTTACAATACAGAGTGTTCAGCATGAATCTAAGACATTTTGAAAAGAAAAAAAAAAAAAAAAACCTTGGTCAATAATATGCTAAAAACTAAAAGTATCCTTTAGAGGATCTTTTGCTGAAAATATTTCGTGCTCTGAAAACAAACTTATAAGTGTTGATTTTTTGTGATATTTTTTCTCATTAGTTGGGAAGGGAGTAGTCCTCTTTTAAAATATGGAATTCTGAACACTGCCAGATAAACTACAGGATAAATTATAGCCAAATTTAAGGTAGGCACAAAATAAGAATGTTCCATATCTTTGTATGATAAAGCTGTAGGTATTATTTGAATTCTTCAGACTACTGTCCTCATCTTGAGTGTTATTCTCACGTTTCAGCCAATATAACATCTAACCTTCTTCAAGCATATGTTTTTGTCAAACTTTGGAATCTGTATAAAATTTCAAATGGCGCAGTTGATAGACATTGAATCTCTATGGTTCCAGATGGACACTGTCTGAAGATAGCGGTTTCAATCCTACCCAAAGCCGGCCAGAGGCTTACTTGGCCAAAACGTGGTGAGACAACAACTACGGATGGCAGTGGCATGATTGCTGAGAATGCAGTTAGGAGATTCTAAGTTCCTATCCGTCGCGGTTACCACCTGACGAAGACCAGAGGAATAGTTGGTCGAAATGTCGGGAAAAACAACAACCAATAAAGATGAAAACAACAACTAATAAAGATAAGAATAATAGTCCGAAATAAAAAGAAATTAATAGACCCGGATAACTATACATATTCTGAAGCTACAATACCGTACAGTACACGGATAAGTATATTTCATTTTGATCAAAAGGAGAACAACATTATCATAGGATTCGTGTTCAGTTTTGACACCTAGGAAAAAAAAAACCCAAAAAGCAAAAACGAAAATACATCTTTATTCGAATTTTAAAAAATTATAGAAATTAAAAAAAAAAAAAAGAAAGAAAAGAGAAATGTTAATTTTCCTAATCTAAACTGCTGTTCTCATCTTGGATATTATTTTCACAATGTTTCAGCCAATGTAATCTCTCACCGTCACAAAAGAGAAAGCTACTACTACCACCTTACATTCCTTAACCCTTATCCTCGAGTGGCCTTCGAGCCTTGATAAGTGGTGATTCCCAAGTAGAAAAAAATAAATAAAAGATCTGTAAATAAAATTGAAGATGAAAACAATATTCCAAATCCAAATTATTAATGTTCATTTTAAAATTCTCAAACAGAGCAGAAGCAATGTTGAGTCTGGTTAGTACCAGATGGGTAACCATGTATCAATACCAGGCGCTGTATGTAGGAGGACATCAATACCTCCCTGCAAGAACTACAAAAACCTTATGTCATCATCTCCCCTAACAGGGATGTGACTGGGGATTGCTTGTGAATTTCATATTCCCTAGACACTTGCAGTTTCAGAGGAAGCTGGTTCAACCCACCAAGGCTGAATTCTGCTGGCTGGGCTGAAACGTTTAGGAGAGGTTAAAAATTTACAGAAAATTTACTGTACTAATCAATAACAAGCACATCCCCACCCCACCTCAAAAAAATTAAAATAAAATAAATAAATACTTTAATATATAAAAGATAATATGCTATTATCGGTTAATGAAAAAAAAAAAAAAAAAAAAAAAAAAAAAAAACCTAATGTTTTTATTCAAATTCCAGATGTGTATATAATTAGAGAAATCTACAATGGTATTTTTCTCTTTTGCGTCTTCAATTTTATGGGTTTTTTTTTTTTTTTTTTTAATGAGTAACAGACCTAGTTTTTTTTTTCTCACATGCCTGTGTCATCCCACACGAGACACAAACAGGATGTTTTGATCACATGTTTAACATGTGATCAAAAACTGAGATTTATTTAATAGGACCTGTGGATATTCCAGAGTTTAGAATTTGCCCATCTTTTAATCAATCACATTTTTTTTTTTTTAAACGTAATAAATACATTATGGAATTTATCTCATAAAAAAAAAAATAGAGATCTCAACTACTTTTTAGAAATGGAAAATATTACATTAATAGTAAACTAGTGGGACATGTGGAAATTATGCAGTAGCATCTTTCAGATGTAATATATTACTGCTGGACATACTGTGGATGTTCAGTGTACCCTGTGATATCATTGTAGTCCTTTTGTTGAAACTAAAATATTTATCTAAGTAACGTGATTAATATAATGTCAGAATATATCTGGTTATTATGATTATTCTCCATTATCCTTATTGGAGTTTGTGACATATTTCCATTGAATTGAACGCCCGCCACGAACAGAAACCCAACAATATCATTATGCTATCTTTATAGACAGAACAGATACAACCCTTGGATCCTATCCTACCAAGAAAGTATATTTTAGTTTCATATATGGACCAAAATCGAAATCACTAAGTTTTTTGGGTTTTTTTCTACATTGCATATAACGAACATTAAATTAGCGTATGTTTGTAATATGTTATCACTTTCTATTCTCCTTTTTAATAAATGAGATTTGATCAGTATTTTATAATCTAGAAACCTTGACACATATATGTGCATGAATAAATTTGCAATGAATGAAGCAGATACAATGACCGAAAATTGAAACCAAAACCGTTAAATCTTGACGTTCTACCAACTAAGCTTTTTGGATTTTCTTACAAATAGAGCTTAAAACATTACCTTAAATAATTATAGATGCAGATTGACGTCATAGATTTATAATTTACATAATTTTTCAAAACATGAATTCAAACATAACCAACAATAAAATAAATGAACAGGTAAACATTATCAAATAAATATTTAAATATATATTAATATATATAAATGAAATTGAATATAATCCAAAACAACTTATTTTGCTTTAACTACGTAAAATATGCACTTCATATGCTTAAATTATTTGGTCAAATGCATACGTTTTTGTTATTGTTGTTAATGTCTTGTTTTTTGTATAAAATACATTAGACCCAAAGGCTTAAATAAAAACCATAAAAAGCTTAATTTTTACTTTTTATATTTTTTTTTTTATTGGACAACAGTAAAACATTACATGCAATGTCGGCTATAGTTTTTGTTTCTAATTTGAAAAAAAAAAAAGAAAAAAAAAGACTATGGCCGCCATTGCATGTAATGTTTTACTGTTGTCTAGCGAGTTTTAAAAAATTATAAAAAGTAAAAAGGAATGTATTTTATTAAACAAAAAAAACAAAAAAATCTTTTATGTTTTTATGCAAGTCAAATAATTTACGCACCTGAAGTGCATGTTTACCAAAAATAACTTACTAGAATTCTAGTTAAAAAATAAATTTATTTTATTTACTTGTATATTTTTTTTTTATTACTTTTAATGGAATTCTTTTAGATCTCCGCGATAATGTAATTTAACAAAATAAAGTTACTTTGAAACACAAAAACATTATCCCTTTCAATCTCTGTGTATATAAACTTAACTTCAACACGTGAATTACCATGCATCCCCTCGTATGCAAGAGAACAGTAGTGTGATCTATATGGAAGTCGGTATTAATATGGTAGCAGTTACGCATGTTGTTTTTACAAACTTTTTTTTCTGTATAAAAAAACTCAGTGACATTAAGATACTTTTTATTTGGTTTAATTAAGACAATAAAACTCCTTAAATAACAATATACTTTTTGTAAACAATTAGCATATATATATATATGTGGGGGTGTACTATCAGGCGTTCCCCGATTGTAAAACATGCTCAAATATAACATTTAAATTTACGCTGATTTCGTATTTATTATTATAAGCCAATCCTCTTTTGATTATTATATTTTACTCAATATATAGTAATGATTTCAAAAGTTTAAAAACAATAATTAAAAAAAATAGCATGGTTTGGGTGTCATCATCTAGAATCGAAATCGAACATTTAGCTTTCCAGCATCATTCGCTACCATCTGAGCTAAGTCCATATGCATATCAAAACTTTAGAAATTAACCGACTTAAATGTATATTTGCACATGCATAGAGGAACACAAAGTCAACTTATGCCTATCAAGTTCTAATCTTTCAGTTTTAACCTCTTAGCAACTATCTTTACTAGCTAAAAACCAAATCGAATTTGTGCAGGTCCAATTCCCCTATATAGTTTCAAGCCTGTAGACCAAAAATTGATGGAGGAGTTTGGTAGGGACCATTCCTCTCACACACACACACACACACACACACACACACACACACACACACACACACACACACACACACACACACACACACACACACCACTTATGTTTATTTTAGTGCATGTGTGATATACGAGGTCAAAAAAAAAGACGATATTAACAATAACAAAAGCGTAAGGATTATTTTTTTTTATGAGTCAGGGTCAGCTGATTATATGAAGGGAGGGTGTAATTTCTTATCTTCTGACAATCCATAAAAAAAAAAAAAAAGGCTCGTTAAGAAAAGGGGGTTTCCATTGAAACAAGGAAAGGGGCAAAAGGAAAAAATATGAAATATTTTCTATATTAACAAAGTTATAAGATCAAGATCTTGTGTGTGTGTGTGTGTGTGTGTGTGTGTGTGTGTGTGTGTGTGCGTGCGTGCGCATGCGTATTTCTCGCTTATACATAACTGATAAATACACATTCAATTTTTATTCAACTATTTATTAAAATCAAAAATTTTTAAAATAAAATTAAAACTTTTTTAATTCTCATTTAAAAAAACAAACAAAAAAAAATATTAAACAAACGAATTATTTTTTATTCAAGTCTTCCACCCGGACAACGCCGAGTAAATACAGAGTAATAATACTTTTGGAAAAGATTGCTTTAAGTTGAAAATATAACTCAATGTTAATCCTTATAAAAATAAATTGGATGAATTGAATTCTGAAATAAGTGGGGGGGGGCAGATGGGGGGGTATTTGATGACATATTTAGAATCTCATAAAGATGAGATTAATGATTAAAACAAGAAATAATCCCCAGAGAAGAATAAATAAATCCCTATTTACTTGTCTCCCCACGAGGGCAGGGTTAGGCACAAGCTATCTTTAACGTAAGAAAAATCCATCTCCTCCCTTCATAAAAGAGCATTCTGCACTGAGACAAAATAAAAATTGGGTGCATGTGCATTCATGTTAACGCGTTAAAATAATAACGTTATTTAAGAAAACCACTCTTAACATGGGGAGGGTGCTTTGTAACTATTATGTAGTTTCGTCTAAGGGTTTAAAAAACATATATCGTAAAAATTGAATTTAAATTGAAAATATTGTCTTAAAAAATTGCGCACAAAGATAGCTGCATGAGCACCAAAAATTATCCCAGTCTAGAAAGATTTCTCTTTCACCTTTCACTGACCAGTACAACATATCCCAGATGCACAAAATAAATATATACAACACCTTGATCTAAGCCAAAAAGGCATAATAAACAAGTACATATAAAAAAAAAAATTAACAATGCAAACGTTTTCAAACATCCTATCACTTTTTACAAAAAAAAAAAAAAAAAAAAAAAAAAAAAAAATTTTCAAATCGAAAAGATT
Source organism: Euprymna scolopes (assembly GCF_053919585.1). Taxonomy (NCBI): domain Eukaryota; kingdom Metazoa; phylum Mollusca; class Cephalopoda; order Sepiida; family Sepiolidae; genus Euprymna; species Euprymna scolopes. Next base: position 32,669,939 of record NC_136501.1, read on the forward strand.
GGGCAAATACGTGGACATCTGTATGAGATCACAGATCTGTTGTGCGCATCATTTTTATATCTTCGACCATCAGACAGGTATTTAATAACACACGCACAATAAAAAAAAGAGAGAGAGAGAAAAAAAACATATAATCCTCTATGCAAGCAAATACGTCATCATTAGTAGTACCACCACTTATACGGCTACAAGTACTATTTATTTTTATGTGTGCATTATATAATCACCACACGTAATAATACTTTATGATAGTATGAAAATCGTGTACACCAGACAGGTGCCCTCGTTTCAGCTCATTCATCAAAACTTCAATCTGGCAAGGAAGACTCGCCAAGTACATTTTTGTGGGATTAAATATATTACATCATAGCAAATTCTGTTTATTTCTTTTTCTACTACTTCTGTCTTAAAAACAGTGAGGTGGGAGTTATAGGCGTTTTGTATTGTTGAGAGAAATAGAAATTGAAGAAATAAAATTTTTTTTAGGTAATTGCCCAATAAGAGAGTGTTGAAACATGTTAGTTGCGATTTCCAACTGGTATGAGAATTGGTACAAAAACGACATCTTGTCTGTTTTAGACGAATAATACAATTTGATTTTAGGAAAAAAGGAAAAGCATAAACTATGATGTAAAAACATGTGCTGCATGGATATGATTTCATTATTTTATTTCAGTAAAACCAAAACCATTATTGGTAGCATTATGGTATATTATATATTACTAACTAGCCTGGATGCCCAGCGTTTCCCAGGTGTTTGGAGGTGTGTGTTGAGGAAAAAAAAAAAAAAAAAAAAAAAAGTGGTAGAAGGTAGACAGGTAGGCTCGAACACATGACGTGAAGGTGAAAAAGAGAGTAAAAAAAGAAATCTATCTTATCGCTACTCCATGACGCGACCGGAAGTTCGGAACGTTAAAATTAGGCAAAGTCAATCCAACCAATATGAATGACTCTAAAAAAAAATCGACCTCTCCTTGTAGAAAATTGCCCAGTTGAGGGAAAAGGAATTAATGTTTTTGGCCAATTTTTCGATATTTGTCGTCCGAGACGTCGAGCTTCAAAATGATACCGATTTCGTGAAAGTTTGTCACATCTGTTGAAAGTTTTAGGCAGACATAAAAACAAACATACATTTAAACAGACAGGTGAGATTTATATTATAGATTATTAAATGTACCCGGCGTTTTTAAATTCCTAAAAAAAAAAGTAAAAAGAAAAGAAAGCAAACAAAAAAAAAACGGAAAGAAATTGAGACATGTGCATGCGAATATTGTTTTTTCTAAACAGTTCACTTCTTGTAAGTGAAAAAAAAAAAAAATACTCAAGCGGAGATTGAAACCAAACCCTAAAGACAATGACACAAGTACAATAACTATTAGGCCAGCTTAACAGTCTGCAAAAAGTATTTTCAAACTTATTCTTAACATAATGTGAACGATTCACCCATGCGCAGTCATGAAACAGTTGACAAACAGATAAAAATCCAAGGACCCTAAAATATCACTTTTTCAATTTTGACCCCCTTAGCGACCCTTTTTTCCGGATGAAAACCAATTAAAACGTTTTCAACATGTCTGAATACCCTATGTACCAAATTTCAAGTCTGTAGATCAAAGATTCGTTGAGTATATAGGCTGAGAAGTGTCCTCACACATGCACACATTCTCACTTTTATAGATAAAATTATTAAAAAAAGAAGAAGAAAAGAAATGTGGGACAGGAGTGCACAAAAGTCTTCCTTCTTTGGTGCCCAAGAAACGCCAGGCGAGAATTGACCAGGAGGGGGGGGGGGGCTAAAAACTATAAATTAAGCGAAATTTATTTCAATAAACGTTATTTGACGATTGTGCAGTTTACTGACAGTGCTATTTTTAGATAAGATTTTTAAGTAAAAAGTTACTTTAAAAATTGAATTTGTTTATTAAAGTAGCATGCTACATTTCTTGGCCTTCGGGACAAGATCAAAGTGTAGTATCTGTTCTTCAGATGCTGCACATCTATTTCTTGTTCTCTTTCGGTGGAGGAGAAATCCTTCACGACTGAGACAATTTTTATTTTTGTACCTTTTCTCTGGTGTCTAACTCTGTCCCGTGGGGAGGCATAGTAAATAGGTACATTACAGAATAGTTAAAAAAATGAAAAAAAAAAAAAACAACATAAAAGTCTCACCCTGTCCATGTTAATGGCTATTATTATTTCAGCATGGCTCGTAAATTGTAGAAGTACCTTTTTTATTTACACTCTTTTCAACCCAATGATAAGTACGTTTCTAAAAAGTTTTGAAAATATATATGGTAATTAAGCTATACAGAATTTTACGCATTTCGCTCCCATATTAAGGATTCGTCAGGGCTAATCCTCACGAGGGTGAAGCGCGGAAAATTCTGTGTAGCTTAACTGCCATATATATTTTCAAAACTTACTACCTAGCTCTACTAATGTATCGAGCACTCTTGAAGTAAACACTGAAAATATATACATAAAATATTACACCCTGATTATTTCGAAAGCATGAAACACTAGTGTCTGGAGGTATAAAAAGAATAGTTATTTATACTAATAATTATCAAGCTTAAGAATATTTAAGGATGGGTACAATCTGAGAAATAAAAAGTAAAAGGCAGTCAACTAGCGTTAATGAAAACTTTACAACTTCCATTCGTTTGAACACTCTAGACTGTCTATGCCCGAATTTGGCGTTTATGAGTTATTAATTCCCTTCATTCCCGTGACCATTGTTTAATGGCCAGGAGGTAAAGGCTTAGCAAATAGAGTCAAAGGTGGCTTCATGGCTGGGTTCGAATCTCCCGACCGGTAGGAATTGTCACCTTGATTGCGAAAACATGAAACACTAGTGTCTGTAGGTATAAAGAACAATAATATATATTATATATATTGTAATAAGTTAGAAAAATATACATGGCATATATATTTTTCTAACTTACTACCTAGCTCTACCTATGTATTGAGCACTGTTGAAGTAAATACTTAGTTTACGTATAAAATTATACTTTCCTATATTAATTTATGTGATTAAATGAAGTAGTTATATATATATATATATATATATATATATATATATATATATATATATATATATATATATATATATAAGCAAGCCATAAAGATACTTCATTCAATCCAAGTCAACCTAAGTTCTTTCACCCAGTAAGTATAAAAACTATTAAAGAAACAATGCTGACTGCACTTAAAAAGTTCCACTGGGACTTTTAATCAACAGAATTTATTTAACGTCTTAATACTATTAGTAATATCTTAAAATAAAATAACACATTTAAAAGATGACATGGATTCATCGTGACACCACTGATGCTTTTAAATTTTATGTACAAGATAACGAAGGCTTACAAATAAACAAACATGGCTTTAAAAGCAACGAGCAGGATATGAAAATCATAGTGAATAATATACATTTATATCTTTCGACGGTTATATTAAGAAAATATGACAACTGTGTATGTTTTCTAGTAACGATGGGTCTTATTCACTGATTTCTTTTTTAATTTAAATAAAAAATGCCAATAGCATGAAAGCAAATTTATAAATTTCATATTAAAGAAAAAAATCCGCCAGAGTACATATGTTTCTTAGTAAGCGTAAGTCAGCCATTTTAATCGTATTTCTATTTACTTCCGGGACTGACCTCCACTCCTGATTGAAATGAAACACACATCAAATCCATTGCCAAAATGGTGGGATTGTTCTACCGCTCCACTGCTCCAGTAGATATCTCATTGTCGATGCAATTCTCTGTATAACAGCCAAGTATGTCCCTAGGATGGAGTACTGTTGCCACAATGCCACATACGAGCAGGAGTTGCTCGGAGCACTCTACCCTGCCTTGATAAAGTTCAAAACCAGCTTCGAAACCTAGTAAATGATGCCATTTTCTCTTCCATGCAACTTCTTTCCCCACATAAAATACGTTGCGAGCATGTCCTTGCTCTATCGCTATTTTTATAGCAAGTGGTTGTCTGAGCTTCAATCTATAGTCCCCACTTGCCAAACTTTCACAAAAAAAACAACAAAAAAAACACTCTTCTAACTACAATCACTATCAACAATTTTCCTCACTCTGTGCCCAAACGCAGATTCCATGAACAAAGCTTCTTTCCTAGAACTTCCTGCCTGTGGAACTGTTCCCCTGGCCTGCTTTCCAGCTGATACAAGTCCAATGTAAATAGGTTAAATTAGACCTAAGTTCCACCCCTAACGATTACTAACGTACACTCATCAACCCTTATCTTCGAGTGGCCTTCGGGCCTTGATAAGTGGTGACTCCCTTGTGGGAGTGTATATATATATATATATATATATACACACACATAAGGAATGTTAAACACATAGTAGGTTCTAAATGTGGGAACTATCCAGACCTCCCCCCTCAGGAATCTGGACTTTTTCCACAAAAAGGGTGGGGGGTATACTCCGGATGGAGACAAAAATTTAAATTACCTCATTATACAAGGATTTCTCTTTTACTCACCGTGGTCAGAAAAAAAAGTCAACTGTAATATCAGAACAAATATTGCACTTTACTCCTAGAGAAAAAGAGCACGCTATTCAGCATAAATAATTGGTGCTAGTGCACTTATTGATCCGTGCTGAAATAACGTTTTTATTTAGAAAGCCATTCTTAACAGGGAGGGAGAGTTTTGTACCTATTCTGTACTATAACATTACAATTTAATAAAAACAGGTATCATAAAACTTTAAATCTGAAAATACTCTTTAAAAAAAAAAAAAAATAGCGCGGATCAACAAGTGCAAATAATTTTAAAGGAAATATGGTCGGAAAATAAGTAATACAAATTATTTTGGTTTACCTACTAATTTGTAACCTATTTACATCAACAAAAAATATTTAATACAATAAGACGCGTAAATAACAATACCGAACAAAGCAACCATCTTTGTTTAGTCAATAGCGTAAACAAAATGGTTGCTTAATTGTATTCTTAACGCAAATAGGTTATAAGTAATTATTACCAAGTTTTACTGGCGATATTGAATTTTTTCGCTCACACGACCCTATTTCGAATTTGTGGTAGCCATCAGCTTACCGATTCTCTTGTACTACATACAAAACAATCCAACAACATTTTAAGTTTAATTTGGACAGCCTCAAAGGCCCATCTGAACTTCAATCTATGGTCCCCCCTCGCCAGACTTTCATGAAAAACACTCGTCTAGACAGAACCACTATCAATAATTTCCAACACTCTTTATCCGTCCCTACACCTAAACGTAGATTCCATGAACAGGGCTTCTTTCTTAGAACTGCTCGCCTGTGGAACTTTCTTCCGATTGCCGGCTTTCCAGCTGACCTACAATCTGATTGTCTTCAAGTTCAACGCGAACAAGTTCTTACTGAACCGTCCCCCTAAGTAATACAAGTTATAAAATTCCCACTAATGTTTACTATGCTAACATCACAATGACTAATGTATACCCATTAACTCTTATCCTCGAGTGGCCTCTGGGCCTTGATAAGTGGTGACCCCTGTAAAAAAAAAAAAAAAAAGAGACCTGAAGAATCTTGCCCCCTCTTTATTTAGTAGTTCAGCCTTTTTTAAATTTCGCTTTTTAAAATAATCTTTTTTTTTAAAAAAAAAAAGTTAAACTGCTTTAAAAATGATAAATTCGCGTCATTTGTTCTAAAATAGTCGATTTACTAGAACGTTGTGTTAAAAACTGAGCACCCCTACAAATATAAAAATTTTTTTTTTCTTTAGTAATCTGGTAAACTAGTGTCCATTCGATAATAATTCGCTGAAAACTGAAAAGACGAAAATAAAAGAAACAGAGAGGGGAAACAAGATTCTTCATGTCCACCAATAATTAAATGGAAAAACAGTTTTTTTTTTTTTTTTTTTTTTTTTAAATTTCAAATTTATAACATGAAATGCAGTCTATTGATGACTGTCCACCACGGTCACGAATTCGGAACAAGGGCGTGTGAACGAGAAAATTTAATACTGCCATTTTACTTAATTTGGTTCAATTAATTACTTTTAATTGCCTAAACGATGCCGTAATAATTACATTGAACTTTTTAAATTCTATAAAAAAAAAAAAATATATGGCAATTCAGAAATTTAACTCGTTGTTCCTAAGGGAGCTAAAGCATTTTACTAAAAGTAGTTTAAAAATCATTTTTCTTACAATTACTCGAATGTTTTCAGAAAAATTAAAATATCGTTGCATTTTATATATATTTTTTTTTATTCATGTTATAAAACTTTGTTACATTAAATGAAGTTGTCGAAAAAAAAAAAAAAAAAAATCATTTTTTCTTATAATTTTTTTTATTTCCATTTTCACCATAAACAAGACAGTGCTACTTTGATGTAGGGAACTACTATCGGGACCATAAGTTGCAGGGATACTATGTAGGGAGTTGAGCAGCAAGATATCTGTTCACATTACACTTGAACTTCTGCATGTCAGTACAGTTGGGAAAACAGGAACTCGGAAGGGAGTTTCAAAGTCTAGTAGTTCTGGGGGAAGAAATTATTAAAGCAGAAAGCCTTCTTACATCTAGGGATCTCTTGTGTAGGGGTGGGATTTTGCTGGTTGTCGGGGAGTATTTACGTTGAGGGGATACAAGGGCTTGTAGTTCGTCGGGGCATCTACCATTAAAATACTTGGAGAACAGGCATAGGGATGCAACATTTCGTTGATGGGACAGAAGCTGAAGCTTAGATGACAGTTCAGGACCTATCAGATTGGCGACTTTCTTTTGAACCGTGTTCAGGAGCGAGAGTGTTAGTAAACTAGAATTACCTCCCTTAGAAGAACAAGTTAAGGTTCCGAATTGCCAAATATGTAATTCTGTAAGAAGGTATGATGAATAAAAAAATAAAATGAAACAGAAAGTGAAAGTAAAAAAACAAAAAAAATTCCCGAGCAACACCGGATAGAGATAGTTGTGAAATTGAGAGAAAAAAAAAATCGAAATCCAATCTAGCTTTGACACGACGCTTTTATTTCTAGTACCTATAGTAGGCTAAAATAAAATCACGTGTCAACATTCCATACGTTAATAAATAATAATAATAATAATAATAATATCGTAATAAATTTTATAATTCTCTGCTTAAGATGGATTGTTGATCGGTTTTCATATAAACAGTAATAAAGAAAGGCGTTCTTCCTTTTCTCTATTGAAAGGACACCAGTACGACTTGAAAGAAGTGACACACTACTAAAAGCACCGACACCAACAATAATCAGCAAAAGGAACGTAGTCAACGCGTTTATTAATAGCAGTTGTTCGGCGTTGTCCGGGACTTCACTTTTTTTTTTCTTTTTTTTTTTTTCACCGATATTTGCATGGCTCATTTTGTCTTTGTTAATTTCATAACACTTAATCTATTTACGAGATACATATATATTCGAATAGTCCATGTAAGTTCACCTTTACATTTAAAACACAGTAAAGAAGTTGAGAACATAATTTTCATCTCCCAAATTGACCATTTAAATAGACCCTGCCTGAACTGTCATCTAAGCGTCAACCTCTGTCCCATCGACGAAATGTTGCATCCCTCTGCCTGTTCTACAAGTACTTTAACGGTGAATGCTCTGACGAACTGCAAGCACTTGTACCCCCTCGACGTAAATACCTCCGACCACCGGACAAGCAGCTAAATCCCACCCCTTTACAGTAGAGATCCCTAGATGTAAGAGAGCCTTCTACTCCAGTAGCTTCTTCCCCAGAACCGCTAGACTTTGGAATTCCCTTCCGGGCCCCTGCTTCCCCAACTGTACTGACATGCAGAAGTTCAAGTGTAACGTGAACCGACATCTTGCTGCCTAGTACACTGATGCTTATGTCCCTGATAGTAGCCCCCTACATCAAAGTGGCAATTTGCCTTGTTTGGGGTGAAAATGTAATAAAAAAAAAAAAAAATGTTATCTTTTTTCTGGACTCTTACTTTTATTCTAGGACGAGAATCCATCTAGTCTGGTGGAGTATTCAGCTTTGTGCTGTTAGATCTTAGTTGGACCGCGAAAACTATGTGATTTCTAATATTTAGTTTCTAAATAACATCATTATTTCAGCATGGTCCGTATTCTGCGTAAGTATCGTCAAAATTTCTAGGGGCATTTTTTTTAACCAGCTTATTTGAACAAGATTGCAAAACTTAAATTCATATTGAACTCGATTCATATTTTTTTCCGGCACTTAGCAAAATAAGAACTGTGCTGAAATAATAACGTTATTATTCAGAAATCTATTCCATTCTTAAAATGAAGAGAGTAGTGGGGGTTGTATGTGTTCATCTGAGCTCCAATCTATTGCCCCCCCCCCACTCGCCAAACTTTCACGAAAAAACACTCGTCTAGACAGAATCACTATCAATAATTTCCAACACTCTTTGTCTGTGCCTAAATGTAGTTTCCACGAACAAAGCTTCTTTCTTAGAACTGCTCGCCTGTGGAACTTTCTTCCGATTGCCTGCTTTCCAGCTGACTACAATCTGATTGTCTTCAAGTCCAATGTAAACAAGTTCTTGATGAACCGTCCCCCTAAGTAATCCAATTTACAAAATTCACACTACTTATGTTTACTATGCTATAATCACATTGACTAATGTATGCCATTAACCCTTATCCTCATGTGGCCTCCGGGCCTTGATAAGTGGCGATTCCTTTGTAAAAAAAAAAAAAAAGTTATCCTGCACTTTCACCTCCATACTTCCGTTCAGTCTTGAAAGACAAAGGATACCCCTTACAGAGGCAGCTGTGCATGTAATTGTGAGGCAAGAGTTGTGCAATCACCAACCACACCTCTCCTGAATCGGCACTGTTTGAGTTCAGTATCAAGGAGAAGACCCGGACGACTGGAAACAATGCTGAGATAAGCGGAGAGCACATACAGCACCTGAAAGTCCCAAATGGTCACCCATTTAGTACTGATTAGGTTCAACGTTGCTTAACTTCGGTGATCCAGCGGGAACCGGTGTGTCACGTGATTATGTCGTATATCACCTAACAATTTATTAAAACAAAAACACCGTAAAAATTGAATTTAATTTTAAAATTCTTTAGAAGAAAATAATACTGTCCTTACTCTGTAAAAGTACCTTGTTGGTCCCCCTACAAAGGGATCGGACCTAGTAATTCACCCACGTTCGCCTGTTCGTACTTTTCTCAATAACAACTCCTTGGATTTTAAGAATTTTACACAAACATTAGTCATGGTAAAAGTAAACTTTTGCCAGAACGGATTTTCCGGAATAACTCTGGTTGACCCCCCCCCCTCACTAGAGGCGTAAAATTGCCTCCAAATCGTTTGTTCACACTTTTCTCAACCATTCCTTGAATTTTTTGACATTTTGCACAAACATTAATCATGATGAAAGTAAATTTGTCACTCGTGGAGGGGGACCCTGCATGCTCACTTATTTTTTTTTTTTAATTTTAATTTTATATAATAAATTTTTATTTTGTTTTTGATCTTTCGCCTGGCAATCATTTCAGTCTCATTAACCCTTATACTCGAGTGGCTCTTTGCTTTAATAAGAAATCTAACAGTACCTATTTACAATGCCTCCCCACGGGACAGAGTTAGACACCAGGGTCGTTTTTTAACGTGGAGAAAAGGTACAAAAATAAAAATTGTCTCAGTCGTGAAGGATTTCTCCTCCACTGAAAGAGAACGAGAAATAGAAGTGCCGTATCTGAAGAACAGATACTACACTTTGATCTTGGCCAAAAACAGTAAAGAAAAAAGAAAAAAAAGTGCGTTCATATACAAATTATAAAAATCACGAATAGTACTTGGTCCATACGAGACTGGTGTTAACTCATGCATACGCAGGGGGCGTGTATATCCGGAAAGAAAAGGCACTAAACATTTTGTTTTGTTTTTGTTTTTTACCTTCCTATAAATCGTGAATCCCCATTTATTTTCCTCCCCGCGCGGATAAATTTGCACATAATGCAAAATCACCTCCTTAAGAGGAGTATTTTAGATGGGGACAAAAAAAAAATAACCTGCATAATAATCCAATCGGGAATTTCCTCACGAATGATCGCACCAGCACCACCTCTGACAATAAATCCACTAAATGTCTGAGAGGATGGCAGCTCAAGATTTAACAGATACTACACTTTTATCCGAGACTAACGGGCACAAAAAAAGAAATTGTAACTGGCACGTTTCACTTTTTTTTTTTTAACATGTCTGCAAGTGGTTGCAAAAATAATTTTAATTAAAATAATAAAAAAAAAAAACTCCAGCATGATGTTTACATCCGTAACCTACTATATTTGAAAGTGATTTTGAAGCCTTTAAATTGGCGAAAAGAACATATCAGGCTAGAATTAAAGTGCATAATAATAATAATAATAATAATAATAATAATAATAATAATAATAATAATAATAATACAGAGTATTATGTTTGATTCAGTTTTATTCATAAACTAAAGGAACTATACTATTTCTCGAAGGGAGACACTATTCTAGAAAAGAACAAGTAAAAAGATAAGATGATTAAAAAAAACATTTTTTTTAGGGTTTTAGAGTAAAAGTAACTAAAAAAAAAACAAAAAAAAAACGATTATTATAGAAAAACTAAGAACATGAACACACCTGTACGAGGTGTCGTGACAAAAGTATATTGCTGGTTGGCGTAATTGTACACGTTTCAATTTTTATAATTAAAAATATTAAGAGTGAAATAATGTTAAAATGTTATGGAATTCATTTTATTGAAACGAAAATTGCAAATGAGAAAGATTCGGCAATCTGGTGTGTGTAGGATGGTGCCAATGATGACATCATCTTCATCTCAGACAGACACGCAGGAGATGAAGTGAAAGAGAATACAAATGATTCAATGTTGATTAGATTTCTTTCATTTCATTTCTTCCGTTTCCATGAAAGCAGGAAGACAAAAAAAAGATGGGGGGGGGACACAACAGGTGATACAGTAAGAAAAAAAAAAAAAAAAAAGAAGACCCACATCTTTCGGGTTAGAAGTTTTAATTAAAAAAAAAAAAAAATGGCGACTATCAGGTGACTATGCAAGAAATGGATTAGTTTTGTTTGCAGGGTGGATTGATTTGTAAGAGTACCCCCTTTTCAATTTGACATCGTACAATTTATGAGTAAGATTATCCAATGTTACCTAGGGATGAAATCTATCAGTCCTAATCCTCTACGTTAACGTTTTATTCTTTTCTTTCTATAATTTTCAGCGTTATCTTTACGATGATGGTTTCCATTTCACTTCCGGTTGCTCCTCTATGTTAAGAATGTGTTTTTTTTTTTTTTTGTTTTTATTTTAAATAACGTTATTCAGAAAAAAACATTCTTAACATGGAGAGGGGGTGGGCTTTACCTATTCTGTACTTTCACCTAACAATTTAACCGTAAAAATCAAAGGAAAAAGCAACCGGAAATGAAGTGGAAACAGTAATCGTCAAAATAACTAATTAGATGGAAAGCAATAACTTTAAAACCATAATGTTATTTGACGTTACTCTATATCCGATTAGACAAGACTCTGCACCGACACGAACATTATTATGATCGTTTTTTTTTTTTTTTTTTAGTCTTGCCACTTCCGTATCGACTCATGAAAAATTGAAAGCGAGTGTTTTGTTTGTGACGCCATGATTGGTTCTACAGGGCCAACAAGTTCACTTCATCTGGTTTGGTTTTTACTTTTTCAACAAAGTCCCTTTTTCCTGTAAAACTATTTTACCTTTAATGAAAATTCTTACGACTTCAATCACCAATTAGGTCCTGACAGTAGCGCGCCGCGCAGGTGTCCTGGACAAACTCCTTGATGACCCAAAGATTTCCAAGTTTTGAAATATTATGAGAAATAGAGAGACTATGAATATGGTTGGATTCCACCTCCCACTCAGATACCCGGGTGCCCCACCCCTCAGCGCACCACTGTGGTCTGATCACCAAATAAATAACCGAGTAAATTTGTTTACCAAAACCTGACCGAAGTCATTAAATCAGAATATAGTTTGTAAGCGTATATCATGTGGTAGCTCCTATGATTAAGCCGGCTAGATTTTCCTTTAATGCAGTAGAAACCCGGGATAGGGTATCTCTGGGATACGTTTTTTCAGATTACGATGTTTTAATGCCCCTGGTTACGGTATTTGCCCCGTCTTACGGTGTTATAATTTTATTTAATTATATACACATGTATTATATACTGTACTGTATTTTGTTACTAATTTTTAATGCAGTATCCCGGGATACAGATACTGTATATAGATAGCAATCATAGTTGTTTTTCTTTTTTATGCTAATAGATATTTTTTAGCATTAAAAGTTGTCTAAATATTTTGTTTACAAAGGAGATAAACAATTTATTGCATAGCAACTAAGTCAGTCACGCGGTAAAATGAATACTAAAATGTTTTTTAGGCTAAAACTATATTCGAAGCTGCTATGAGAAAGTTAAATTTTATCCCTGAAAAACTTTAAAATGTTAGAAAATATATAACATTACAAACAATTGTATTATCCATGCGATTTTTGATTTTAAATAGTTTGATAGAAAATAGTGTTTTTGTTATGAAAAAAAAAAAAAAAATGATAATTAGACTTTAAAATTATTTCTAGACAGAAATTACGTTATTCGACAGTTTAAAGACTTCAAAATTACTTTTAAATTTCGCACGATCACGAAAAAAGTATCATGACCTTTTTTCTTTACGTTATTTGCACGTTCCCGGCGTTGTCCGACAATCTTTATATTATTATTATTATTTTTTTTTTTTTTTACTGAAATCAAAATCAAATCCACCAGAATACATTTTGTTCTACAAACAAGAAAACCATTTTAATATTGTTCATAGTAAAAAACAAACAAACAAAAAACACGAATAATTTTGTGTTCCCTTCGCGATATGAACGAAATTTGTAAGCATTTAAACTGTCAAATGGAAAGTTCTCAACAAACTCATTTAATTAAAAGAGTAGAAGTTTTGGGAGCTAATATTTACATCCATTAATTCTACAGAAATTATTTAGTTTCATAATAATTGGGTTTAATTTAATGAATAAGTGACAACTTTAATAATTCAATGTAAATATCAAAACTATATTTAAAAAAAAAAAATAAACAAAAACAAACAAGAAACAAAAGCGAAAGTAGAAAGATTCCCGGGCAATGTAGAGTTGGAGGTAGTAAGAAATAAAGACACCTACAGCGGTTAAAAAAAAAAAAATAAGTGATGATGCATAAAATCGAACAGAATGATGGATTAATATAGATTTGCATTTGCACATAGTCGATTAAAAAAATAAAAATAAATTCAGATGAAATGAAAATAAATTCAGATGAAATGAAAACGGCATGCCACATATGAAAAAAAAAAAAAAGTGGGGAAAAAGTTATATTTTAACACTAACAAATTATTATTGAACATGGCGATTTTTATCCATTATTGGGATTCATGTTATTGTTCTGATATTGAGTGCTATATTAAACAACGAGGGGCTTGGCCTTCGGGACAAGATGAAAGTGTAGTATCTGTTCTTCAGATGCTGCTCTTCAATTTCTTGTTCTATCAGTGGAAGAGAAATCCATCACGACCGAGACAATTTTTATTTTTTGTTCCTTTTCCCCACATTAAAAAACGACCCTGGTGTCTAACTCTGTCCTGCGGGGTGCGCGCTGCAACCTCCGCTAATGCCTATTTTCGAACTTTAAAATCTTTGTCAAAATTGGGAACCTTTATAGAATTCCAAATTGACACTTCATGCAATCACCGGGAGGAGTGGGGCGTGTATATATATATATATATATATTAGTCAATTTTAATTCCTGCCTGTTGTAAGGATTAAACCTTCAGAAGACCGAGAACATATTGTTAACGAACGCTTATGCCATAAGTACATGTTGCAATTCTAGTAATTTTAAGCTAGACTAAAAGATTCCCAAATTCAAAAAGATGCATCTGAAGATGGGATGCTACATCGGCCGAAACGTGAATAAAAAAAAAAAAACAATAATACCATGAAGAATCTGAATAATTCCCCCTCTCCCTGAACAAAATAAATAATTGATGCTGGTGCAGATTTTTTTATGGCTTTATCACAGATAGAAGAGGAAAAGAAACTAAATTTTTTGGATATCTTTACGATTACTGTTTCCATTTCACTTCCGGTTGCCTCTCCCTCATGTTTACGAATGTTTCTGATTTTTTTTCCTTAATAATAACGTTATTATTTAGAAAAGACGTACTTACTTAACATGGGGAGGAACGGGGATTCTTTTACATATTCTGCACTTTCACCTAACAGTTTAATAAACAAACAAAAAATTACTGTAATAAATTAAAAACGAAGTAGCAACCGGAAGTGAAGTAGAAACAGTAATCATAAAGATAGCAGGGTTTGGGGGGGGGGCATTGCTCCAGATAAGGTATGAAGCTATTTGATCTAAAAATCAAACAAAAATATATTAATAGAAATATTACTTCAAGATCAAAAACTAACCAACGACAAGTGCGAGATGGATTAATTCCGATCCAGAAAAACAGCAATTCTTTCCCTTTTGTCAGAAATATCCCTCATGGAATGGGAGAACTAAAGAACAAAATAAAGGTAACAAGGTTTCTATTCTCCTTAATTAAAATGGAGTAAGAGACCTTTTTTAACAAGCCCTTTAATAATTTTGATCAAACCAATCAGTCCATATTGAAATTTGATGAAAACGAGGTTTCGAAAATGTGTCGTGTCCATTTCATTACTTTTTTTTTTTTTTTTAAATTTTATTGTTGTTGTTGCCATCGGCCAATCGAGGGTGTGGCAGGACACCACAGGGTTGTTGTTGTTGTTTTTTTTACTTACACGAACGTGAACAGAGGATGACACTATTATAAAAACGATTATATTCAACACTCGTTAATTTAAAAGATTAACCAGTTTTATTTCAGAATTAGATATCGTTTCCAAATTAAAAAAACAAAACAAAACAAAAAAAAAACTACTTGTTCTGAAGTAGTGGTTCATACGAAACTAACATTCGATTATATATATATATAACAATTCTAAAATATATAGCAGTAAGAAGTCGATTTACATCGTATAACTATAATTGATGACTGTATTTTAGATTTAGGAATCGATAATGATTAAAAATAAAATAATCAGAAAACCGAGAGAAAAAAAAAAAAGTGATATTACAATTACATATTATTCGGTCTACTATCCTGAAATTAGGTTGTTATTATTCAAGGTTTCAGTCGATATAACCTCAGACCTTCTTCCGATAGGTCCTTTCGAAATTAGGAATGTTCTAGTCGAAATCGGAAACCTGGATGCTGGATATTTTTTGTTTTTTATTTAGTGTTAATTTTAGTTATTATTGCCCGTGATAAGTATTTAACCTGTCACCAGAACATCATCAAAACTTAACCAACGTCTATAACCGTTAAGCCATATGTCAATGTGGACAATTCTAGGATCCCTAACTTCGATTAGGTTTCCAAGTTCGAAAAGATGCACCAGAAGAAGGTCGGAGTTTACGTCGGCCGAAACGTTGTAAAGAAAACATTAACAACCAAGGTGAAAATAGAAGTCCGAATAATCAAACGTTGTCTATAAAAAAAAAAAAAAAAACAAAAAAAAAAAAAAAAAACAAATCCGAAAAGTTATTTAATCTAGATTTAAACATTTTTTTTTAAAGCAATACTTTCCTCTAAAAAATATCTCGTTACATGATAGAACCTTTCATGAATAAATCGACATTTTAACAATAGAAGTAAATACACGAATACAATGGACATTTTTTTTTTAACTAAGGAAAAAAAAATTCTTCCGGGATATCAAATATTTTCAGCTGTTTTTTTTTTTTAAGGACATATCGTAAAAGAATATATGCTCAGTAGATTATCCCTGGATTAATATTCTAATTTTTGATTTCCGAGAAAAGGAGAAATTTTATTATTATTCTAAGAATTTTAAGCGCATCATTTGTGCTTTAAATGTTTAATTTTTAAATAAACGGAAGAACCTAATTTTTAAATATATATATATATAAAAAAAAATACGCAAGATGGGAGTGATGCGATAAATAATACGTAACTAAAATGAAGTTTTACAATTAAGGTAGTTACTAGTCACTTATTAATAATTATTATTTGTTCGTAAATTACAATAGGGTGCAAATACATTACAAGTATAATTTAATATCAGCTGGGTCTTCTTTTTCGACCCCTTTAATGTCTTGAACGCAATCAAAATTATTTTTATAGTGCGCATTTTTTAAAAAAAACTGGATTATTTCATTTTATGATATTTTGAAAATTAATTTTTAATAAACACGTTAGTCATATAGAGAAGGTACCGTGCTGAAATAACATTTAGAAATCCGTTCTTAATATGGGGGCCCGGAGAGGAAAGCGTTTTTAGTAACTATGTACTTTCATCTAACAATTTAATGAACAAAAGATACAGTACAAATTGAATTAAAACTCGAAAATATGATTTTTAAAAAGCACGGTACCTTCTCAGCATGACTACCAATAATTTTTTTTTTTTTTTCGGTTTCATTTATAATATGAATGGGGTGAAAGAGAAAGTCTTTCTTGCAGGTACGTTGTACAATCGCGTGTATAAGAATATACATATATAAAATAAATAGGAAAGTGATAGCGTGTTTATATAAAACGGATAATATAGACAATAGTTTAATTTTCCATAAAAAAGAAAAAAAAAAATCCAACAAGTTAGACATCACGAGATACCAAACACGTAGGAACACGACATAGACATCTAGATCCACATCCGATACATACGAGTAGTATAAATATATACTTACGGCAAGTGAGCCACACAGAAACGTTGACGTTTTATTTAAGGAATTCGCCAGGTTAACAGTGACAGTTAGCCTGACGAATTCCTCTGTGGAATAAAATTTGTGTAGCTCACTTGCCGTAAGTATATTTATACACTAAGCGCTACTCCTGTATTGAGCAGTGATGAAATAAATACTAAAGCTATATTAAATCGAGGTATAAATCATGAATAAAAAAAAAAAAGATCATTATGACGCGTTATACTGATTAAAAAAAAAAGGTAATTATGACTTTTTTAATGTATTTTTAGGATAATAATTAATAACCATAATTTCACATAGTGTAAACAAAAATAAGTGGTTCCGTTTTTTAAATATCGGAATAAATGGTCATCTGATCGTCGACGCGACGAAGGTGGAACAATATTTTGTTAGAACATACCTCACAAACAAGGAAATACGAGAGACTCAGTCAGGGTCAAACTCAAAGATGGCGAATTGTATAACGAAGACCTGACGAAGTGGTAGGAGATGATAACAGAGATGTGGTAGGAGGAGAGCGTTCAAGGTGCGTGTAAAAGTAGTTCCGACTGCCGAAGTTGCAGAGAGGGTGGTTTCAAATCAAGTAAGACTAAATAAAGAGGAGGATATATAGGTTGCAGTATCAGTTACATGATCAGAGGTGGTAGGAGGAGAGTCATATGTTGATAATACTCAAGAGGGTGATAGAGGAAGTTGTTAGGAAAGGGAAAAGTGGGAGGTATAGGAAAATGTTGGAGTTGGAGGCAGCAGGCATAACAAGAGAAAGGAAAAAGAAGGTAAAGCAAATCGATTGAGAGAGAGAGAAGTAGAAAATGAGTGCTGGAAGGGAGATAACCCAGTTCAGCTTCAGCATTAGCATCATCATTACCAATAATCAACCATCATCACAAACATAATCAACATCATTTAGTTGTTAATTTCTGCTTACTTACTCTTACAATTAGTTTATCGTTTATTTTAGTTTAATTAAAATAGATTTTTGTTGAAAAACACAAAGAACTCTATATTACACAATTTATGGGTTATACCGCGATATATATATATATATATATATATATATATATATATATATATATATATATATATATATATATATATATATATATATATATATATATATACAGTGAGGTGAAACCAGTTTTTGGAGAACACAAAAATGTTCATTTTTCCGCAATTTGATACAAATGATATCGAACAAAAAAATAAAACTTTCACATTACTAAAGAAACTAATTTTTTTAGAAAATAAACAGCCATTAAACATTTCGTAAAAAAGACAATGAAACAAGTATTTGGATAGATGCAAAAAGAATGTTTAATATTTAATTGAACCTCCTTTAGCACTATTTACTGCTGTTAAACGATTGCCATAGTTTTTCACTAGGTCCTGGCAAATGTCTAACAGAATTTTTTCCACTTCTTCTTTTGCTATAGACTTTAATTGGTGGATATTTAAAGGGCGTCTTGTTCTAATCTGTCTCTTCAAAATTAGCCACAAGTTTCCAATGGGATTCAAGTTCAAGTCTGGTGATTGGCTGGGCTATTGTAAAACATGTATTCCCATTTTCTTGAACCATTTCTGAGTGGCCTTCGCTGTATGTTTTAGATCATTGTATTGTTGGAACTACCAATCACCAGACAATCCCATTTTCTTCACAGACCTTTGTAAGTTATTCTTGAAAATATTCCTGTATTAGGCTCCATTTATCCTTCCTTTGATTATTTCTAGTGTTGCAATCTCGTGTGAAGAAAAGCAGTTTCAAATCATAATGTTTCCTCCTTCATGCTTCACGATAGGGATAGTGTTCTTCATATCATATGCAGAACCGTCTACACATCAGACATGGCTTGCATCGTTATTGCCAAATAACTCAATTTTGGCCTCATCCGATCATACCACATTATCAAAAAAAAATGGTATCCTCATTGATATACTTTTTGGCATACTCTAGTCTTGACCTTAAGTGAACTTTCTTCAGCAAATGAGTCTTGCAAGGTCTGCGAGGCTTGAAACTTTCTCTGTACAGTTTGTTACTGATGGTCATCTTGCAGATGCTGGTGCCGATGCTGCTGTTTTTTTTTTTTTTCTTTGTTTTTTCAGCTCTTCATGGGTCACAAAAGGATCGTTTTGAACAGTTTGCAAGATTTTTTGCTGGCATCTTTCCAAAATTTTCCTAGGAGCTCCTGACCTTGGCATGTTTTTGTAGTAGCTGACTCTTTCTACTTCTTTATAATGTACCCTACAGTACTATCAGGAACATCCAAAGTTTGTGCTATGCATTGATAGCTTTTATTATTTTTATGTACTAAGATAATATGATCCTTTATGGACTGTTCGAGTTCCTTTTGCTTGGCCATGTTGCAATGTTTTCTGAGAGAGATCTGCGCAGAGAATGACTAGATGTTCACTGAATATCAAACTACCTTCTAATATGATCTGGAATGTAAAAAAAAAAAAAAAATGAAAACAATGTTTAATAATGAAAAAAGAAGGCTGTCCAAATACTTGTTTCATTATCTATTTTAGGAAATGTTTAATAACTGTTTATTTTCTTAGAAAAATTTAGTTTCTCTCATTTCTAATAATGTGAAAGTTTTATTTTATTATTTTGTTTGATATCATTTGTACCAAATTGCTGAAAATATAAACATTTTTGTTTTGTCCAAAGACTTGTTTCACCTCACTATATATAGCTCTTTCACGTCACTATATATAGTTGACGTTAAAAGCATTTAAAAAAGAATAAATGTTTAATTTCAACTGTATCTCTCCTGGTTGTTGGTAGCCAAGTGGGTTCGGATCCTTGCTAATGAAGTCAGGTTATATATATATATATATATATATATATATATATATATATATATATATACTAAGGAAGATAACTTTATTTACTACTAGCTGTACCCTGGCACACTTTGCTGTGGCTCCATTTGGTGTAATGGAAGAATCCCCGTCACCGGGAGTTCAATGTTCTAGTCATGAAATAAGGCCAAGCACAGGGTGACTCTAGTGAGTCCCTGGTATTGTACCTCTGGCCTGTCTATTAGGCAAAGAAGACGTGTGAAAGCCAGTGATAGGAAGAGCCTATCTACTCCTTAAGCAAGTTACATTTGCAAGCCGGGAATTTGTTTGAGTCACCAGCCCCAGGAAGGTTGTCAACCATGACTGAGAAGGCCTCCCTCTCTCAGTTTCTTATCAGAGTTTTCTTTCTCTTAGATGGACGATCTGACAAGATCTACAGGTGCATCACACCAAGAGGGTTAACCATGCGCCTGGTTTCTACACCAGGTATTTCTGCGCCCTCGCATGGATGACGATATTGAGTATCTTACTTTAAAGTTTTTCTCTATTCTTCATAAATAAGCGCAGGATTGGAGATAGATTCCCCTCTAACATTTACAAGAAATTTTATCTTTCAAGTACTGTGAGAAAACTAATCTGGTCTAACAACTAATTTGTTTTAAAATAAATGAATAAGATATTAATAATTATTTGAATATGTAAGAGAATATAAAGCAAAGAAAACAAGAGAAATGGAGGAACTAGATCTACATAAAGAGGTTCCCTACAACACAGATATATAGATGCACTTAACTTGGTTTTTTCGAGTGACCCATGTTGGTCTAGCTAAAAGACTAATGTCTCCACGTGGAATGAATTGGAGTGCAAAGATTAGCGTTTATTTGAAAGCAATAAGAGAGAGGGAGGGAGGATCTGCTTTAAGAGCCAAATGTGTGCTTTGATTTTAATACTTCCTTTTTTTATTTAATTGAAACGATATAATTTTCGATTTCTGTATTAATAATTTAAAACATACAAACTTATTTACCAAAGGTGATGAATGCTAGAAAAGAGATGTGTATTTCCACTTTTTCGATTGTGTATATACATATGTTGCTAACGATTACTAATATATTACAAACAAATAACATGTGAGAAAAATCTAGGAAAATAGTTTCAAGCAGGTAGATAGCAGAGAATATAGAAATGGAATAAAATAATACAATAAAATAAATTAATTTTTAGTAATATCTATTTTAAAGGCAGATTAAGGGACGGTTAAAATTTTAAATAGATTTAAAGCTATTTTTTTAATGCAAGTCCATCTTACAAAATTTCATTATCATATTTTATTGTATAACCTGAGGAGTAGACTCGTCAGTTAAAATGAATTCAGATAAGAATGAGAAGTTGAACTGTGGTTTAAAATACACTATAAATACATGAACTAAGTTTATAGAATAAGTTAAAATACCAAAGGGATAAAAAAAATTACAATTAAATTTTATTATGCTTTCAGTTTAAAAGGGACTACAATATTTCGGGATAGGGAAACCTCTTTAGGCCATGGCATTTCGAAGCAAAACGCTTCTCTTGGGAAGAGGAGAGTAAAGACACATATTATAGAGAGAAGACATTTTTAAAAAGATAGTATTGCCCTTATGGAAAGAGGATCAAAGGAAAAACATGAAGCTGTACTGAGACTAAAGCCGATTCTAGGACTGTCAGAAATCACTGTAAAAGAGTAATAAAGAATGTGAGAGAGTTGTATGCTAAGTCCGTTAAGTCCAAAGTAGCTTAGCAGCGGCTTATTCTCACCAGTTTTGGAAAATAGCAAACAGGATCCTGAACAGAATCATGTGCTCTATTCCAACCATCATCAATGGACCTGAGGTAATCTCGTCAGCATCACACAAAGCCAAACTCTTTGCCAAGAACTTTACAATTAATAATACCCTATGCGACTAAGGCCGTCAACCCCTCGTATTTCGTCTTTTATCAGAAAACACACTATGTGACATACAAATATCTGTGCGTGATGTTGCTAAGCTAATCAAAAACCTTGAAAGTAACTGACCCTGATAGCATATCAATTATAGTGCTGAACTAGTTCACATACTTACAAAGCTGTTTAAACGTTGTCTTAAAGAGAATTGCTTCCCAACACCCTGGAAAACTTCACCAGTGTGAAGAATTCAGGTGATCGGTCATCTTCCTCTCTGTATAGATCAATAAATCTCCTGTGCATCATGAGTAAGTTGCTGGAATCCATGTTAAATGGAGAAGTAGTTAACCATCTCAGCAAAAATAACCTTCTTAGTGACATGCAATATGGTTTCCGTTCTGTTAGATCTACAGCAGATGTGCTAACGGTTATATCTCATAGGATTAGCAAATCTCTCAACAGAAGCTTCCTTTCTAGGGCAATTGCTCTTGACATATAAAGAACCTTTGATAGAGTATGGCATAAAGGCCTACTTCACAAGATCTCCAGCTATGGTATAGCTGGAAATTTTTTCTCAATTATTAAACGATTTCTCTCTGATAGGTTCATAAGAGTAGTGGTTGATGGGCAGAAATCAGAAGCTCATAGCATTAATGCCGGAGTCCCTCAGGGGCCCATCTTGAGCCCAACTTTCTTACTGATCTACATCAATGATCTTCCAAACTACATCTTAAGATGATTGGAAGACATTTATGCTGATGACATTACCATCTATGTCAACACATCAAAAGCCGTAAATGACCAAGTTCTCACTGATTCTCTCTCCTCTGATCTGGAGCATGTGGTGCAATGGGGAAAGAAGTGGCTGGTTAATTTTAATGCATCTAAAACCAAGCTTCTATCTTTATATCATCAATGCTCTGATCTCCTATCTGGTATCAATTAAAATGAATGGCTTTCGTCTTGGGGAGGTTCCATGTTTTGACAGGCTTCTAAGATGGAAAAATGGTGGGATCCTTCTAGCGCCCCAGTAAATATCTCACTGCTGATGCAATTCTCTACCTAAGTAAGAGTCAGGTTCATCCACAGATGGAGTACTGTTGCCACATCTGGGCAGAAGCTGCTGGAAAACTCTTATCATGCTTCGACAAAGTTCAAAATAGGCTTCGTAACCTGGTGGGGGTGCCCTTTCCTCTTCTCTGCAACCTCTTTCCCACAGAAGAGACGTTACAAGCCTGTCTTTACTCTATAACTATTTTTATGGCAGGTGCCTGTCTGAGCTCCAATCTATGCCCCCCCCCTCGCCAGACTTTCATGAAAAACACTCGTCTAGCTGAAACCGCTATCAATAATTTCCCCCAGTCTTTTTCTGTGCCAAATCCTAAACGTAGATTCCATGAACAAAGCTTCTTTCTTAGAACTGCACGCCTGCAGAACTGTCTTCCATTTGCCTAATTTTCAGCTAACTACAATTTGATCATATTCAAGTCCAACATAAATAAATTCTTGATGAGCCATCCCCTTAAGTAATCCAATTTACCAAATTTCCACTACTAACGGTTACTAGGATATTGTGCCAATGACTTCTATACACTCATTAACCATTATCCTCGAGTGACCTTTTGGCCTTGATAAGTGGTGACTCCTATGTAGAAAAAAGAAAGGAAAAAGCTATAAAAGGCTATCGTGCCATGGGTTGCTTCTTATTGATTTATGCCCATTATTTTTTTGAGTGGGGGAGATTAGATTGTAATTCCGGATCAATCCCGGACTAATCCAATTGCCAAATTCCATTTGATTCAGTAATTGGATAACTTTCAGATTACAATTCGATTGTTATCCAATGTAATCCACAGTGATCCCACTCAAAGACAGAACTTTCATTGATCATGTATAACGTCACGACGAAAACGAAAACAGCTGTCCAGACAGGATTTGCAGTGATCCGACAGACCAAAATATCTTGATGAAGTGGAAGCATTTCAGTACAGTACAAAATATGAGATATCTCCAAAAATAAAAGCAAAACCATACAAAAACTGCTAACTTGTGCAAACCACTGCTTAGAAAGCAATTAAGTTCACCAAATCTGTTTTTCTGCTCTTATTTACTTTTTGGAAATCATAATTTATCATTCTATGACTAAATGTAATGTTTAAATATAAGGCTACATGTATATTGGCTACATGTATATTGGCCACATGTATATTGTTACTGATGTATGTTACTAAAATAACTGGCACAAATGTTATTTCTAAATGTCTGCTTCAAAGGGGTAATGCTTTGCTGCCAAGACGCCTTCCTGTCTGTTTTGCATGATAAACATTAAAAATCCTTATACTCTTAAATCCTCTCTAAATCCCTGTATTTTTTTTTTATTTTTTTTTTTTTTTACATTTTCACCCCAAACAAGGCAAATTGCCACTTTGGTGTAGGGGGCTACTATCAGGGGCAACAACTACTGGGGTACTATGTAGGGATTTGGCCAGCAAGATGTCGGTTCACGTTACACTTGAACTTCTGCACGTCAGTACTGTTGGGGAAGCAGGGACCTGGAATGGAATTCCAGAGTCTAGCGGTTCTGGGGAAGAAACTATTGGAGTAAAAAGATCTTTTACATCTAGGGATCTCTACAGTGTGGGGGTGGGATTTAGCAGCCTGTCGGGTTTGTCGAGGGTGCTCACGTCGTGGGGCACAAATGATTGCAGTTCGTCAGAGCATTCACCACTAAAATACTTGTAGAAAAGGCAGAGGGATGCAACATTTCGTCAATGGGACAGAGGCTGAAGCTTAGATGCCAGTTCAGGGCCTATCAGGTTTGTGACTCTCTTTTGAACCTTGTCAAGGAGCGAGAGACTAGTAGCAGATGCACCAGCCCAGATGTGACAGCAATACTCCATACATGGGCGAATGGTGGCCTTATAGAGGTACAGGATACTTTCGGGTGTTAGTAGTTTTCTAGCACAGTAGAGAAAGGCCACCTTTCTTGCAGTGGCCCTGGCAATGCCTTCAATGTAATTGTTCGAATTCATGTTTCCTGTGAACGTTAGGCCAAGGAGTTTGAAAGATGTACTCTCAGATAAAGAATCGTTGGCCATTGCTATAGGTGGTAGAGAGGGTTTCTTGTAATTATTGAATGAAACTAGTTTAGTCTTGGCAGCATTGAACGCGACCAACCACTTTTGTCCCCTGTATATCTATATTGTATATTAATGCTGTACTCTTGTAAGTTATATCATCTCTCTTGTTCCAACTGGACAAAAAACCAATTGCTCTTCTCCCCAAACTGATATAAAATCACATACTTTGCACGTACATTGGGAGGAGGGTTTAGCTTCCGGTCCTAAGCTTTAGTAGGCTGACTTTTTCAAAATCGATAAATACTAAACATCTATAGATTTCTATTGCTAAGGGATGTATTAGCTTAACCTATATTTATACTCTATAGAATATCTATACAATTGATAACTAATAGCCACAGTTTGTGCCCAGATTATAAGTGATCTATATTAACAAGCAACTATATCTTTTTTTCATTAGATGGGATAAAGTACTGGTGATTATCTTTACTTGAAAACTAACATCTAAAACACATTTTAAACCGTAACCTAACCCTTACACTATAATTTTCCAATTAGTCACTAAGTCACTAATCCACAAACCGTATTCGATCTTTTCTTAGCCATAGTAGATATTCACCTTTAATCTACACCCCACACTCAAAGCTAAGGAATAGAGCTTCTGTGGTACCAGTTTACAAAATCTCTGGCGAACGAACTGACCCATTAAATTATTGCCCAATTAACCTCCTCCCACTTTTTGCCAAAATATTTCAGTCCTTAATTAATCAAGCTCTAGTCCACCACCTTACAGCTGCTAAACTTCTGTTTGACCATCAATATGGATTAGGCAAGCCCGTTCTACTACAGATATTCTAACTGTAATCTCTAAATGTATATAGCAAGCTCTGGATAAAGCAGGAGAGGGGAGGTAGCCATAGATATATCTAAGGCTTTTGACAGAGTATGGCACGATGGTCTTCTCATGAAAATAAAATCTATGAAATTATTGGACGAATGCTTAACATAATTAAAACCTTCTTAAATGAGAGAAGAATCCAGGTTGTCCTCGATGGGTTTATATCCAAACAATATGATATAAATGCAGGTGTACCTCAGGGATCGATCCTTACCTGATAAAATTGTCTCTGACATGGGTATATTTGCCGATGACACCACGCTCTATAGCAGGCACAAGGGGAAAGCTAATGAACACATATCTAAGGCAATGGCAGAAACCCTAGAGGAAGACCTTCACTCTGTAGTGGAATGGGGTCAGAAATGGATGGTAACGTTCAACGCTGGCAAGACAAAGCTCGTTTCCTTTAATAATTACATGAAACATACCAACCACCAATAGCTATGGCTAGAGATACATTACCTGAAAGTACTTCAAACTCCTCGGCTTAACGTTCACAGGGAACATACATTGAGATCATTGCCAAGGCTGCTGCAAAGAAAGTAGGCTCTCTTTACCGTGCTAGAAAGTTACTTACGCCTGAAAGTATCCTGTACCTCTATAAAGCCACCATTCGCCCATGTATGGAGTACTGCTGTCACATCTGGGCTGGTGCATCTGCTACTAGGCTCTTGCTCCTGGACTATGTTCAAAAGAGAGTCGCCAACCTGATAGGTCCTGAACTGCTATCTAAGCTTCAGCCACTGTCCCATCGACGAAAGGTTGCATCCCTCTGCCTGTTTTACAAGTATTTTAATGGTGGATGCTCTGACGAACTACAAGCTCTTGTACTCCCTCGATGAAAATACCCCCGACAAACCCGACAAGCAGCAAAGTGCCACCCCTACACAGTAGAGATCCCCTTTTACTCTAATAGCTTCTTCCCCAGAACTGCTAGACTTTGGAATTCTCTTCTGGGTTCCTGCTTCCCCAACTGTACTGACATGCAGAAGTTCGAGTGTAATGTAAACAGACATCTTGCTGCTACAATAATAGCCCTGAAACTAAGGTTACTGATAGTACCTATTTACTATGCCTCCCCACGGGACAGAGTTAGATACTAGGGTCGTTTTTTAACGTGGATAAAAAGTTACAAAAATAAAAAATTGTCTCAGTCATGAAGGACTGATCCTCCACCGAAAGAGAACAAGAAATGGAAGTGCAGCATCTGAAGAACAGATACTACACTTTGATCTTGATCAAAAGGCCAAGTTGAGAAAACCATGTAAAAAAATAAATTCATTGAACTTAAGGAGTCTGAGTCGGATAAAAAATTCTGACTCCGACTCCGACTTCTTGTACTCTTAGAAATCCGACTCCGACTCTGACTCCGACTCTGACTCCAACTCCAGCTAAAACCTCTGACTCCTTCTGACTCCGACTCCGACTCCGACTCCGCAACCCTGCTCCTAAGTATTATCTAGCATTACCTAAGCAGTGAAAAGACCCATGACAAGTGTATGGAAAGGGTAAATATTTATTTTCGTTAAAAATTGTACAATTTTTAAAGAAAAATTTGGCACAAGGCAGGAAAATAAGAGGGAGAGGATGGTCATAACAAACTAATACTAATCAAGCTAACCTAGCTAGTTCCTACTTTCACTCTATTTTCACCACAATACCGCATTGATACCATCGGCAGATACATCCTTCATTGATCACCATAAAAACAACATACAATGAGTAATCTACTTAAAACCCATCTTTGAAAATATGTAATGGGGGGGGGGATTAAGGGCATAAAAATTATATTTACTGTGACAAGCATCTGTGGAAGCGCACAAGAATTGTGTGCCAGTGTATGAGTTAGGCCTACTTGGGGCGAAAAGTGAACCCGGGACCTTTTGATTGCAAATCAAAAGTCTACCAATAAGCTATATCCATCTTACTCACAGCGACCATTCAGTTTCGCCCAACGGCTATAAAAAACAAGCCATAAGTCATTTGGGAGCAACTGAAAAAGATTGCTCTGTTTTACTGCATTCTTGATCATGTCGTGGCATGTCAATTCGATGTTGTTGTTCGTGTCGTGTCGTGTCATGTCGTGTTGATTGATGGTGGTGTTCGGAATCAAGTCGACGGTATCATTCAGGACCGTGTTGCACTGAATCGTCAGAGGTGTTCAAGATTGTGTGGACAAACTTATTCAGGACCATGCTGCCATGTGTAAATTAAATATATATACATATTTATATTTCTTTTTTTTTTTTTCATTCTTTTTTCCCTTTTGAAGCACAGGCTATTCCAGCCAATATTGAGTGCGTCATTCCGATGTGCTTGTCGGGTGGCGCATATGCCGTGTATGACCAATTAAGTGAGAAAAAGCAGGTGGATTTTGTACACCTTCTCTTCATGGAAGCAGTTTGCAGCATGCCGGCTTCAACCAGGTGAAATGGTCGACATATTTTTGACTTGCATAGGCATGCGGTTCTGTTTGATCGTGTATTGGATCAATGCTTGCAATGTGCATTCATTGCTGGATTGCCTGAACATGCGGAAGACTTGTTATGAGCATTCTCCCAGATGGATAACCTAGATTTGTGCTGGTGTGTGCTTGTGCCATTTTAAAGAATTGCACGGGAGTTCCAGAGCAAGCCGCATTACACACACACACAGTTGACACAAATCACATCTAAGGAGACGGATACTTCACGGCGGTGTTATAATTGTAATGGACTCAATCATAGGGGAAGCGATTGTCTACTTGATAGTGCAATAGGCAAACATGTTGGTGTAAATCTTAGGAAAAATATCACGGCATATCTATGTCAGCAGCATGGGCTCATTGCTCGATTTTGTCCAGGTGAGAATTCAGTGCCAATCTTATGCCCAAAACTGGTGTAAATGGCGCATTGTCAGTTATAACTGTTCACATCAATGGACTACCACGTACAACTCTAATGGATACTGGATACACACAGTTACTAGTCCACAAGTCGTGTTGACAGGAATAGATGAGGAAAGTGACCCCTGTGCTCACAGCAGCTGGAAACACAGCTGCTGCGGAATAGGAGTGATGCAAGTAAACCTTGGTGCAAAGCGGAGCATTAGCATAGAAGTCTTAGTTGTGGATGGATACTTACTGGGATTTGATTTATTGCTTAAGCTGGATGCAATCAAGCGACTGGGAGGAGTAGTTGTGTCTAATGCCGGTGAGGTAACTTTTTCACATTTCAGCAAGATCAATTTTGCTGTTATCACAATTACCGAGCCTGATTTCTCTGCTTACTCTTCCTTTTTCTTTCATCTTCACGTCTTTTATTGTTGAATTTTTGCATCAAGATGCGATTAACTGCTACTCTCTTTCTTCTTCTGCTTTGTTGAGATTTGTATTCTTTATCAGATCAGTTTTCACAGGAACATGTGAACCTTGAATGTTTTCCAATCAATAAAAGTCGTTTTAAACACAAAAAATAACAAACCTGTGTGAAATTCAATAAGTCTATAAAATAGTGACTTAGTGAACACAAATTCAGAATTCTTCCAGAGGGAGGGAGATCACCTACGACCTGACGTCACACACCTCAACTTTCAATGTCAACAATGCCCATCCTAGGACTGAAATGTTCCATTCTAAAATTTCTTTAAGCCTGCTGCTAAATCTTCCATGAACACACCCATCCAGAAGGTATTTTCACACGCACACACACACACACACACACACACACACACACACACACACACACACACACACACACACACACACACACACACACACACACACACACATACCTATAACTGAACTTTGAAACAAACTTTCTGAAATTTATTCAAGAACTTTAAAACTTTCTCAACAAACTTTGGTCCTTCAAAGTATATTTTACATTTCTGTAAAATTTTTTAGATAAATATATTTTGTTGATTTATGTTTTCTCGCTCTCATTCTAAAATTTCTGTTGTTGCTAACTGGTGACCCATTCATATCATTCATGTTTTTATCCATCTTTTTCCCTCAATTTAACCACATATATATTAATTATTGGTATTCTTATGGGTACTTTCCAAAGACGTTACTATTACCAAAAAATATGCTACCTGATGCCATGTCACCACACTCCCACAAGCCCATATATATATATATATATATATATATATATATATATATATATATATATATGCAATACAAAATAATTTTTCTGTGAGTAAATGAGCTTCTACAAGTTAGACTCTTTGGACTTTGGAGTTGATATAGGAACAAATCTTCATGGGAATCGCAGGACTCTCTCATTCTCCAATAATAATTCGTAAGAAAAGCATTACTAACAAAAGGAAAACCAAAGCTTTTCTATAAACAATTTACATCTTGACAAGATTTAGTGAGTTCAATCTGGTTGTTTACTTTAAGCATCAGCTTAAAGTTAAGATTAGATGCGATTGGAAAGGATTACATTGCTTGGAGTTTCATGGGAGGTAGGTGCATGACATTATCTTATGCATCCATGAAAGAGCCAGCATAGTACACACGGTTCTGGCTTCTATGGAACTCATCCCTTAGAATCTGTTTAAATCGTGCCATAAATCTTTCAATGACATCAAATCAACTCTTATTGGAAGTCCAGCTCTTGCAACCCCAAATTTCTCCAACCAGTTTAAATTAAAAATTGATGCCAGTGATGTGGGCATGGGTGGAATTCTCATCCAAAAAGATGAGAAAGGCATTGAGAAAGCTATCGGTTATTTTTCAAGAAAATTCAACAAATACCAAAAGAATTATTCAACTATTGAAAAAGAATGTTTAGCTTTATCAGCCATAAAACACTTTGACTTTTTATCTCAATGCAACTGTAAAGCCTGTTTTAGTCAGCACTGATCACAACCCCCTTACTTTTTGTACACAAGATGATTAATAAAAATCAAAGGCTAACGAGGTGGACTACTCTTACAAGAATATAACATCATCATCGAACACATAAAAGGTAGAGACAACATGATTGCTGATGCTCTATCTAGGACATAACCTTGCTGTTCCCAAAAAATAAATAAATAAAAACATTAAAATAAAAATACACACACAAAATAAACAAAAAGAAAATTACATGCACAAAAGAAACAAAAAAAATATTACATATATAAAACAAATAATACATACGAAATTGACAAAATTTACAAATGAATATACATAGAATATATTATCATCCACATTTCTCAATTTCAGAAACAAATGAACAAAAATGAATATTAACAAAAACTTTAAATAACTTTCTACCTATTACTTGTTTTATTTCTTTATATTGGATTTTCTTTTTATGTCTGTTTTCACATTCAATTTTACCTACCACACCATAGACCGACTTCTATGATTAAAAGTTTTGAAATCTAGATATCAAAACTTTTACTTTGAAGGGGAGGGGTCATAAGAGGACATATTTTTCTCTTATGATATGAAGAAATTATGATTTATTACACAAAAGATAATATTAATTATCCAAATAATAACATATAATAAAAAGAAAATATAATAAAAATAATTATTAATATAATTAATAATTATAACAAAATAAAAATATTTAAAATATTATATAATAATATAAAATATAATAAATAACTTAATTAAAAAGAAATAACAATAAAAGATTATATAAAATAATATAAAAAGCATTATTGAAAAATTTGAATGTAAAACGTTTTTTTTAGCGTCTCTGGAGATTTTCAAAAGATGGAACAGAAAAATATTCATTTTCTGTTTCTCTAGAACATTCTCTAGTGACAACTATAAATAGCCAACGATTGCTATTTATAGTCAGTTATAATACAGAACTGGAACGCGTTCATAGGCGACCAGACCTTATGACTCTGACCGAAGAAATCACAAGCAAAATTCGAGTCGTTAAATAACAGATGAACTGGACAACAAGATACAGAGAAAAATAACTGATAAATATAGATTTTTCTGACTTATATTTGACCAAAAGCATTTATACCTGAAATCTAAAAGCAAACATTACTATGAAAAAACAATTACTTAAATCAAAAGGGAAATAAGTAGAAAACAGAGTTATTCCCCTTTGCACCGTTACAATTGTAAAAAGCTTATTAATAATTCGTTTCCTTTCTATTTTGTTTTTGTTTTCTTTTTTCTTTGTAATACAATTCCTTTTTTCAAATTATCTTCTTTTTTTTCACTCTTTTTATTTTTAATTAATATGTTTGTGGCATTCTGTTACCCCTAGACTAGGACACAAAAACCATAACAAAGACTCTTATTTAATGGAATAAATTAGTCCTCGTCCTAGTTTTATTTTTTTGTAATAGAGCGCCTTCAAAGATGCCCACCCCGCTCACCATATTTATTTTGCTCTGGATCACACTCAAATGCTGTTTCTATTTTGGCGGATACTATCCTTCCCCATATTCTATCATGATCTGTTTATTTTTTATGTCCGTCTTAGCTTTCACTCTGATTTGTAAATCTTCCCACTCTCCATAATCACTCATGTATATATATACATGAGTGATTATTTGTGAATAAAATTTCATTGAAACAATTAAATTTTTTGAGTAGGTTTAAAGCTCCGGATCTCCGAGGCGGAGACGTTAACCTTGATATCGTTTTAAAAAATAAAAACAAATTAAACAGAAGAACGATAAAAACAAAGCAGTAAATCATCTATGGCATCATACTGGAATTGATTAGGGCGCTGGACTGAAATGCATAAGGTCCAAAGTTCGAATTCTACCAACAGTCAAGCTACGCTGATGAGGAGTAGGGCTCTGAAACACGCGTGTCCGTAGATTACAGTTTTTAATAAATAATATATATATATATGTGTGTGTGTGTGTGTGTGTGTGTGTGTGTGTGTGTGTGTGTGTGTGTAACTATATCTGTGTGTACATACATACGTATATGGGTATATTTAGTGAGATGATTATATTTGCTGATGACACAACGCTCTATAACAGGCATGAGAGGAGAACGAATGAACACATATCCAAAGCAATGGCGGAAACTCTAGAGGAAGACCTTGAGTCTTTAGTAGAATGGGCTCAAAATGGATGGTAACGTTCAATGCTGCCAAGACTAAGCTCATTTCCTTTAATAATTACAAGAAACCTTCTCAACCACCAATAGCCATGGCTAAAGATACATTAACTGAAAGTTCTTCACTCAAACGCCTCAGCTTAACGTTCACAGGGAACATGAATTGGAACAGATTAATCGAGAGCATTGCCGGGGCTGCTGCGAAGAAAGTTAATTATGCCTGAAAGTATCCTGTACCTCTACAGGGCCACCATTCACCCATGTATGGAGTATGGTTGTCATATTTGGGCTGGTGCATCTGTTACTAGTCTCTCACTCCTAGACTGGGTTCAAAAGAGAGTCGCCAACCTGATAGGTCCTGAACTTTCATCTAAACTTCATCGACGAAATTTTGTATCCCTCTGCCTGTTTTACAAGTATTTTAATGGTGTATGCTCCGACGAACTACAAACCCTTGTGCTCGCTCGACGTAAAAACCCCTGACAAACCCGACAAGCAGCAAAGTATCACACCTTCACAGTAGAGATCCCTAGATGTAAGAAAGCCTTCTATTCTAATAATTTCTTCCCCCATAACTGCTATACTTTGGAATTCC